>NC_089518.1:38914067-39269067 GCF_963924715.1 Thunnus thynnus
ATTATATATGACATCATTAGATTATTAATAGTGAAGCATCAGTGTTAGAGCAGCATGTTACTGTTGTAGCTTCTGGAGGTGGAGCTAGTTTACACTACTTTATATACAGTTAGCTAGTTTAGTCCAGTGGTTCCCAACCTAGGGGTCGGGCCCCTCCAAAGGGTCAGCAGATAAATCTGAGGGGTGGTGAGATGATTAATGGGAGAGGAAAGAAGAAAAAACAAAGTTCTGATACACAAATCTGTGAAATGTTTCTGTTCTTGAGGTGATGAAGTCGAACATGTGATGAACAGAGACGTTGGTGTTGTGAGGGAGCCAATAAGGGCTGAGTGGAGATGTGGGAGAGAGGCGTCGTCATGGAAACAATGAACAACAGAGTCTCTGCTCTTGGAATTGATGTGAATTGTGAATTGTTCTGTTTTATAGTTGATTTTATTTGTGTCTTTTTTTTTTTTTGCGAATTAGTCTTAACAGTCTGGTCCTGAATGTTTGATTGAGGTCAGAGGTCAGAAACATGTGTGAGAATGTGAGAGATGCTTCATAATCTCAGCAGAATGTAAAAATGCAGCAGGCAGACGAGCTGATGACAGATCAGCTCTCTGCCGCTCGCTGTCCTATTGAACCCGCTGCAGCTGTGAATAATGCGTTTCCAGTCCTGTGGGAGCTAGAAAGAAACTGCTGTGTGTGTGTGTGTGTGTGTGTGTGTGTGTGTGTGTGTGTGTGTGTGTGTGTGTTAAACCAACGTATTGAGGACATTTCTGGAAGGACTGTTTGAGGGTCATCTACATTGATCTACTACAGCTACATATCTGTACTGTAAATCACTTTTCCTGAAACCAAAACAGAGTATTTTAACCTTTATTTTGGAGCAAAAACTAGAATGACATACTCAAATTAAAATGGCAGCAGCTCCTAAAATCACAGCGACTATCTGCTTCAATAAGATCTTACCAGAAAGGAAAGGTTTTGAAGGTTTTGAAGTCAGTAAAACCTTTGTTTTTCAGATTAAATATCCGCCTGTGGATTTGTCTGTAAAGGTGGACGGCAGTTTGGGGCTGTAAAATAAATATCAGTGAATATCTGCCTCACATTTGAAGAAGATAAAAACCAACATTCTACAGTGTTTGCTTTTTCATGAGAATGTCTGGGCGGATTTCCAAAAGGTCTTCCTGATTACGGCAAAACCACGAGAGAGGGAGCAAAAGAAGTTAAAGAGGTTAAAGGTTTTTTCCGACAAACTTTTTTTATTGCTTTTTTTTCCCATGTAGTTTGTTAAGGAAACAGGTTACATAACACGAAACAAAAAATATAGACTCAAACAAGATATGTTAAAATCTCTGTCTGGAGACTGTTTTATGTCACCAAAATAACACAACAAACAAGAGCAGCTCCTGCACACTTTACCCATATACCCTCTACCCCTCGGCTGTACAGAGAAAAAAACACAACAAAAAGTTTTTGAGGTTAAATTCTTTGATTTCACGATGATATCCCCTAGTTTTATATTATTTCCATTAAATGTAATCCCATCATCTGCTTACGTAGCTGGAGGCCTTATTTCGATTACAACAAAACAGATCTTTGCATAAAGAGATAACGTGTCGTTCTATCATAGTCAGAGCAGGCGGTCACACTGAGCCTGATTGCATCCTGCTACACCACAAAAGAGACACAAACTCTGAACAACAACCCACATTAGCTTTCCTGCCAACGTCTCCTTATTTAACTTACAAACATGAACACATGACTTGTCCTGCAGATTAGTTTGTTGAACAAGCCACCAAACATACATTCATCAGAGAAAAGTGCACCAATAACACCAGTTAGCAGCTAGATAGCCAATCAGCTGCTCAGCTGCAGCACATTAAACAGAATGTAATATACCTGCAAATGTCACTTGGGACCCTTTAGATGCTGGTTTGGTTGTTCTTCAAGATCCCTGTTAGTGACACAGACACCGACATGCTCCCTCCAGCTGCTGTCAATCAAACACAGACACCGACACGCCCCCTCCAGCTGCTGTCAATCAAACACAGACACCGACACGCCCCCTCCAGCTGCTGTCAATCAAACACAGACACCGACACGCCCCCTCCAGCTGCTGTCAATCAAACACAGACACCGACACGCCCCCTCAGCTGCTTTCAATCAAATATAGACACCGACACGCTCCCTCCAGCTGCTGTCAATCAAACACAGACACCGCCTCCAGCCAGCTGAGACAAAAAGGAATATTTCTGATATTTTTCTTCATTTTAATAATACAAGACGATTAACAATACACTTAAAAAAAACATATTGATATTATTTTTGACTGCAAACAATGATGATTAAATGTGATTCAGTATGACTTTAAGGGTAGGGTACCTAGATCACTCTATCGGGAGTAAAAGACAATATCATCAACATTTATTTAAAGTGTCACTAATTTAACTTACTGAATATTGAAGACTGACCCAAACTGAAGACAAGTTAACAGAACTTCCTTTGTAATAGATTAAGATTTGAAGTTGACTTGCATGATTTGTTGGCACAATTTACATTTTTATGTCAAAGAATAGGAGTGGCTGATTTTTACAGTGTTGGAAAAATGTCAGCGAGTGGTTCTGTAAACCTAAAACTGGTTTCTGAACATCCATAAGCTCACAGTTTGTGTTTTGTTCACATCGCTGGCGTCCTGTACTCGTACAGTCCCTGAACGTGTCAGCGTGCTGCGTGGGCGCCGCTCTCCTCTATTTCTGGACACATGAGTCATCTTCACTCATGTTATACAATAGAAAGTTTGCTCCACTGAGACTCTACTGCAGCAGAAATAGACAGTCAGAGTGGAGATGCTGCTGATTCTGATTCCAGGTGTGTTTTTCATTCTTCGTGACTCACCGCAGGTTGTGAAATCCACAGTTTTCCTCTCTAGCTGTGAGTATGTTTAAAGGAGAGAGACATGCAATCAAGCATCAATTAACAGAGGAGGAGTAGACTATTTCATATAAGGTTTTGAATTTTATTTTGAAATTTTTTGGCAGGAAAACCAGCAGACATCTAGCAGGTTAGGATAACATGTGTAATTTGCCTTATGACTTGCTAACAGAGACTCTTCACCCAAGAAAGACGACGCAATGAGTCGTTTCAGCAAGTTCCCTCTAATGTACGTAGTAATTATTATGGGAGCAAAGGGTGAAATTAGGTGGCGTCATTATAGAGAAATAAAGTCTACGATGAGATGAATCCGGCGGCTGATTCACCTCCATCTCTGCAGAGTCGGACTGATGTTCATCATGGTGGACAGATGAAGGTCGTCTGTGTGAAATTGTGAAAAAAAAAACATGAACGTAGCTTCTGTCTGGATGTGAAAGCTAACAGAGACCAGCGGCTAATCATCGGCTCCGACTTTTAAGACCGGTGCACACAAGAGGATTTACAAATCTTAACTGATATTAAAAACGTGGGAGATCACAGACATTACGACAGATTGAACCGATTTTTAATATTTTAATCGTGAGAACAGACACACACCAGTCGATTCAGTCGAGAGGGGAAGGAACACACACTTGGCGTTTATGCTAAACGATTTCAAAGTGGCGATTCCAGGGACTTATGATCTCACAGAAACTCACGTGATTAAACGTGACTTCAGAAAAAAAAACAAGCATGTCGTCGTCAGCTGGTTGCACTTGTGTGTGATTTGCACTGAAAAACAAAACAAGAGAAAGAAACTGTGGATGACGTCATGTCTGAGAGGATGGAGTTACACAGTTAACACAATAAACTTTTGCAGCTACTTTACATTAGCATTAGCATTTTAGCTCACCTGTTACATCCAAAGCCAAGGCACTTTTTGCCCTGTTGTGGAACGTCTTGCACAAGACATTAAACAAGCATTTATACTGTTGCCATAAATCCACAAGCTTGTCTTCCTTTTCTACCGTCCACCTGGCTCCAGAGACAAACCATGTTTCTGTTCTTCACAAGTACGCAACATCCGGTTGGTGACGCTTCCCGCTCAGCTCGCTCTCATTGGATATTGCAGGTTTCTGCTCAATATTCCATCGCTGTTGCTTTCATGATACAGGATTTAAAGTCATAAATATCAAACATGTTTGATATTTAGGATTTGAAATCGTGGAAACTGCGATCCAGTCGGTAACATTAAGATTATGTCTGTAAACTCCTCACACTACAGCATCATTTGGGCAGATAATCTGTTCAGACCAGCCTCGAACACCCCCGCAATGGTCGGGGGGGGGGGCGAATCAGACCCAAAATCGGCCTAATTATCCTCTAGTGTGGGACCAGGATTAGCGGTATCTGGTCGGTCCTTTGTCGGCGCGCTGCTCAGTATGAAACATGAGGATTTAATGGAGATTTATGAAAGTCAAACAGATTTCATGGAGCAGCGGCTTCTGGCTTTTACTTTCTGTGGTTTCCAGAGTGTCGGTTTGTTGTTGAAACAGCTGAGAACAGCACAAGTTCTGATAAAACTGGACTAAAGTTTAGCAGTTTATAACCTTTACTTTAATAGCAATAATAATAATGTAATAATTAATAATTATTAATAATGTAATGACTATATTTTCAACATATAACTGCATATAAATGGAGACCTTTATACATTACAGTGTTACACACAAGCAAGGGGCCTATAGATCACTGGTAGTCAAATAGCGGCTCGTGGGCCAAGTCTGGCCCTGCAGCTAAAATATTCGTCCCCTAATTAAAGATGAAGCTTTGACTTTAATAGACATCATAACTTTGACATCATGTTTCACAAATCTGCTGTAGATAATAAAATAAATCCCAGTGAGGTATTTAAACTGCTGTTTGAAATTAAGTCTAATAAACCGACCAGAAATGACATTTTAATGTTGGACCAGAATTTGTTCTTCACAAATGTGTGTTGATGCTATTTTCGTCTTTCTGTCAACCATTAATGAAGCTGTGCGTGAATAACCGATACAGTCGGTCTCTGAGTACAACACACATCATCACATATGAGTCATTTTTAGACAAATGAGGATTAAAATAAGCTGCAACTTACTGATGAGAAACATGACATCAGATACTGTCAGGAATCAGTTCTCAGTTCAGTTCTTAAACAAATTAAAAGAAACAAAACTGGACCGTGGTTGAATCTAACTGCTGACTCCTCAGAGGATGAACCTTAGCTTTTAATGACCTCATGACCTTTCTGCTGGTGCCACAAACTGTACATTGTGTCGTGGTTCCCTGCACTCAGTGGTGGAAGAAGTAGATAGTAGACGTAGATATTCAGATACAGCAATGTAAAAATACTCCATTACAAGTAAAAGTCCTGCATGAAAAATTGAAATGAAAAAAAAAACAACACTTGAGTAAAAGTACATAAGTATTATGAGCTTGATGTAGTTAAAGTATTGCAGTAAACGTACATAAGTATTATGAGCTTGATGTAGTTAAAGTATTGCAGTAAACGTACATAAGTATTATGAGCTTGATGTAGTTAAAGTATTGCAGTAAACGTACATAAGTATTATGAGCTTGATGTAGTTAAAGTATTGCAGTAAAAGTACATAAGTATTATGAGCTTGATGTAGTTAAAGTATTGCAGTAAAAGTACATAAGTATTATGAGCTTGATGTAGTTAAAGTATTGCAGTAAAAGTACATAAGTATTATGAGCTTGATGTAGTTAAAGTATTGCAGTAAAAGTACATAAGTATTATGAGCTTGATGTAGTTAAAGTATTGCAGTAAAAGTACATAAGTATTATGAGCTTGATGTAGTTAAAGTATTGCAGTAAAAGTAGTGGTTTGGTCCCTCTGACTGATATATTATTATATATGACATCATTAGATTATTAATAGTGAAGCATCAGTGTTAGAGCAGCATGTTACTGTTGTAGCTGCTGGAGGTGGAGCTAGTTTACACTACTTTATATACAGTTAGCTAGTTTAGTCCAGTGGTTCCCAACCTAGGGGTCGGGCCCCTCCAAAGGGTCAGCAGATAAATCTGAGGGGTGGTGAGATGATTAATGGGAGAGGAAAGAAGAAAAAACAAAGTTCTGATACACAAATCTGTTTTCAGTTTTTGGACTTTTTCTCTAATCTTTGATTTTTGCTGAAATATTGGATCATTTGAACATTTATTGAAATGAAAGCATGTGAGAAGTTTAGAGGGAAAAATCACTATTTGGTGGAGCTGTTAACAACTCATAGACATGTGAAATGTGACCCCGACTACACACTGCTTTTTGTAAGACGTCAAAAGACAAAAAGGTTGGAAACCACTGGTTTCATCTTTAACAATGTGTTGTATTTTAAAAGCTTGTTATATTATCCATTGTGTCAAATCTTCATCTGAAAAGTAACTAAAGCTGTCAAATAAATGTAGTGGAGTAGAAAGTACAATATTTCCCTCTGAGATGTCGTGTAAATGTCTGTGCTCTACAGTAGTTGCGTCATTTTAATCCTCAGGTTGTAAAAAAAGCAGAATGTTCCTTTAATAATTAGTGCGGGTTGAATCCAGGCTGTTGCTGCAACAGACGGAGGCCTCAGCTCTTATCTCTGGGTACAGCAGGGGGCCGGGTGGGGGGGGGGGGGGGGGCTGAGGGGGGGGCTGTTGATGCTGCAGGAATGAGGCCACAGGCGCAGCCAGCGGTGGTGGTGGTGGTGGTGGTGGTGGTGGTGGTGGTGTTGGGGGGGTTTAGAGGGGTTGTAGTTTATTGTTTTGGCTGCAGGCGTTCAGGCTGCCATCCACTCGTCAGTTGATTCTCCACTGCAGGAATTTTAAGTTGAGCAGCTCTCGTGTTTGCTGATATGACAGATGGACCTTCTTCTTCTCTGCTCTGATATCAGACCAGCACCAGTTAAAAATACATCTCTGCTCAGCGGTTTCACCCACACTCGGCTGCCGGGTCACAGCGCAAACACGCAGAGTTTAGAGAAGGCTGATCATGTGATAAACCATCAAGGTGTCGGTGTGTTTCTCTTGTCTGTTCTCGTACAAGTTCAGAGCTGTCATACATGTTATGAAGAGTCAGTCTGACCTGAAACGATAAAGTTTGAATGTGCTTCTCATGAACAGCTGACATTCATCAGACTGAAACCAGAGATTTCATTAAACTTTGTGACGTTTGTTGGAACAAACCTTTTCAAAGACGAGTCAGAGAGGTTCAGGAGAGGAAAACGTTTACCGGAATCACTGTTTCATCCCAGAGCCGTCGTCATGACAACGGGAATACAAAGATATGACGACAGCTGGACTATGTGATAGTGAAAGGTCGACTAGAGAAGTAGAGAAGGAAAGACAAATATAGGAAATTAAAGGATGCAGGAGAGGAAAAAAAGGAGAAGTAAGCGAGGAAAAGGAAGAAGGAAACATGTAGAGATGAGGGGATGTGGAAGGAACGGAGGATGGTAGGAAGCTACAAATGGAAAGAAGGAGATAAGGAAAGAGAGTTATACTGCCTTTGTGTTTTGTCAGAGTTTCTGACCTGCAAACAACATTCATGTCAACCTCCAAGTCATTGACATTAACAGGAAAATGCGCCAACTTGGCACTTGATGATACAGAAGTGCCTGAAAACCAAAAGAAACACGTCAGCCAAAGTCAATGTAATTAAACTCAAATTTAATGGATATAATATGATTTTAAACCCTCATACAACCTTCCTGAGTTGTCCTTAACAAATTCTGCTTATTGTGGTTTTCTGTTATTTATTTCCTGTTCTGATGTTGGATGTTAAACATGATCAAAGTTCCAAAACTTGAGGTGAACGTATGCGGAAACGCAGCCTGCAAGTCAAAACTCAGGGCTTCAACCCGCCCTGAACGCTTCGTTTGTGACGTTTTTTTTCAGCCGACATCTGACAAGCTGACATCGGTTTGTCGCACATGCTCATAACCGGCTGTCCGTCCTGTAGCCTTGGTTGCTAAGGTGGTTGCTAAGGTGGTTGCTAAGGTGGTTGCTAACATGTACGGCTGGATTTGAGAAGTTGACATTTGGAGTAAAGAAGGAGAAAAAGAAGTGAAATCCTGCTACTACAGTTTGTTTACGTAGCCTCCGGAGCCGGAGGAAGCTTCCTGAAGCTGACCAATCAGAACAGAGTGGGCTCATCAGGAGGCGGGGCCTTAAAGAGACAGGAGCTAAAACGGCCTGTTTCAGACAGAGGCTGAACTGAGGGGCTGCATAAAGGACCAGTAGAAGATAAATAAGGAGTTTTAAACTGGAAATCATGCAAAGATATTCCAGTAGAGCCCCAGAATATAAATATAGAGCTGTTTAGAGCTCTTTAATGAACATTCCCATCCATCTAACACGGCGTGAATGTGGCATAAAGATGAAGGAAGGAAAGTAGAGAGGCGAAGGGAGTTTAGGAGAGATGTGAGTGAGTGTGGAAGGAACGGAGGAAACATGAGAAGCGTCCTTGAGTTCTTGTCAATCACAACGTCACAACAAACATGTGAAACTGTCACACTGCAGCTGTGATGTCGTCTGCATCAGCCAATGACAGCAGCCGTTGCCCTAACGATGACAGACTGGGTGTGGTCACATCTCTGTGAGGCGAGATAAGAGCCTGCCAGCACACACACACACACACACTCACACACACACACACACACACACACACGCACACACACACACACACACACACACACACACACACACACACACACTCACACACACACACACACACACACTCACACACACACACACACTCACACACACACTCACACACACACACACACACACACACACACACACACACACGCACACACACACAGCGTCCTGTAACGGTCTTGTGATTTCCTGTATGTGAGTTCAGGTTCAGGTTCTTTATAACCAACATGGAGTTTAATTTGAATATTTTGCATCACTTTCATCCGTGTAACAAAAATCATCAGTAAATGTAAAGATTTTTCTCTGTTTTGCTCATTTTTTTGTAAATCTGAAATAGAATTAACGTCAAAATCAATCAAAAAAAAATTTTTTTTTTTTTTTTTTAGCAAATTAATCAGTCAGAACTCCTGGTTTTGTTTTGATCTGTTAAAATCAATAACAGAATGATTGATGACTGTATAAAACTTATTTGTCTGCTGGAGAAATATCACATCCATCAGTTAAGAACAACTAACAACGAGCCCAATTTTTATTCTTTCTTCAATTGATTTGGAAAACCTTTTTGCAAGTCTCAAAATCTTATTTATTTATTTGTATTATGAGTTATGTGATGTGACGTCGTCTCTAAACTATAATATGACTGTGGGGATCTGTCCGTCTGTCCCCTCAGATCAGAAGTAGTTCTGACAACGTCGGGAGACGGTTGTTGTCGACGTCCAGAAGTGGAGGGAGGGAGACGTGATATCATTTAAATGCAGGATAACGGTGCATATCTTCAGACAGTCTCACTGGGGGGAAACATTCATAGTGTTTCATGCAGCTGCTCACATGACAAGTGACAGAAATAGTGTGAACAAAGCAAAAAAAAAGAGAGAGAGCTGAGAGTTGAGTTAAACATGACGTATTCTGCTTTTTGTGGTTTTCTGTTATTTTTATCCTGTTATGATGTTGGATGATCAAAACTTGAGGTGAACGTATGTAGAAATGCTGCCTGCGAGTCAAGAGTCAGGGCTTCAACCTGCTCTGAACACTTTGTTTACTTTCCTGACAAGATGACGTCATCTCGTCACATGTCCATGACTGTGCATCCTCTCTACAGCCTTGGTTGCTAAGGTGGTTGCTAAGGTGGTTGCTAAGGTGTTTCCATGTGTTGTTCCAAGTTCCAAAACTTGAGGTGAACGTATGCGGAAATGCTGCCTGCAAGTCAAAAGACAGGGCTTCAACCTGCCCCGGACACTTTGTTTGTGACGTTTTTTTCAGCCGACATCTGACAAGCTGACATCGGCTTGTCGCACATGCTCATAAACGGCTGTTCGTCCTGCAGCCTTGGTTGCTAAGGTGTTTCCATGTGTTGTTCAGCTCCAACATGTACGGATGGATTTGAGAAGTTGACATTTGGAGTAAAGAAGGAGAAAAAGAAGTGAAATCCTGCTACTATAGTTTGTTTACGTAGCCTCCGGAGCCGGAGGAAGCTTCCTGAAAGCTGACCAATCAGAACAGAGTGGGCTCATCAGGAGGCGGGCCTTAAAGAGACAGGAGCTAAAACGGCCTGTTTCAGACAGAGGCTGAACTGAGGGGCTGCATAAAGGACCAGTAGAAGATAAATAAGCAGTTTTTAACTGGAAATCATGCAAAGATATTCCAGTAGAGCCCCAGAATATAAATATAGAGGCTGGAAATGTGCAGAATACATTCACCTTACTTATGTTTAGCGTGTTAACATCACTGTTTACATCTTTCTTTTCATTCCTTCTTATTGATGCAGTTTATCTGTTTATCACTAATACATTAATACTCTAAATGTGTCACTTGCTGTTCAACAGCATGAAGTTAGTAGAAATTCAATGTTCAGAGCAGCAAAAGTAAAAAAAAAAATGTTTTGGTGTGAAAAAGCTGCAGATTAAAACATTCGAAGCTCAGCAGATGTTTGAACAGAGAATCTGAATAATCAGAGCTGTGACTCAGCAGTTTTCAGTCTGTGACCCACTTTCAGCTTCAGGCATCAACATCTTTTACATTTTACTGCATCACGACTCGACAAAAAAAAACTCTGAGGAGGCAAACAGCATAAACGCAGCAGGAGGATGCGAGCAGCTTCATGTAACATCCAGACGAGGAAAATCAAAGCAGATTCCTACATAAAGACGTAAACAGGAACATTTTAGAGCTGAAACTGCAGGTTTAACCAACAGATTGGAGATTATTTGTACAAAAATGTATGTTGAAATGATATTTATATGCTACTAGTTTCTTTTTCCAATGGAGGCAAATATAAGTGCTTCCTGGATTATGTTCTGTCGTACACAGGTTGCAGGAAGGAGATTAACATATTTATGTTAATATCATGCTTTAGTTGCTATGAGCAGATATCGGAGGGAAACTACGTGTCAGTGAACATTCTGCAGATATGATTAATGGTGGTGAGAACAACCAAGTACGTCATCTTCTTGATATTTGGGCAGATGGGAGCTTCTTCCTGTGTTTACGTCTCACCTGGCTTTTAATGATGCATTTTGGTTCACTGATTCAGACCAGAACAAACACACCAGAGGTATAAATCATACACTGAACATAACGACGGACGTAGTGAGGTGCATCTCAGGAGCTTCCAGATAAGGAGTGCAGCGTGTTGCTTTTCACGCACTGGAAACACGCCCCGCTACCTCGGACCCAAGCTAGCTTACCGGGAACACCGAGCGCTGCACACTTGAGCTAATGTTAGCTACTTTAGCTAAACTGTGCTAACAGGGCAGGTATCATAATGAAGTAACATAAGCAGAGCAGCAGGTGAGCCGACTGTCAATCACAGCTGTCAATCAACGCCCACACAGCAGACATCAAAGCTACTATAAGTCCTCAAATCTTATTAACGGAGCAATAATTTCCAAAATGACCACCAGCACACTTATTAGAGGGTCTGAATTTAGAGATTGAGACCAGAATGACTCGTTGAAAACAATGATTGATTTCATATTTCTAGAGAGAAGTTGAGGCTTTTTGACTTGGAGTCAGTCGGAGCAGCTAGCGGCCGTCGGTGGACCTTTAAGGTGCTTCAGCCTCAAGATATGAAGCTGCTGGCTGGTTTGAAAACACTCTGAGAGTCCCTGAATGCACCACCATGGAAGAAAAAGAGAACATGTAGTTAATGTGAATTAAGCTTCTTTTTAGATTGTAGGAGTTATACAACAAATAGTACATATTCAGAAATGTGTGTGTATGTGTGTGTACTTGACCTCTGACCTCTGTGTGTGTGTGTGTGTGTGTGTGTGTGTGTGTGGTCCAGGTATTCCTCATGTTGTGGAGACTCGCCTCCCTTATGAGGGCGAAAAGAAGTGATATGTGATATGTGTGTGTGTGTGTGTGTGTGTGTGTGTGTGTGTGTGTGTGTGCAGCAGCAGTTATAAATCTGAATGTAAGGTCTGCACATTCTCAGGACCTGAGTGTGTTTTTCTTTGGGTGTAAAAATGCAGTGACCGCTACTAACGACCTCCTCAGTGATGTTAACGAGATAATTTACGTCTCTTCAATCCAAACACAAAGAGAGAGAGAGAGAGAGAGAGAGAGAGAGAGAGAGAAAGAGAGAGAGAGAGAGAGAGAGACAGACAGACACTCACTGGTGACGTCAGCCAGTCCGTTAACTTCACCTCTGCAGTCGTCTTTAATTAATATATTTTTGAGTTTTTTCTTCTCTATAACTGAAATCTCATGTAAACTGTTTGTGACCTTCGACCTTCATTATTATTATTATTATTATTATTATTATTATTATTTGAGACTCGGAGGCTATTTGAATTCTGGCTTTTACTGTATTATTATACTGTATTTTTTTTTAAATTTGTATTTTTTATTTTGTAGATTACCTTATTTTATATTATTATTATTATTATTTATATTATTTATTATTATTATTTATTTATTATTTATATTATATTATTATTGTGATGATTTATATCATTTAATTAATGGTAACTATATATAACACTGTACGCTAGCTGTAGTGTTAGCATGTACAGTATTACAGTAGTAGTGTTAATGCAACAACTATTAATTAATATTTAATGCTGATAATAATAATCAGAGTTACAGATTCAGACGTCTGGTCAGATTCATGAGCTCAGGTTAATCTCCAGAGGCTCCATCATCATTTTGATTGTTTTAGATTGTATTTTATTTTATTTTTTAAATTTTATTTAATGTTATTTCACAGCTGATTTGTGTTAAGACATAATGATACACTATAAATTTGTAGTAAAACATGTTTTTATTCTACAAGTAAGTTGTCAAAAAGAGTATTTTAGTACCAGACAACTTAAAAATGTACCCAGACGTGCAAACATTATGTTTATTAGTAGACAAAAAAGCTTTTTGTAGTTTCTTTCTTTTCAGAAATGAAAAATAACAAAACTTCTTCTTTAAAAACAGATTCTGGTTATTTTTTTTAAAAAATTTTCTTCAGTTTGTGTTTTCAGTTGGGAGTGAGACTCACACTTTCACCATCACTGTCTCCTCCTGCTCACACAACCAGCAGCTGAGAGCAACACGCTGGCGTCCCCTCACCCAAAGGAATTCTGGGAAATGTAGGAAATCTCAGACTGTAGGTGAACAGATGATGAACTGACCAAAAAAAACAAAATTATGACAATTTTTCTTTTTTCAAATTACAATGCACTGAAAAACGGAATAGCTGCTGAGCTGTGGGGACGTCAGATTTAGACTCCTAGACGTGGCAGCCGGGTGGGGTTTACCTGAGCTTGTGACCCCGGCGGTGTGTGTGTGTGTGTGGTTGTACTTCTCTCTCTCTCTCTCTCTCTCTCTCTCTCGGCGTCGGGGTGGTCTGATGGTGGGAGGTCTATTTCAGTGCAGCATCTCTCTCTCTCTCTCTCTCTTTGTTTCTCCCACATTTCTGCCAGCTGATTGGACGGCTGGGTGTGGTAACCTAGCAACCCTCAGATATCTCCCAGCATTCCACTGAGTTATCTCCAGTCCCAGAGGGAGATGTGCTGAGCGAGAGCTGAAACAAACACTCACTTAACAACCTGTTGACCAAAAAAACCCAACAGTGATGTATTTTAATATATAACTTTTAACACCTCGGAGTGTTTTATTATATTTATATCATGACCGGGAGGAGCTGTGTTCAAATCTTAGTTCATTTTTAAGTTTGTTTGAAGTCATTTTAACTCACAGGTGTCTTATTTTTGCTTCCTACCCACCTTCCATGAAGACCCGCCCTTCTCTGCCTCTGATTGGCTCGTACTCGTCGCCTTGGTTGGTTGTGATTGGTTAGGTTTAGTCATGAGGAGCGAGATGATTGGCTTAGGGTAAGGATATCACGGTCAGCCAATCAGAGGCAGAGTAGGGGGCGGGGCTTCACAGAAGAAGTGAAGATTCAGTTACGTTTCACCTCTAGTGAGAGTTAGCAAATACTGTTGCTATGGTAACCTGCAGGTAAATGATGACCTGAACTGTGTTTACTCAAATTCTTATTCATATTTTTATGTATTTATTTAATTTTTATCATATTATTTCAACTGCGGCTATTAATCTGTTAATTAAAATGGTGAAAAATGTTGATCAGTGTTTCCAAGACGACGTCATCAAATGTCTCGTTTTGTCCACAACTCAAAGATCTTCAGTTTACTGTCATAGAAACCAGAAAATATTCACATTGAAGAAGCTGAGATCAGAGAAATTGGACGTTTTTTCTTAAAAAAATGACTCAGACGATTAATCGATTATGAAAGTAGTTGGTGTTTTATTTAATAGTTAGCAACAAATTGATGAAATGACTAATCGTTGCCGCTCTAATTTTAACATAAAGAGCTGCTCCGACAGTAGAGACGAGTTTATTTATCTACAGAAACACGTTTCATACCCAGAGCAACTTACAGGAAATAAAACAATATTAAAAACTATTCAAAACACCAACATGAGGGTAATTAAATAACTATTAAAGCAAGTAAGTGTGTATTATAAGAGCTGGATTCTGGACTCAAACATGGCGTCGGTTCAGTTGAACTCACACTGTGAGTTCTGCTGCACATTAATAATTCTCCCCCGGACACGGACTTTACTTTGGTTTTGGCTTCATGGTTTAAAAATTCATAATACAAAGAGGAAAAACTGACCCTGTTTGCAGTTTGAGGTTCCTTCTTTCTCTTTGGGCTGCAGGGGATTTTAATACCTCCATAACATGCTCACTAGTGTTCGCTAAAAGTCCCACAAAGCAATACTTTAGATCTGCAATGATTAGTCGGTTAACTGATCGTCACTTTACGAGCAAAAAGGCCAAATATTCTCTAGTTTCAGCTTCTCAGATGTGATGATTTGTTGCTTTTCTTTGTCGTCATGGCAATAAATAAATAAAGATCTTTAGCTTTTTGGACCGTCGGTCGGACAAAACAAGCCTGCAGCTCCTCTCGGCTTTGGTTCACTCTCAGCGTCGTTTTTCAGAATAAAAGCTGTAAAAAAGCCGCCGTACGCTACCTGCTAACAGACACAGTTAGCTGTAGACTAGCTGGTGAACATAGTGGAGCATTTAGCAGCTAAAGAACCAGATATTTCCCTCAGGAGCTGGTGGAGAGTAAAAACAGAGCTAAAAGAGAGTGAATAGTGGACTCACATTCACCAGGTGGACAGAAACAATGAAACAATGTCCTCCTGATGAAAACTGGAGGACAAAACATCAGTTAATGCAGGTTTAAAGTTAACTGGTAACAAATCAAGTGGGATAAACTCTAGTTATAGTTAAATATTCACTCAGTTTCTTGTGTTTTCAGTCAGATGCAGCAGATTTCAACCTCTGATCAAACTCCTGCAGTTTGTCTCCTGCCAGCATCATCGCTTAGCAACAGAAATAAAAAAACCTGAATCTGAAAATAGATGCAAGAGCTTCACTGTGAGACAAAGAAAACAAGAGGCGGACGAGTCTACAGAAATCTAGCAGAGACTCTGGTGTTTAGTCCACTAAAGATGCTTCTCTGGGTTTCTGTCTGCTGCAAAGATGAGATTTGACACATAAATCTGAAGCATTTTCCTCACAGCGTCTCCGTCTTCTGCTCCGTCAGAAATGTTCAAGTGAACACAGAACATACAGAGGCAAAGTCTCTGTGGTCTGTTTTTTATTCCTCGGCTGCTTCTTTCTGACGTCTTCAATCTCTCTCTTTGGTTTTCTCTCAGCAGACGAGCAGCTGAGCTGAAGATCTGCAGAAGGAAACGACTGAACATGTACGTTTTTTTTTTTACAGTTTTAACCAGTTCCAGCATGATTTGATTTCCAAATCATCCATCAATTTTATATTATACATTACACATTTAGCTTGTAACAATGGATAAAAGAATAAATAACACAGAGACTCGGGGTTAAAAGCATATCTGACAAAAACAGATCAGATTGAAGGAAAGTGATTGATTATCCTGCAGATTGATTTCCATAGAAATGAAGCTAATCAATGTATAAAAAAAACACTGATGAAATGATGAGCAGGAGTGTTTCCTCTCTGCTCTGTGACTGAGGAGGCTCTAACACCTGAGTCCTGCACTTTATTGATCAGACGACTGATCATTAGGAGCCATTAGATTGTAATTGATCTCTCTCCAGGGACAGACAGAGATGGAATCTACTGATGAGGAGAAACTGTTAGTTCTGTTTCCTTTAACCCTTTGAGCCTGAACGACAGCAGTGGAAAGTAACTAAGTACATTTACTGTAGTACAGTTTGAGGTACTTTACTTGAGTATTTCCATGTGATGCTACTTTCTACATCTCAGAGGGAAATATTGTACTTTCTACTCCACTACATTTATTTGACAGCTTTAGTTACTTTTCAGATGAAGATTTGACACAATGGATAATATAACAAGCTTTTAAAATACAAAAAACAGATTTGTGTATCAGAACTTTGTTTTTTCTTCTTTCCTCTCCCATTAATCATCTCACCACCCCTCAGATTTATCTGCTGACCCTTTGGAGGGGCCCGACCCCTAGGTTGGGAACCACTGGACTAAACTAGCTAACTGTATATAAAGTAGTGTAAACTAGCTCCACCTCCAGCAGCTACAACAGTAACATGCTGCTCTAACACTGATGCTTCACTATTAATAATCTAATGATGTCATATATAATAATATATCAGTCAGAGGGACCAAACCACTACTTTTACTGCAATACTTTAACTACATCAAGCTCATAATACTTATGTACTTTTACTGCAATACTTTAACTACATCAAGCTCATAATACTTATGTACTTTTACTGCAATACTTTAACTACATCAAGCTCATAATACTTATGTCCTTTTACTGCAATACTTTAACTACATCAAGCTCATAATACTTATGTACTTTTACTGCAATACTTTAACTACATCAAGCTCATAATACTGATGTACTTTTACTGCTGACATACAAAATGTCCTTCTGTCTTGTTTCCTTCTGGACAAAATGACCAGAGCTCCCAGTCAGAGTGAGTCATTCATCCACACATTAAAACATGAATTATTTATTCGGTGTCGGTGACATCAGACACCAGCAGAGATCAATACTGCAGCGTCTGTAGAGTTCAGTCCGACCAAAATCTGTCCAGTGAGCAGAAACTCTGAACTCTGCTGCTGACGGAAACAATCTGACACGATTTGAAGATATTTTCATCACTTTGTCCTGTGAGGTGATTAGCAGGGTTTTTTAAAGGCCATTATTGATCACTGATTGGCTCCAGGTCTTCAGTCAATGCCGTGTTGATGTTACGTCAGATGGACTGCAAAGATTCCCGTGTTGAGGACTTGCGAGCGTTCATGAGAGGGTTTAAAATACAGTGCATTGACTGACAAATGACATTATATTTAGGGCTGCAACCAATCATTTCTTAATTAATCGATTAGTTTGAAATGTCGTCAATGTTTCCCAAAGTCCAAGACGACGTCCTCAAATGTCTTGTTTAGTCCACAAACCAAAGATATTCAGTTTACTGTCATAGAGACTAAAGAAACTGGAAAATATTCACATTTGAGAAGCTGGAATCAGAAAATTTGGACTCAAAATTATTAATAGACATTATCAAAATAATTGGCGATTAATTTTTTGTCAATCAACTAATCAATTAATCATTGCAGCTCTGATTATATCGGAATTTGTGTTTAATTACATTGAACTTTTGTTTTGTTTTCATGATCAGTGTTTTATAATCAATAAATTTTAGTTCATCATTCTAAGTCATTTTTACAATTTAAGAATTCTGATTGTAAAATCTCTACTGATTTGTGCGCAAATGTAAAACTAAAAAGCTCAAATTAAGACTGTTGTTGGTTAATAATAAAAAATAATAATAATAATAATAATAATAATAATAATAATAATAATAATAATAATAATAATAATAATATTTGTATATCACTTTATCAAAGGACAAGAGAGACAAAATTATACAGTAAAAAGTAAAACCAGATAAATTGCATAAAAAACACATAATATAATATTGTCTATAAGATTTATTTTCATACAATCGTTTCAAACTCAGCTTTAAAAGATGCATTTTTAGATGATGTTTATAAGTAAATACAGTCAGCTGTTTGAATGATGATGAATTCAGTGGCATGACAGCAAATCTAAGGTTACCTTTGGTTGCAAGTTTAAGAGCTTTTCCTGCTGAACTAAATGTGAAGTAAATAAATCAAATGAAAACAGAGGAATCAATCTGGTAATTGTATCAGTGTTTATTACAG
This sequence comes from Thunnus thynnus, assembly GCF_963924715.1. Classification (NCBI taxonomy): domain Eukaryota; kingdom Metazoa; phylum Chordata; class Actinopteri; order Scombriformes; family Scombridae; genus Thunnus; species Thunnus thynnus. The sequence continues at coordinate 38,932,381 of NC_089518.1, forward strand.
ATACACTTACTTTTAAAATGTAATCAGAAATCCATAATTTAAAAAATCTGGGTAAAAAGTATTTTGCAGTAAAATAATTTGCAGGTTTTTTTTTAGGTTGTTACTTAAAGTTAACTTAGTTTTGGTGAAACCTGGTGACAGCTGGACCTGAGGTATTCTTTAGAGATGATGAACCTGAAAAGTCCTGCGTTATTTTGATTTCATGTGTGTTTGTGTTTCAGGTGCTGATCGGGCTGCAGAGCCCTGAAGACAAACAGAAACAGACATGATCCCTTTTTCTCCCTGAGGTAACATCATCAAACACACCAAACGCTGTATTTGGCTGTGAGCGTGTGTGCAGGGAGTTTCCCGTCACTGACCGCAGGTTACCCAGACTCACAACAAAGCTGTGGACTCTGGAATAATCCCTTTGTGTCCGTCGGTCACATCACACAATGCAGAACTGGCAACCCAGCAGCTGCAGCAGAGCTCTGAATACTGACAGCTGTGTTATCTGTCTGAGATTTACATACACACAATATTTTTTTTAAGAAAAATACTCATAACATCATTTAGAGAAGATCTTCTTGTTCTCTGTCTTCTGTAAGCTCAGATGTATATCTGTGTCTGGTACAGAGAAAGGTCCAGGATGTGTTTAGCCTAGCTTAGCACAAAGACTCAAAGAGAAAAAAATCACCTTTCAACAACTCCAAAGCATTTTCGAGCATTTTTTCTGTGAACCAACAATACAGTTACCAGCAGTGACTGTCTCTCAGTTTTAAAGGCACAGTTAGCCCCACAGTCCGCCAATGTTAACCAGCTAACTAAAGATTAGCATCACACAGTAACTTTGTTAGCTTTGAGCACAAACTGTATCTTCTTTGTCAAAATAGCTGCTGACAACTAGCTAGCTAAATGCTAATGTTCTGATGACTCAGCAGTAACTTGTTGCAGCATTTAACATCCACATGATAATTTGATTTAATAAATATTAGCATTAACAGTAGCTGACCGTTAGCCTACAGTAGCTCCATCAAAAGAGAAAAAATCCATCTTTCAAGCATTTTATTTTTGTATTTTTAAAGATTAGCATCAAACAGTAACTTGTCAGCTTTAAGCACAAACTGCTCTGTGTCAAAATAGCAGGTAGCAGCTAGCTCAATGCTAAATTGATGAGCAGATGACTCAGCAGTGTTAATTTGTGGCATTTAACATACACATAATAATTTAATTCAATAAATGTGAGCATTAACTGTAGCTGGCCATTAGCCTAGCTCAATCAAAAGAAAAAAACATCCACAACTCCAAAACTTTTGCTAGCATTTTATTTTCTATGAACCAACACAGTAACCACCAGCAGCTATGTAGTGTTAGCTCTAGCTTAGAGTTTTAAAGTCAAAGTTAACCCTATAGTTACTATTTAAATTTACTACTCGTTAGCAGCACAAACTGCATTCTCTGTGTCAAAATAGCAGATGGCAACTAGCTAGCTAAATGCTAATGAGCGGATGACTCAGCAGTGTTGCTACTTTTAACATACAAATGATGATTTGATTCAAATTTTAATATTAGCAGTAGCCTAGCTACCAACACAGCAACCGCCAGTGACTGTGTAGCATTAGCTGTAGCTCAGAGTTTTAAAGCCACAGTTAACTAAAGAGTAGCATGGCTCTCTAACTTGCTAGCTTTGAGCACAAACTGCTCTGTGCTAAAATAGCAGCTAGCTAGCTAAATGCTAGCTGATGACTCAACAGTGTTAGCTTGTTGCGGCATAGTCACAATATTTTGACTAGCATCTAGTGGACGTTAGAAGAACTGTCATAGTCAGACTAAAGCTTAAACTAGACATCTCTTATGATTAAAACTTTATTCAGACTTTATTGTAATAACATTTTTTTGTTCTTTTAATTTTCAACATAATGAAACACGAGATCACTTATTACAGCAAATCAATGAAAAATAAGTAACAGAACAAACAGTATAAAACAAAATGAAATAAATCTGGGCAAATAGAATTAGCTACAAGTAAAGTATGAAAAAAACAATAAACTGTGGTGACAAATGAAAAATAAAATAAAAAATAAGGAGGCACCATGTATCAATAAATAGGGCAGCACATTTTCCTTAAAATAACAACAAAACTTGATAAAACTTCCCCTTTTATAATTATTAGTCATTGCGATTAGAGATTCAAAAGAGGCAATCTGTCATCAATACTTTATTCAAACTTTCAAACATCCTTCATATAGTAATCAGAGTGTTATCATCAGATCTATGTAACTGTGGGTTTATTCGATTGAACTCAGGGCTCTGGTCCTGCAGCTGTCAGTCATAGAAAGCCTCTGCAGCAGATTTCTGCTTTCCAGCTGACACACACACACACACACACACACACACACACACACACTCACACACACACACACACATCCAGTTTGTCATTAGCACTCAGTTTTACTTGCGAAAAGTGTAATGTATGTGTATATATATAGTGTATATATGTTTCATGTTTATAATACCATCATATGTGTGTTTCTGTCTCAGGAACTGACCAATCAGCAGTCAGGATGATGCCCAAGGTAATCATTATTTTCACTTCTCTGTCAGATTAATAAAATTAGAGTAAATGTTTTCATGTTTCTTCTGGTTTGTGATGGTCGTCTGTGTTGGAAGAAGAATCTAAATATTTCTGAGACATGCAGGGAAATATCCCAACAACTATCCTAAATCAGCTTCCAGCTGTAAAGAAATGACCTGGAAAACTAAAAACCTAAACTAGAAACCTAAATGATCATCACTGATTCCTTCATTAGCTGAAGTCTTCTTCCATTAAGCCAAATATTAGTTTGTACTTGACCTCTGACCCCTATGTGTGTGTGTGTGTGTGTGTTAGCAGCAGGTGGCTCAGACGTCTCCAGGGAGCGTGTTGTCGCTGAGAGGGTCCAGCGTCCCGGGATCCCCTGCAGCCGCCATCGTGGTGAGACACACACACACACACACACAGATCAAGTTATATTGTCCTTCACATTAATCTTCAGGCAGTAATCTGTAATCCCCCCCCCCCCCACCACTACCCACCCACCACCCCTCCCCCGGCTCTCCAGGCCAGAGTGGAGGACGGCGTTATCGGCTATAAGGACCTGGCAGCGTTACCAAAGGACAAAGCCATTCTGGATATAGAGAGACCCGACCTGATGATCTACCAGCCGCACTACAGTTACAGCCCACTGGAGGTAATTTAAAGAGCTGCTCCTGAAATCTGGTTCTTCATGTTCAGACTCAAACCAACAATTAATTGATCTACTATACAGTTAAATTATGTTCACAGTCCTTCGATTTGAATGTGTAACCAGTGGTGGAAAGTAACTAAATACATTTACTGTAGTACAGTTTGAGGTACTTGTACTTTACTTGAGTATTTCCATGTGATGCTACTTTCTACATTTCAGAGGGAAATATTGTACTTTCTACTCCACTACATTTATTTGACAGCTTTAGTTACTTTTCAGATGAAGATTTGACACAATGGATAATATAACAAGCTTTTAAAATACAACACATTGTTAAAGATGAAACCAGTGGTTTCCAACCTTTTTGTCTTTTGACGTCTTACAAAAAGCAGTGTGTAGTCGGGGTCACATTTCACATGTCTATGAGTTGTTAACAGCTCCACCAAATAGTGATTTTTCCCTCTAAACTTCTCACATGCTTTCATTTCAAGAAATGTTCAAATGATCCAATATTTCAGCAAAAATCAAAGATTAGAGAAAAAGTCCAAAAACTGAAAACAGATTTGTGTATCAGAACTTTGTTTTTTCTTCTTTCCTCTCCCATTAATCATCTCACCACCCCTCAGATTTATCTGCTGACCCTTTGGAGGGGCCCGACCCCTAGGTTGGGAACCACTGGACTAAACTAGCTAACTGTATATAAAGTAGTGTAAACTAGCTCCACCTCCAGCAGCTACAACAGTGCAGAGCAAATTGAAAATAAGGATAAAAACATGTGGATGGAAACACATTTATTGTTGGTTTAGATCTTTTCATGGAATCACTTGACAATAAGAACAAAATATAAAACCAACGTGATCATTTAAAGGACTTTTCCAGTGTTAAAGCAGCAGTCAGGTGTCTGTAATCATTCCTCCTGTTCATACTGGATATTAAAAGATCCTTCAAATCCACAGTGTGTCCACACAGTCATTTAAAAGTTGATGTGAAGCTTCTATTCAGCTTCATCAGTCTGAGTTAGTCATATCAAGTGGATATCTGACACATTTACAGTCTTTTTAGCATCAAATTCCTTCTTTGTGTTTCCTCGGACAGTGTTTCCCTGTTGAGCTGCAGGTGGAAGTATAGTAACAAAAAGAGGAACTTTGGCACTAAAAAGACTGTAACTTTGAAAGATATCTACTGGATTTCTACTTTCATTTGGACGGATCTTCTAAAAGAACCGTGAAATCCTCTTGTTCATCTGTAAGATGTTTCAGATATATATCAGTTTCATCTCTGGTACTGGAGCTCCAGGACGTGTTTATCTCAGCACTGAGACTGGAGGATGTTGGTGAACCAGTCGGCGTGACGGGCGATTAGTTTGTCGGTTGGTTAGATCTGCGTCTGGCTGCGACATGAGACATCAATCTGCTGGTTAGAGACCAGACAGCTCGTTACCAGCTGAGACTGTGTGTGTGTGTGTGTGTGTGTGTGTGTGTGTGTGTGTGTGCGTGTGTGTGTGTGTGTGGCTGAGGGATAAAGCGATAACAAGAAGAACCAGAGACAAAGAGATCAGATGTTCTGTGTCTAAAAAGCCATTTAGATGAGTTGTGTTTGATCCAATCAGAGGACAGCTCGTACATGTGACCAATGGAAAAGGAGCATTTCTCATATTTCCCCCAAAACAAGAAAAAACAATTAAAAATACTTAAAAAGAACCACTTTATTTTATCAATGTGATTTCAGTTACATTTTTCCACAGAAGAGCTAAAGTCACATAAAAGTGGTATTATATTATATTATATTATATTATATTATATTATATTATATTATCAGTAAGGTGCAGTGTGTTGGATTTGGTTTGTCCGTTCAGGGCTACCGTAGAAACATGGCGGGCTCTTCCCTCTGTAAATATAAAGGGTTCATTCTAACGTGATTCTTATTCTCTTTAAAAAAACTTTTACCAATGACGAGTCATATGACATCACTTCCTGGATAATAAACATCCTGCAGATCACAGAAACAACCAGACTTCAGCTCTAACATGAGAACCATGAGGACTCAAAGTTTTATAAAACAGGAAATACTGTACTTGACTTCCATTTATAACCTTTATTAAATAAACGTTCAGCTCAACATCAGCAGCAAATAAAATCATCAATAATGACATTAAAATAAATCCATTAATATAAAAACATAGTTTCATGTTTATGTTTGAGGTAGATTATGTTTATCTGATTGAATCAAACCTCATTTGGGAACATTTGGGAACATTTGGGAACATTTGGGAACATTTGGGAACATTTATGAATTGTTTTGCTGTGTGGCATCATTTTTGTCGGCAGGTGAGATTTTCTACCTGACGTTGGATGACGTGACGATTGATCCAAATTAAACCGTCTGTTGATTTGATTTCATGAGGAAAAGTTGCAGTAATTTAACACAATTGCAGCTCTCATAAATATAACAAATATCTCTTGAATTTGCGTTAATTATCGCAAAATCACAGTTTCCTGCAGGGACTGAAAATACTAAACACAATAACACCCCCCCCCCCTCTGTGTTGCAGGAGTTGGTACAGTCCAGGGTCCAGGTGCAGGTATTTAACTGAGCTTAATGCATCAGCAAATCTTTTACATGATGGAGGCCAGAGTCTCCTGAACCAGCACATAAAAAAGATTAACCGCAACTGAATATAAAGCTCAATAAGACTGAAGGTAGTTTGAAATGAAAATGAAAGCTTGTGGAGAGATAAACACGTATTTTTAATCTGCTGGTGTGGTCGTGGGTGCGACTGTCACAGTTATACTTTTTTATCTTGTGCACAAAAGATAACTCACTATAAATTCATATGTATGAAACGTTTATAAGCAGCCTGATGACTTAACAGTAACTGTGACTGTTAAACAATTATTTATTATTTACAACACTCAAGAACTTTTCACTAAATCTTCTTTTGGGTGAAGCCAGAAGACAAAAAGTCAAAATAGCACATTGAATGTTTTCAGTTTAGAATCACATCAACAACTGTTATAAAGCATCTTTTAAAACAGGCTGAAGTTATATTTAATAAGTCATTAATGAAATTAGTTAAAGCTATAATATGTAATTATTCCACATTAAAATGTCTAAAAACAACTAGACCTGTGTTATATATGTTGTTGAGTTGTGTTCTTACATTCAAACTCAGAGAAATCTGTCATTTAATCAAAGTAACGGACCGTTTCATTTGGTCGCCTGTCGATGGCGTCATACCTCCTCTACCAAAGAGTAAACACGCACCAGATGCATACGGCGGCGCTGTGTTTGTCCGCTACAATGGCGTCTACCAAAGAGTAACTTACACACATACAAGATAATACATCGGCGTTGTGGTTCTTCCACACAAACTGTTATAAATTGACTTTTATTCAGTTTTAAGCCACATTTTCATGATAAATTTAGGTGGTTTTTAACTATATCTTTTAGCCGGAAGAAGGATTTTAGTCATTGGACGTCTGGATCTTAAGTTATCAGAGAAATAAACTGGACAAACGTTAGCAGCAGCTCGGCTAACAGCCCCTCCAGGAAGTCCGGTGGTCACCAAACATCGTCAGAGAAATATTGATTTTTTTAGGTGAAACAGCTTTAATTAGTATTTTAATGATTTTAATCTGCGTGTATATTTGTTTTTGGAGAGGAGGAGACCTCTGCGGATGATTCGGCTCCCGGGAGAAACCAGCCGAACGTCTGGATCTTAAGTTATCAGAGAAATAAACCGAACAGCCCGTACCAGACGTCCGGTGGTCACCAAACATCGTTGTGAAACAGCTTTATTCAGTATTTTTACCTGTAATCTCCGGGTCCGTTTGTTCTGGAGAGGAGGAGACCTCTGCAGGTAAAAACATCCTGAATGATGAACACTGGAGTAATCCTATCCCTCTGAAGCTGGTTGTTTAACAACGAAGACAACAACTCCCATGATCCCTTGCTACTTCACACCGTCATCACACTCCGTCTGTTGTTATTGTTTTGATTGAGACGCCATATTGTGTGTTTAAAGTCTGCAGTTATAAATGTTAATAAATCTATTTTCTTTCTTCCTGTTTGTATAAGAGCAGCAATTTTATGGAAACACATGAATTTATAGTAAATTGTCTCATGTGAAGTATCATCTTTTGGGACTTTAGGGGCTTTGAACCAACCTTAAAGCAACCTGAGGGGAAATAATAAACAGGAGCTTCTGCATCTATAAATATGTTCAAATGTTTCATCTATTTTTGTTTCTTTCCTCCAGAGGTCCTTGTCTCCTCGCTCCATCTCTCCTCCTCCCTCCCCAGAGGTAAGACTCTCTCTGTCTCCGCATGTCTTCATATCATAAAGGTGCATTAATTAAAGATTAATTAACTTCCCTCCCTCCTGTGTTTCCTCCGTGTCTCCAGAACCTCTCCAAGGAGTCCAGGGAGTGGCTGGAGAACCGGTCTCCTGGAGGTTCCTCCCCTGGTTCCACCATCCAGACCAGCAGAACATTCAGCGCGCACACACCGCCGACACCAAACACACCCAACACACTCTCATCTGGTACCAAGAGCACCATGCAGCACTTCCACAGACCAGGTACATTTACGCAAGTACTGTATTTAAGTACAGTTTAGAGGTACTTGTACTTTACTTGAGTATTTCCATGTGATGCTACTTTCTACATTTCAGAGGGAAATATTGTACTTTCTACTCCACTAATCTGGTTCTTCATGTTCAGACTCAAACCAACAATTAATTGATCTACTATACAGTTAAATTATGTTCACAGTCCTTCGATTTAAATGTGTAACCAGTGATGGAAAGTAACTAAATACATTTACTGTAGTACAGTTTGAGGTACTTGTGCTTTACTTGAGTATTTCCATGTGATGCTACTTTCTACATTTCAGAGGGAAATATTGTACTTTCTACTCCACTACATTTATTTGACAGCTTTAGTTACTTTTCAGATGAAGATTTGACACAATGGATAATATAACAAGCTTTTAAAATACAACACATTGTTAAAGATGAAACCAGTGGTTTCCAACCTTTTTGGCTTTTGACGTCTTACAAAAAGCAGTGTGTAGTCGGGGTCACATTTCACATGTCTATGAGTTGTTAACAGCTCCACCAAATAGTGATTCTTCCCTCTAAACTTCTCACATGCTTTCATTTCAAGAAATGTTCAAATGATCCAATATTTCAGCAAAAATCAAAGATTAGAGAAAAAGTCCAAAAACTGAAAACAGATTTGTGTATCAGAACTTTGTTTTTTCTTCTTTCCTCTCCCATTAATCATCTCACCACCCCTCAGATTTATCTGCTGACCCTTTGGAGGGGCCCGACCCCTAGGTTGGGAACCACTGGACTAAACTAGCTAACTGTATATAAAGTAGTGTAAACTAGCTCCACCTCCAGCAGCTACAACAGTAACATGCTGCTCTAACACTGATGCTTCACTATTAATAATCTAATGATGTCATATATAATAATATATCAGTCAGAGGGACCAAACCACTACTTTTACTGCAATACTTTAACTACATCAAGCTCATAATACTTATGTACTTTTACTTGTCATGGAGTATTTTTACTTTGCTGTATTGGTACTTTTACTGCAGTAAATGATCTGAATATTTACTTCTGCTCTTTTCTGTCTTTCAGAAAACGGCAGTAACATCTATAAGAAGCCTCCCATCTACAAACAAGGTACGTTACTGACATTAAAGACTAATATTTTCATCAGGAGCTGCAACAATTAGTAGACGGCCATAAAAAGATCCTCATGAGCTGTTGTGTTGGTAAAGTTCAACATGTGAACGAGGTTTTTTTTACACAGTAAATTGTCTTTTTAAAAGCCTTCCTGTAAATCCAGAACAGATCTGAATGTCGGTCAGCCGCCTGTAAACCCACAGACATGATTTCACTGCATTTAATCAGCTTTAACGTGTGTGTGTGTGTGTGTGTGTGTGTGTGTGTGTGTGTGTGTAGATGTGTTTCCTCCGATGCCTCAGGGGAAACACATCGAGGATCTGATCATCGAGTCGTCAAAGTTCCCGGCAGCTCAGCCTCCGGACCCCAACCTGCCCTCCAAGATAGAGACCGAGTACTGGCCCTGCCCCCCCTCCCTGGCTGTGATTGGTACGACCCAAACTGACAAACACACAGACACACACACACACACACACACACACACACGCACACACACGCACATACACACACACACGCACACACACACACACGCACACACACGCACACACACACACACACACACACACACACACACACACACATGCTGCGTTCAGGGCATGTCGAAAAGATGGTAGCTTCAAGTACTTGATTAAAAAATTCAGTTTCAGCTTCTTCTCTTCTTCTCTTTCCTTTTTTAAAAACCTTTCCTCTTCTTCTTCCTTCCTCTCCTTCTGTCTTTCCTCTTGTTTCCTTTTCTTTCTCTAATTTGCTGTTCTCACGTTTCTTTTCACTTTTATTATCACTTGCCTCTCATTTCCTTTCCTCTCTTCCCTCTTGTCTCCTCGTTTCCTTTCCTTTTCCCCTACTCATCTTTTCTCTTCTCCCCTCTTTTCATTTAATTCTCTGCTCTCTTCTCTCCTTTCCTTTGCTGTCCACTGTTTTCATTTCCTTTCCTTGTTTCCTCTCCTCCTCTAGAGAAGGAGTTGAGGAGGAAGGTTCAGACGGATGAGGAGGAGGAGGATGGAGAGCTGGATGATGAAATCTGGGGTCTGAGAGCGCTTCAGAAACAAGAACTCAACAAGGTGAGAGACTCAGGAAACGAACAGGTGTACGAATCCCTCGTTCATCAAAAACCTGGCGCCTACATTACCAACAATGCACCTGGAGCTAGTAGCTGCATAGAACAGTATAGTTATTCTATTCCATTAAAACACATCAGCGCTGCACTGGGTCACATGTTCCTTCATCATGTTTAGAAACGGCTCCAAAGACTCATAACAGCATCATGTTTTCAGTCTCTGGAGAGTAGTTCTGTGTAAGGCAGACGCTACTGAGCATGTGCAGGAACATGTTTACAGCTTCGTTAGCTTTTTGTGCTACAGATAACAAACTTCTCTCTTTGTCTCTTAGATTCAATCTAATCTGGGAAAAATCATCCTGAAGGAGGAGTTGGAAAAGTCTTCGACTCCCCTGAGGAGGAAAACTCGCTCACTACCGGACCGCAGCCAACACGCTGGTACACACACACACACACCACACACACACACACACACACACACACACACACACACCAACCCTGTCTACTGGGAAACTCGTTCATATGCAACAAATCTGTTCAGTAACGTGACGTTTGTGCAAAAAATGTATTTAAAGGTTTATCTGAAGCTGATATGAAGCTTCAGCGTCCAAATGAGTCAAATCAGGAATGACAGAACAAAATATATAAATCAAACAAATGATTTTAAATATAAATATAATAATAATAAAAGTCTTAGAGGTCTACTTAGCAAACGTCCACCACATCAGAGGTCCAGTGAGGCTGCATTACATGATGATATTAAGTCCAGAACTCAGTACATGAATGTTTCTGTATTAATGGGAGAAAACTTGCTGGAGACACTGCTGCTCGTTATGACTTCAGCTGGTTCAGTTTCTGCTTCTTGTTGTTTGGTGTTGTTGTTGTGTTTCATCTTTAAACACGTCTCACTGTAAAACATTTCCAGATTAAATTATTAACGACCTGCAGACTTTACAGATATTATCTTGAATTCATTTCATGTCTTCCCTTCGTCTCTCCGTCAGGGTCCAACGCCTCCAAGTCGGTGTATTTCCCGGCTAAGACGGGTCTGTCCAGGGTGAGTCCCGCCGAACAGAAACGTCCAATCACAGCAGAGTTTCATTCAGACACTGACCGACGTGTTTGTGTTTGTTTTCAGCTGCAGTCAGCAGAGTTCAGCTCGTCTGAAAAAACTCCTGCAGGTACAAACTGACAATCAATCAATCGATCAATCAATCAATCAATCAATCAATCAAATATTATCGGTATAGCAAGCTGATCATATGACAGAACAAATGTAAAGAGTAAAACAATAAAAATGTGATAAAACCAATGAAAGAGATTAAAAAGACAAATAAACAAGAGGGAAGAGATCTTCTTTTATTCCACTTTATTCCACATTTTTGACATTTATAAAGTTATTTTAATCATTATTTTGTGACAAATCAAATTGAAAATAAGTTTTTAAATAAGTTGACTTCATTCTGTATCATACAGATGTTTGTGAAAATGTTTAATTTTTTAAAAATGTGATCTGGTGAAGTTTGTTATTAACGCTGTTTCTCATATTTTTCTTTATTCTCTCTCTTCCTGCAGGTGTTCAGGTACAATCTGATCTTTAGAGTCTTTAAAAAAACTTCATGACTTCATAAATGACTGATGATTAAACAACAAGCAGCTGTGGGTGAAATAATAACATCTGTCATCTGTTTGTTTGTCAGAACGGAGACTCCAGGATGGACAGAGGAAACTCTCTGCCCAGCATGTTGGATCATAAGGTAACAGCAGAGCGACCAGAAGAATCAATGATGTCACTTTATTAAGACAAAGACGTTACTACTGTTCTCATTATCAATTAATCTGCTGATTATTGGTTTTGTCTGTAGCATCACATGTCTTGTTTTGTCCAACCAACAGTACAAAACACAAATATATTCAGTTTAAATTATAAAACACGAAGAAAAGCTGCAAATCTTCACACCGGAGGAAAATCAGAGAGATTTATGAATTGTTGCTTAAAAAACTTAAACAATTATCAAATTATCATTTTCTGGTTGACTAATTGATAAATCAACCAATCGTTGCAGCTCTAGAAGTTATTACAGTGATGTTTTTAATGTGTTATTTTATAATAATCCTCTTACTAACATGTGATCGCTGTTGATTATTGATCTGTAGATCTTCCCGTATGAGATGTTGGTGGTGACTCACAGAGGACGAAGCAAACTGCCTCCCGGTGTGGACAGAACCAGACTGGAGGTAAAAAAACATCTGAAAACATACAGTCTCTGTTTACTGGTCCTCCATCTTTAATGCTTTATCCAGTAGAAACCAGTACAGGACTGTCTGGTGTCCAGTCTGAAGGTGTCGTTCTTTCTAAAAACAAGCTGCATTATATGAAGTTTGTTTTACCGTCAGACAGAAGATTAATTGGAGATTAGATTCTGTTTGCAGAGTCGACATAATAAATCTATAAAGGTTTAACAACTTTTGTTTCTTACTTATCAAACCAACTGTTAAAAAAATATCATCAACACTGCGCTGAGCATATTTTTGTATATTTGCTCGTCTACTGGGAGGTTTGTTAGACGAGTTTACGAGGCTTCGTTTTGTGTGTTTCCATATGTAATGATGAATAATATTTGGCATATTTAAATGAATATGTAAAGTTGAAAAAAAACAAAACAGGCGGAGAGTAGTGTCCCCAATTTTCACCACAATAAAAACTGATAAATATAAGACGACCTGCAGTTTGACAGATGATTCGGTCCTACTGTGTTTCCTCAGAAACTCCTGCAGATATAATATTTTTTTAATCTTATGCTCACAAGATTAAACAAATATTATCTTTCCAGGACTCCATATTCAGGTTAAACTGAGCTAACCAAACACTTTAATTTGTATTTTAATGTCAAAATACATGTAAGTGTTTTGCATGTTGTTTACTTGATTTCTCAAGTGTTTAATTCAGTTCAATTTGACTGTTTTATGTGCAAAAAATAACTGCTGACAGTTTGTGAAAAACATCAGTTTTACTTCACTGATCCTGATTCTGTGTTTCTGTCCGTCGGTGTCTCGTCCCTCCAGCGACATCTCTCCCAGGAGGAGTTCCACAGCGTTTTCGGGATGTCCATCGAGGAGTTCGACAGCCTCTCTCTCTGGAAGAGGAACAACCTGAAGAAGAAGGTCTGTCTCTTCTGACGTCGCCGGGACTACTACAACTCCCACAATCCCCCTGCTCTTCCTGGATCACTGCAGGATCCTGAAACCACAGACTCCGAACAAAAAAAACAACCGTCATTATCAGCACCGCCACCATCAGACAGCAGGTCACTGTTAGTCAGACGATCAGTGGAAGTTTGTGGACGTCGCGGGTTTCATGTTTGGAGTGACTTTAGATTTCTGCTGCACATATTAACTCCACCAGATTTAAAGCAGCGCTGCAAAGCAGAAACATAAGCAGAAAATAAGCTTCGGTCTCTAGATGTCTGCGGAAATTCATTAATAACTAAACTACTGAGCAAATAATCAATCTGTAAGATTTTCAAGCAAGCAGAGACAGATTTGGAAGAACAGATTCAACAAAAAAAACAATAACTGTGTGTTATTAATGGCCCCAGTGTGGCTTCATCCTTCAATATCAGCTTTCTCATCTGTCTAAAAGACTAACAGGAGCCAGGAACAGTCAGATATGTCCTGTTGAAGTCTTTTGCTGAGGTTTCCAGCTGCTCTGAATCTGCCAAAACAAGTCACATGAAACCAGGGGTTTTGTGTTCAAATTGATATTTGGATTGAAGAATCTGTCCCTGCGTGTAGACGTCCAGCATCTTGCTCAGAAGCATCACAGTAACTTTGCAGAAACCTGAAAGTTTATCTTCTGTTGACACGTGAAGCTCAGTTGTTTGGTTGTAATTGTGGCATTCTGGGAAATGAAGTTAATTCTGACATCAGTCTCATTAGAGTCTCTCTGGATTACAGAAGATGAAGCCGACTAGTTTTAGCATTAAAGTTCTCCGTACGCCAGATTTCACATGAAAGATTGAACCTTCTGTGAGTTTAGAGACAGTTTTTATCCTGAAGCCTGACAGAGATCTATTTTCATCACACTGAGCAACTGAAGTAAATATTTTATTTTTCAGCTTCCAGCTACAGTCGGGCATTAAACCAACATTCCTGCTGACTCTGAGTCAGGTTTCAATACAGATTCATATCTGCTGATCGATTATCAACTCGCTGATTTTGCGGGGAAAAAAAAAAAAGTCCTGTTAGCGACCTTTTAAAAAAGCACTGTTCCTATTGGCTTAGCCAGCTATGATGTCACAGTGACAGCATTTCTTTCCCAGCACCAAAAAAAGGAAAAACAAGGAGACAGTTTGATCGCAGTTTGAGCCGAACTCATCATTAAACATCAGAGTTGGACCTCATTAATGTTCCTGTGTCTGAATGGGATCAAATCCCTTTAAAAGCAGAGCAAAACCCGTCGTTCAGCTGTCCGCATACTTTTGGCCCCGTAATGCATATGAGAGGCTAAAGGTGATTTGATGACATTAAACTAAGAGCTCAAACTTACTAAACTTGTAGTGGTTGGTTATTTTTGTCCCCACTGTCCATCACTGGTTAGAAAACAAAAAAACAGAACTACAAACTGAAGTCTTGTTTGGCCATCGTTGACCTTTACTACCCATGTAGGACTCTACAGCTGAAATGATTAGATCAGGGGTTTCAAGTCTGAGACTGTGGGCCTCCCCTCACCCCCCCTCATCCCCCCTCACCCCCCCGACTTTACTTGCTTACTTTTGTTCACTTAGTGGATGTCTACAGGATCATTATTATGATATTAGATCCTATAGACACTCGACAGTTGAGCCAAGATAACCTGATATTTCTGATTAACATAACTTCAGACAACACAAATACATTAAAAAGTTTGTCCTAAAGGATTTATTAGTTTCTGACTATTCTGTATGATGTCCTTTTGATAACTAATGTAATATTTTTTCACCTCCATTCACTGAGCCTCCCCAGAAACCCCCCCGAGACTTTGAAAACCTCTGGATTAGCTCATTAATCAATTAGTTGATCGACAAAAAATTAATTTGCAACAATTTTGATAATTGATTAATCATTTAAGTCATTTTTTTTTAAGCAAAAGAAGCCAAAAATCTTGTGATCGCAGCCTCTCGGATTTTAATATTTGCTAGTTTTTTCAGTTTTGATAGACGATGACTGTTGGTCAGACAAAACATCTGAATATGCATTTTATACACTGAACAATCAACTGATTATTAAAGCCTTACAGTAACATGATGGAACAACACTACGTCGCCCTCAAAGAAAGATTTAATCACATTCAACTCAAACTTACAAACTTTTACTGGTAATTTAAATGATTTTTGGCCCTGCTGTCCGTCACTGGTTGATACTCAGCTGCTGCAGGCTGATGATGAAACTGCCTCCTTGTTTCTTCTTTGTGTTCAGCAAACGTCACTGCCCTGTTTGATCCAAGAACTCCACACACACACACACACACACACACACACACACACACACACACACACACACACACACACACACACACACACACAGATACACAAAAAAAACACACCTCTGACAGATTTTTGCAGTGTAGAAGAACAACCTTTAAAAGCCGAAGCTCAGAGCAGAGACGCAGGTCGACTGAACTCCGTCTCCGCACGGCTCCGGTTTGTCCAATAAAGCAGGTTGCAGACATTTAGCATCAGCTAGTGTTGCTTAGTGACCAAATGATGTGCAGCTATTTTTTAAACCTACATAGAGAAAGTGGCATGTTTGTTATTAAAAATCTAAATGAAAAAGAAAAATTGTTTATCAATACATGAATGTTGAGAAAAGAGGAATTTTCACCATCAGAAAAACGATGGCGACAAAGAGGACGTACGTATTTCTAAAGGACTTTTCTGAGGTTTCCACAGCGAGGGAGGACAGAGGAATGATGGGAAATCACTGGACATTTTTCACCTCAAAACCCAAACTTCATCTCACCCGGACAATAACTGAACTGATGGGACAGTTTTCATCGTTAACACAAACACACTTCAATATATCTGTAAAGACCTCAGCACAACATAGTTATATAAATTATGTAAAGTATTAATATCCACCAGCATCATAAACATCTGATCTCCATCGACACGGATATGTTAAAGATCTGCATCTGCACTGCAATAGAACAAAACACGTTTTCAACTTCTTAAACACATTTAACAAAATAAAACCAACACGGGTTGATTCAAAACTGAAACGCTGACAATTAAAGGTGTGATGTGAAGGATCGTTTTACATGTTAATATATTAAATCCAAACTATTACAGCTAGCTTGTTATAACGACTGTAAACCAACGAGATGAAACCTGTCGGCCTCTGTCGGTTTTCACTCCTGTGAAGTCTTTTATTTTTTTAGATTAGCGAACGTGTTTTATTAATGAAGGTATGATATGTTTTCAAATTTCCCTCAGAAACTTTTAACTTTTGTTTCATTGGTAGCATTTTAGCCTTGTGCCCTGATTTAACTTAATGCAAAGCTGGCTAAAGATTTAGCTAATAATTAATATTAAATTAGCTTAGATTAGCATACGTTGCTACATTGCTAGTAGCTAAATTCCCATTCGGAGTCTCTGTTTTTCTATTGAATGGATACTGATGGGATATATTTGTCATATTAAGAATATCTAAATTATGAAATGTGAACAATAAGGGTTGATGACAGTACAAACCTAAAAATAATACAAAATCAACAAAAAACTAGACTCCAACACAACTCACAACCACAGTATCAATCTCCAGCTTTGGCTTTGAGCAGATATAATAGTTCTTTCTGCAAATGATTAGCATACTTAGCATTGACGTTCAGGTAATTATGCTAATGTGGCGGTAAGCTAATGTACTGCACTGATTCTGGGTGACGACATGGACTCAAAGTTGACCACAGTTCTGCTAAATGAAGCTAATTCTCCAAAATCTCTGCCACTAGGAGAAGGAGATGACGTTTTAAGGATTTTAATGAGATAATTAAACTTTTTTTTTTTATGGAAAAACCATATCAGAGACAAATTATTATTCAAAGTCTGAGTAAGAGTCAGAGTTTAAGGGGATTTTTATTTTGAAAGATGTCCATTGTACCATTTTTTAAAACAGACCTCTTCCTGTTTTTAACATAAAGAATCGCAGACTTCAGATCCGACCCGATGGTTCATCTTGTAAAAACACGTCAGAGGCCGACAGTCCGTCGTCACGTGTTTACAGTTTCTGCGTCTTTCGGGTTTATTGACAGTAAAATGAGACTCGCAGCATCTTTCAGTCAGCGGCTCAGACCTGTGCGAGCGTTTAAACACGATCTCACTGCATCGATCGAACCGCATCACTCACCGCCATGTCTGCCTCGCCACACGCTTCCTGTATCTGTGGAGAAAAAAAGACTGAAAACAACAAAAAAAAAAAAACCAAACAAAAAAACAACAACAAAAAAAAAACTGAATGAAGAAGTGAGATTTGTCAGTTGGAGTGAGCGAGCATTTGTCACTTTACGTTGAGATGATTTCCTTTTTTTTTCTTCTTTCTTTTTGTTTAGGAATGATTCTGACGCTGTTTTTAAATACTGAGAGGATTTATGCTTTGTTCTGATTGGTTGTTGTAGTGCGTAGTTAGAAACAGGAAGTGGGTTGCTGTGACTAACACCATGATGACACAAAGATTGTTCCATGTTTCTTTCTTTCTTTTGTACATTTTGAAGTGTTTCATTCTGTTTTTATTGAGTTATTTTAACACGCCGGGGCGACTTTGTGGAGGCGCGTCGCTGTCAACACGTTGGATAATTAAACTGCTGCATGCGTGATGTCACGACGATGATGTCATATTTTTATTTAACCTTTATTTAATTAGACTCTTATAATGCCTCGGGGCAGTTACGGGTTCCTGGCTCAGGCGTCGTTTATGGATTTGAGCCGACGTCTCTTTGGCCGAGGTCAGACTGAGGTCAGAGGTCAGACTCGTTGACGGCGACCGGCGTGTCCGAAGTCGCCCTGCTGATGTACATATTGAACCACTGAATGACAATATGATCATTGTTGTTGTTGTTTTCATATCTGGATTCAGGTGATGTAACAGATGAATGGTGATGTGAATGATTAACCATGAGTTACAATAAAGAGCATTTCTATTTGCTTTAAGGAGACTCAGTTAAACTTTCTCTTCTACATTATATTCATCTGATAAACTATTAAAAGTTTTCATACTAATTCAGTGGGAAACACTTCAGTTAAAGGGGACAGATGATGTTTTTTGTGATTTCCTGGTATTTTTTACCTGCTATGATGTCAGATGTTAAACATGGTCAAAGTTCAAAAACTCGATGAACGTTTCGATTGCAAAGTTACCTTACAAACGGCCATCTGTTGTTGCTAAGGTGGTTGCTAAGGTGGTTGCTAAGGTGTTTCCATGTGTTGTTCAGCTCCAACATGTACGGATGGATTTGAGAAGTTGACATTTGGAGTAAAGAAGGAGAAAAAGAAGTGAAATCCTGCTACTATAGTTTGTTTACGTAGCCTGCGGAGCCGGAGGAAGCTTCCTGAAAGCTGACCAATCAGAACAGAGTGGGCTCATCAGGAGGCGGGGCCTTAAAGAGACAGGAGCTAAAACGGCCTGTTTCAGACAGAGGCTGAACTGAGGGGCTGCATAAAGGACCAGTAGAAGATAAATAAGGAGTTTTTAACTGGAAATCATGCAAAGATATTCCAGTAGAGCCCCAGAATATAAATATAGAGGCTGTAAATATGCAGAAAATGTTTCCTATTTAAGGAACTGACCATTTATAGCAAATGTTTATACACTTAGATCTTTTTTTCTCAAATAATCTGATCTTCTGGAGAACTAATCCCCCTTCAAAAATATACATGAACATAATATCTTAATTAAACAACACAGTACTGAAAATATCTCACATAAGGAGAAGTTTAGAGATGGTGGAGGGAGCTGTTTAAAGGATCAGTCCGGAGATTTTATATATTTTTCCTCATGTTTGGATCCAAACCAACAATGAATTGTGTGTGTATTAAAACCTGATATATCTTAAACTATTAAAAACTATTAAAAACTCGTCAGTGAGTCACATCGCTGCACTGGGTGACAAAAAACAACAAAACTGATTAAGGTAAAAAAAAAACATTTTAATAAAATAATTTTACAGATCAGTGTTTAATTAAAAACTGAAAAAGAAACATTCACCTGAGTATAAAATACAGTAAATATGAAAAAAAAAAACTGATACAAATAAGTGAAAGTCATGGTAATAAACATAAATCAATAAAGTAATCATATGTAAATGATGACATTGTGCTGGTAAGTACACGGTGAAAACAGATACAAAACTTATTCAATGACAAAATAACATCAAAGAGTCCATGTGGGATTAAAGAAAACAATACAAAACTAAATCCTTTAAAAAAAAAACAAATGTGCTACTGAAAATTCACAATTCTGATTTGTTTTAATGTTTACAGCTTCTTCCTTTTTTTTTTCAATAATGTCATTATATTATAAAAACCCGTCATTCTTTGGATAACTAAAACATTTACTGATAGCTCACATGCTAGAAAACGTTAAATATCATTAAGTTAAAACAAAACTCTGAGCCAAATGAAACGAAATGATCCAAAAACCAAAAGTAACATTGATCAAAACTTATCCAACAAATTCTACAAACATCAACTTCTAACTTCACCGTCGGCTCCATGGCAACACAATCTAAAAGGTCTCTGATTGGTTGTTTCTTACAGTGATGCTTTCTGGGACTGGTAGGATGTTGATGCTTCATAAAGCTGCCGAAAAAGAGTTTTAATTGTGAATTTTTTTTGCACAGTTTTAGTTCATCTGAGCGGCTTTAATGAAGGAAAAACAACTGGCTCATTTGGAAAAACGTTTCTGTGAGAACAACCGTGAGTTTAAAGGGTTTTTTCTGTACCGTTGTATCAGTGTGATACATCTGATCTTATTAAAAACTAAAGTGTTGTTTAAAATATGAAATATAAAAAACCTTAAATTGGACTAAAAAATAAATCAGATTAAGAAATAAACTGAAAAGTTTAATAAATTAGTGTTTGTGTGTTTAATTTCTGCATATCTGAAAATGTGGAAATATTCCTTTACAGTAACACACGAGACTGTGTTTTCTTGGTTTTGGTGACAACTTTGGTCGTTAATACAACATAATGTAATATTAAAAACATTTAGCTGTAAACTATAGATAATAAATACCTGATTTTTACACGTTATAAAGTATTTTTCACCTTTTTCAAACCTGGTTTTGACTCACAGATGCTCTTCTTTATTTTCAGCTACTCTTATTTTGAAAATTAGTTTTTAATATTGATGCTATGATTGATGATATGTTTGTGCTCTTTTGTTTTTAGTGGCTGTCACATAAAGAATCATTGTTTCTACACTCAGATGGTTAAAGGTTGAGTCACTGTTGGTCACAGCAGTCATGGAAATGTCAACATGGACACGTATGTTTTAAAAAAAAAACAACATAAAGTTTGTCAGTTTAAAATGATTCCACATCAGATTGTCGGCGCTGGCGTGTGATGACTGGACGGTCGCTGTCAAGCAGCAGCTTTGGTCTCCCATTCCTGTAAAACCAGTCAGCAGTAAACTGGTTAACGGATGTACAGAATATCAAGTAATGTCAGAGTCTGCTCTCCCCCTCACCTGTTGCTGTGGGAATCATCCAATCATTCAGTCTCACTCTCTGCTCTGACACACCCCTCATTAGTTCAACCACCTTCACCTGGCGCCCCCACCTGCTCATCATCTGCAATCAAGCCAGTATATAAGCTGCCTCGGCCCACTCCCTCCTTGTCAGATTGTCTACGCTACTATGCTAAGTCATCTTGCTTTCTTCACTGGACTGCCTCCTGGTTTCTGATCAGCTTGTCTTCGACCATCGCTCCTCGTCTCTGCCCCGGTAAACCCACCAGCCTTCTGTCCCTGACTCTGAGTTCTGCCTGCCTGTTCCCTGGTCTTTGTCCGCTGTGGGAGTGGAAGATCGGGGTTCAATTTCCGGTGGAGCCATACTCATTAGAACTGTGTTTCTCCGACCGTGCTAATATTGCCTTGACATCGTGTGAAATAAAGACTACTAAGTTTATACCAGTGTCATTTGTGCTGCTATTGGGTCCATCCTATACCCGTTACAAGTAATGCATAGAAATAATGTTTATATGCAGCTGTTGTTTTCTATCAGACAAAATATGATACCAAAGAGCTCAAAACCAACAATCTAAAAGACACATAAGGTAGATTAATTAAAGATACCATTAATGCTTAATACATTAGCGTACATAAGACTCCTCCTGCATTGTGTCTTCTCTCAAACTGAACCTTTGTACGTCATCATGAGCTCTGCTGAGATGTTTCAGTCGGGACCAAAGTGGTGGACTGAAGTTGACTGATAGATTATCTATCTGATCTACAGATTTATTGATGACAGAACTGATCTAAAAGCAGTCAGTTATTTTGTGAGTCTGACCTTCCTCCTCTGGAAAACCTTTCCGTGCTCGATGAACAGCGCCGAAGGAGCTCGTTTCAGAGAGGTTTTAGCCGAGGCCGTCCGTCGCAGCAGAGGACTTAGGAAACCTGCCTGGACCAGCAGAGACAGGCAGAGACCAGCGGAGGTTACAGTCAAACCCAGAGTGCAGCTCATAATATACATGATGTTATGATGTCTGAGTGCAAAGTGGAGACTCATTAAGTTAATTAAACTATTACACACAGTCCAGTTTTCTGTGGCTGTTTAAAGAATCTGAAACAAGAAATGTTTGGGTTTTTTTTGCTTGAAAAATGATTTAAACAATTCAAATCAAACAAAAACAAACCAAATTAAAATAGTTGGGGGTTAATTTTCTGCTCATGGACTAATTAATTAATTGACTAACATTGAGAAATGTGTAGCAGGCTGTGTGAACTCATTAGCACTGCAACTTTTTAATTGTATTTATTACAGCAGCGATAAAAACAGGAAGTTAAAAGAATGAACAGGAAATGGAACAGATGCATAAAGTCAATAATGTAGAATTACTGATTGATTAACGGTGAGTTCAGATGATGTTTTATGATTATAGGATATGATGTGTTTGTATTATTTCTGTCACCTACCTGAGCGCGCTCACTGCAGACAGCCAGCGACTGTCTGAAAGAGGTGCGTTTGTTTTGCTTCCCAGCAGACGCCAGGTTGATCTCTGACCCCGCCCTCAGCTGCACCCCCTTCTTCCCGGTCAGCTCGAGCTTCTGAACGCCTCGCTCCACTTCACCCACCTTCCTGTCTGAAACACACGGCAGCACGTTAACATTTCTATGATTATATAATATAATGTATAATTTAACATATAGAAGAAGAAAGAAGAGCAAATCACTGCAACTCAGAGATAAAATAATTTGGTATTCTAGAGTGCGAAGAGTTTTGTTCCCACAATTTCTTATGTAAAACTATAATAATAATAATAATAATATCACTGTACATTTGTGTGTTAATGGTTTTATCGTCAGTTCTTCAAAATAAAAGAGCGAGGCTTCTTCTTCTTTCCACAGATGTTCAAAAAGCATGCAGACAGAAATCCACCAAAGACCAAAACCAACCCGTTTATTTGTTGTCAAAAGGCAAACTGGGAAATGTAGGAAATACCAAAGGAACACTGGGTTTACCCAAAATGTAAATAACAACAATTCATGACAAAATCACGCCTGAAAAGTTTGTTTTTGTTACTGTTATGGATATCAGGGTTTTCTCACGTGATGCCGCTGTGTTTGCACGTTCTCATGAAGTTCAGGACTGTTTCACCAGCTGATCGTAAATCCGTCACAAGTCTCTCTTAGTGACTCTAACGACTTTCAAACTAGTGATTTACTAAAACTTAAAGGGGACAAATTCTACTTTTTGTGGTTTTCTGTTATTTATTTCCTGTTCTGATGTCGGATGTAGATGTGCTGCCTGCAAGTCAAAAGTCAGGGCTTCAACTCGCTTTGAACGCCTCATTTGAGACTTTTTTGCTACCTTGCTGATGAGCTGATATAAATGGCTGTCCGTTTTGTAGCCCTGGTTGTTAAGATGGTTGCTAAGGTTGTTGCTAAGGTGGTTGCTAAGGTGTTTCCATGTGTTGTTCAGCTCCAACATGTACGGATGGATTTGAGAAGTTGACATTTGGAGTAAAGAAGGAGAAAAAGAAGTGAAATCCTGCTACTATAGTTTGTTTACGTAGCCTCCAGAGCCGGAGGAAGCTTCCTGAAAGCTGACCAATCAGAACAGAGTGGGCTCATCAGGAGGCGGGGCCTTAAAGAGACAGGAGCTAAAACGGCCTGTTTCAGACAGAGGCTGAACTGAGGGGCTGCATAAAGGACCAGTAGAAGATAAATAAGGAGGTAAAGCCCCAGAATATAAATATAGAGCTGGAAATGTGCAGAATATGTGTCCTTTAAGAAATGTCTTTACTAGTAAAAATTCAGTAACGTGTAAATCGGTTGAAACAGTCTCCAATAAGAAGCAACCAACTTCCCCAAAAGATGAAATAACCTTGATTTCCAATCCTTTGTGAATGTAGGTGTGACTTTGTTTTATTTCTATCTGCATACCTGCAGAAATATGTGTTTTTTGAATTAGTATTCATGCAGTGTCTGATGTTATCAGAGTAACATTTAGTCATTTGAGGTTGGTTGTGTTTTACCTGTGAAATGTAAAGTTTCAGGTCAGGTTACCTTGTTTACTTGTTAATCTAAATGGCTCAGACTTTTAATTTAGTGAAGCATAAATCTGCACTTCGGAGTTTGAACTTAAACGTCTGCTGGAGCTTCAGGTTGAGTCTGACTCGTCTGTAAAGTGAAGAAGTCATTAAAGTGATGAGACTCACTGTGGCTGGTGAAGACGGTGTTGCTGTAGGTCACCGAGTCTCTGGACGATATCGAGCTGCGGTGAACTGAATCCTGAGAGCTGTGCAGCTGAAAGTCCAGACAAACACCGATCAAACAGTTTATCACAGATAAATCCTCACATTTACTGTAAAACACTAGTGTGTAAAATCAGTGTGTGTAGTACGGAAGCCCATTCTTGCCAGGAAAAAAAATAAAAGTTAGGACCTATTAAAATAATACCAAAATTATAAGAATATTTCATAATCTTGATGCAAGTCCATATTTTGTTCTTTGTGAGTAAAATCAGAGTAAAACTTATACATATATAAATACAAAGAGTTTGACTTAAACGCACAACATGTAATTTCAGCCGCGTCTCAGTCAAAACAACAACAACAGACGGAGTGTGATGACGGTGTGAAGTAGCAAGGGATCATGGGAGTTGTTGTCTTTGTTGTTAAACAACCAGTTTCAGCGGGATAGTATTACTCCAGTGTTCATCATTCAGGATGTTTTTACCTGCAGAGGTCTCCTCCTCTCCAGAACAAACGGACCCGGAGATTACAGGTAAAAACACTGAATAAAGCTGTTATTAAGTCATTAAGCTGTTTGGTGACCACCGGCCTTCCTGGAGGGGCTGTTAGCCGAGCTGCTGCTAACGTTTGTCCAGTTTATTTCTCTGATAACTTAAGATCCAGACGTCCAATGATTAAAATCCTTCTTCCAGCTAAAAGATATAGTTAAAAACCACCTAAATTTATCATGAAAATGTGGCTTAAAACTGAATAAAAGTCCATTTATAACAGTTTGTGTGGAAGAACCACAACGCCGATGTATTATCTTGTATGTGTGTAAGTTACTCTTTGGTAGACGCCATTGTAGCGGACAAACACAGCGCCGCCGTATGCATCTGGTGCGTGTTTACTCTTTGGTAGAGGAGGTATGACGCCATCGACAGGCGACCAAATGAAACGGTCCGTTACTTTGATTAAATTACAGATTTATCTGAGTTTGAATGTAAGAACACAACTCAACAACATATATAACACAGGTCTAGTTGTTTTTAGACATTTTAATGTGGAATAATTACATATTATAGCTTTAATATCTAGTATCTTATTTATTTTAGGTTTAGAGAAGGTTTCTATAGTTTCATATTAAATAATGGAAACTTCTGGACATTTTTATCAATAAATGAAACTAAAGGATAATGAGAACTTACTGATGTAAATCTGATTGATAATCACAGCCACAGCTACTTATTGACTTGACTTTCACTTCAGGTTTAGTAGTTTATAGTCAGTTTAACATCTTTTAAAAGACTAAAACATGTGTTAACTGTTTCCCTGATTAGTATTTATTTAAATATAATCGGATATAAATCTGGTACATAACTCATTATGACAACATTGTAAAATAAATGAGTAAGAACTTGCTGCAGCTTCTAAAGCTTAAACGCTGAGAGACTCAGATGAGTTTATGAACATGTTGATCAGCTCTTCTTCTTCTCTTATCTGGGTTTTGGCTCCTGCACAGTCAGAAGATTGTTTACAGAGATTTTAGTGATGACATCAAATTGAAACTGGAAAAGTGAGACGAACAAAAAAGGAGGAAGAGGAGCACGTTCCCTCCTCCTTTGAAATCCTGTTTTTGAGTCGAGCGTGGACTGTGAGCTCCTCTCATTAATAACGTGTAATATTAGTAATAACGTGCTTTGCTGGCGGGTCGTACCATGTGCTCCAGTATGGAGGTGTTGGAGTAGATGGGCTGGTCTCGGCCTGTTCCACCCAGACTGAAGGGGTCGTCCATGTAGGTGTTGGAGGTGGGAAACCTCCGCGTCTGCAGCCCACTGAGGACGGAAACAAAAACATACTCACTACAGAAGAAGAAGAAGAAGTCATGTTGATCGCTCCTCCGTCACCATGACAACACGCTGCCGTGTGAGTGAAGAGCAGATGGAGGATGACGTGTTTACCTGAGAGCTCCACCTGTGTGCGCCGGTGTGCTGTTGTCATGGTGACTATGATTGGCAGCTCCGTCCCGCAGCAGCTGCAGCCATCGCTCCTTCTCACCCGAACTACTGACCTGAAACACGATTCAGTTCAGTGATGGAAAGTAACTAAATACATTTACACAAGTACTGTACTGAAGTACAGTTTAAGGGTATTTGTACTTTACTTGAGTATTTCCATGTGATGCTACTTTCTACATTTCAGAGGGAAATATTGTACTTTCTACTCCACTACATTTATTTGACAGCTTTAGTTACTTTTCAGATGAAGATTTGACACAATGGATAATATAACAAGCTTTTAAAATACAACACATTGTTAAAGATGAAACCAGTGGTTTCCAACCTTTTTGGCTTTTGACGTCTTACAAAAAGCAGTGTGTAGTCGGGGTCACATTTCAAATGTCTATGAGTTGTTAACAGCTCCACCAAATAGTGATTTTTCCCTCTAAACTTCTCACATGCTTTCATTTCAATAAATGTTCAAATGATCCAATATTTCAGCAAAAATCAAAGATTAGAGAAAAAGTCCAAAAACTAAACTTTGTTTTTTCTTCTTTCCTCTCCCATTAATCATCTCACGACCCCTCAGATTTATCTGCTGACCCTTTGGAGGGGCCCGACCCCTAGGTTGGGAACCACTGGACTAAACTAGCTAACTGTATATAAAGTAGTGTAAACTAGCTCCACCTCCAGCAGCTACAACAGTAACATGCTGCTCTAACACTGATGCTTCACTATTAATAATCTAATGATGTCACATATAATAATATATCAGTCAGAGGGACCAAACCACTACTTTTACTGCAATACTTTAACTACATCAAGCTCATAATACTTATGTACTTTTACTGCAATACTTTAACTACATCAAGCTCATAATACTTATGTACTTTTACTGCAATACTTTAACTACATCAAGCTCATAATACTTATGTACTTTTACTGCAATACTTTAACTACATCAAGCTCATAATACTTATGTACTTTTACTGCAATACTTTAACTACATCAAGCTCATAATACTTATGTACTTTTACTGCAATACTTTAACTACATCAAGCTCATAATACTTATGTACTTTTACTGCAATACTTTAACTACATCAAGCTCATAATACTTATGTACTTTTACTGCAATACTTTAACTACATCAAGCTCATAATACTTATGTACTTTTACTGCAATACTTTAACTACATCAAGCTCATAATACTTATGTACTTTTACTGTATTGGTACTTTCTTCTCTCCTGACTCACCTCCAGCACGGCCACCTGGTCACCGAGCATGCTCAGTGTGATCCTGTAGGAGTGGTCGGTGTCGGGTCCGGCTCGGACCTCGCATCCTCGGAGCTGGACGGTGTACTGAGGCGACCGCTCCCTCCTCACCTCCCGTTCCTCCTCCTCCTCCTCCTCCTCCTCCTCTTCCTCTGCGAACATGTTGAGGAGCCCCGACTCCACCTGACACAGTAAACTCTGCCACTGACAGTTCATCAGCACGTTCAGGAAGCCTGTCAATCAGCCACGCCAGAGGTCAGAGGTCACTCTAATATCACTTCAGTTTCAGCAGCCTCTTATAACTGTAATTATATTACAGGAAATTATCAGTGTTTTTATGGTTTTGCATGTGTACTAGTAGTTTCTTCATCTTTACATTACAAACAGTTTTAAACTTGAAACTTTAAGCTCTTTTCAGACACAAAATAAGTAAAATTTCTGGCTTCATCTCTTTGTTAAAGTGATATTTTTTGTCTCCTGGACACAGTTTTTGAATCCTGTCTTTAAACAACAAAACATCTTTCAACGTTACAGTCTTTTTAGTGCCAAAGTTCCTCTTTTTGTTACTATACTTCCACCTGCAGCTCAACAGGGAAACACTGTCCGAGGAAACACAAAGAGGGAATTTGATGCTAAAAAGACTGTAAATGTGTCAGATATCCACTTGATATGACTAACTCAGACTGCTGAAGCTGAATAGAAGCTTCACACAGACTTTTAAATGACTGTGTGGACACACTGTGGATTTTATCCTCCATCACTTCCATTGAAAGCACATTTGAAGGATCTTTTAATATCCAGTATGAACAGGAGGAATGATTACAGCGAGGAAAACCTCTTTCACTGTTACTATGGACACCTGACTGCTGGTTTAAGACCGTCCTTTAATGTCACTTACAGCTTTATTCAAACATGACAGAACTGAGCTGCAACTAATGATTATTTTCATCATCAGTTAATCGTCCGGTTATTTCCTCGATTCATCATTATGTCTATAAAATGGCAGAAATATTGAAAAATTGAAAAATCTTCATATATCTTTTTATTGTTCAACCAACAGTTCAAAACCCAAAATATTCACTTCATCATCATCATATATGACAAAGAGAACATTAAATCATCACATGAGAGAAGCTGAAACCAGCAAATATTTTTGGCATTTTTAGAGCTGCGACTAATGATTATTTTCTTCATTAATCAATTAGTTGTTTGTTTTATAAAATGTCAGAAATGTTTCCCGAAGACGACGTCCTCAAATGTCAACTCAAAGATCTTCAGTTTACTGTCAAAGAGACTAAAGACACCAGAAAATATTCACATCTCAGAAGCTGAATCAGAGAATTTGGACAATTGAAACAATTAATTGATTGATTGAATGATTATTCAGTTATTAAAATCACTAATCTAATTAATTGACCAATTTTTGCAGCTCTAAACAAGAGTTGAAAGCAAAGACTGGATGAAAAGAGAACACGTTGACGTCTTATTCACATTTCTAGGTTAATTTTTTGTATTTTGGGCTTCTGATGGTAAATGTTTCGGTACCTTTGTTCTTGTTGAAGCTGCAGTGAGCTGAAGGTTTCTCCTCCTCAGAGTCAGACTGGACTGTACTGGACTGAAGAGATCAGACAACAAACACACACATCTCACATTTACACACATTTTACATCTGTGTTTGAATCATTTATATCAGTAAACCGTAACAAACTGTACATAGAGTGAAAAGTTGTTTTCCAGTTGTTTCTGTTTGAGGTCTGTTGTTGCTAAACTGTTCACATTATACACACTGTAGTGGCACAAATCCCAGATATTCCTGCCTCCAGGTCCGGGTTGGTGTCATGTAAAATGTAAATTTGCATTACAGGAGTTTTTAAATGCCCTTAAACAGTTATAAAGGTCTTTGCACACCAAGTCGTCTGAAATTGTCGCACATTAAAAAAAAAAAACGACGTCACGTTGCATCAACCACGTTTACACACCGACTCTGAAAGTTTCGTCCGTCATTAAAGTTTTCGGAGCAGGTTTTTTTTTTCTGCGGTTTTTTGGCATCCGTGAAAATCCTTTACAGAGTTATTTGACCACTCAGAGCCACCGTACTCACAAACGACACAGCCTGGAAACACTGATACTATCAGCTCCAGCAGAGAAGTTACACACAGACTGATCACAGGACGACTATTGATCAGGATCTTGTCTGTATGTTGCAGCGTTTTGAGGCTGTGCTCCGAATATCTGCCGATCCAGTCGAAAGGCCGATCACCTGTGATCACCTGTGATCAACTGTGATCACCTGTGATCAGGTGTGATCACCTGTGATCACCTGTGATCAGGTGTGATCAGGTGTGTGTGTGTGCTGACAAACTTTGTATGTTTTGCATGTGCTCTGCAAAACATACAAAGTTACAAAGTTTCTGCGTGATTGTGCTCTGTATTCATGTTTGGAACAGCTGGGCTTCCGTACCTGCACATAAATTAATGGTGGAGGCTCATGGAAGGTCTCCAGGAAAGATGTGTGTGTGTGTGTGTGTGTGTGTGTGTGTGTGTGTGTGTGTGTGTGTGTGTGCGTGTGTGTGTGTGTGTGTGTGTGTGTGTGTGTGTGTGTGTGAATGCGTGTGTGTTTGTGTGTGTGTGTGTGTGTGTGTGTGTGTGTGTGTGTGTGTGTGTGTGTGTGCGTGTGTGTGTGTGTGTGTGTGTGTGTGTGTGTGTGTGTGTGTTCGTGTGTGTTTGTGTGTGTGTGTGTGTGTGTGTGTGTGTGTGTGTGTGTTCGTGTGTGTTTGTGTGTGTGTGTGTGTGTGTGTGTGTGTGTGCGTGTGTGTGTGTGTGTGTGTGTGTGTGTGTGTGTGTGTGTGAATGCGTGTGTGTTTGTGTGTGTGTGTGTGTGTGTGTGTGTGTGTGTGTGTGTGTCTCACCCTGCAGGACAGCAGCTGGTCTGATCTGATCAGAAACGATGAACTCCGAGGCTTCACGTCACCTCCTCCAACACTCACCTCCTCAATCACCTGCACACACAAACACGGCGTTTTAACTACATGAATCATTTCATAACAACACGCTGAGTATTAATAAAGGAGCGTGAGCGGGTTCGAGGTTTTCAGCGCTGACCTTCCTCCACTCGTCGGCCTGCTGGAAGCTGTTGTAACCGAGCACCAGCGTCTCTGAGCCCAGCAGCACCAGTTTGAGCTGGTGTTGGATCTTCCTGTTGCTCTTCGACTTGTAGACGAGCTGACAGCCGCGAAGGCTCAACTCCAGCTGAGGCAGCAGGTCCCGAGCACATTTATAACACTGACACACACACACAAACTGAAGTCAGGAAGATAAAACCAAACAAGCTTTCTGTCTGACAGAGATTTGAATTTATTTAGTTCAGCAGGACGTCGCTGACTGTCTGCTCACACTTCACAGAGACAATAATCTCAACAACAATTGACTGTTAATTAAAGGAGGTTCACAGTGTTTCCAGTGTGTCTTAAAACATCAGTCAGGTGTCCAGCAGAAGAAGAGAAGTGACCATCAGAGCAGCGATGTAAAGATTTGACACAAGAGAAAAGCTCAAAGAAGCTGAAACATCTCAGCTTTCGACACAGAGACTGAATCTGAGTCCAACAAACTAACAGATTAATGGACTTTTGGCTGCTTGTGGAGGACGGATATCCATCATTGTGCACGTGGATACACTGTGGTGTCACACGTTGCCAAATTCATATTTATATATATATGTTATCTCATGAAAACAAGACGAGAGACGTCCTGTCAGTCAGAGCCGCAGGTTGTTTTCTCTCCACATCAACAACAGCTCACATGATTTTTTCCTTGTACATCATAAATATAAACTAATTTTAATTGAAGAAAATGAAAGAAATACATTCAACATATTAATGTATTTAATTGTATTCATCGTTTATTTTAAGCAAAATGATTAATCTGTAAATCTGCACAGCGGCTGTTGGCTTCTATTCTGAATGAGCCTTTATTATTTTACTTAATATTGATATAATATAGCCTAATATAATATAATCTGAAATTGTTAAAACTGATAAGCTTCTGAGTACATACAGGCTGTGGGGGTGATATTGGGGGTCGGGTGGCTCGGGGAACCACTGATTTAGAGTTTAATTGCACACAGAGTCAAATTAAAGACACAAACAGTCTCTAACAGACGTCTGTAAAATGTAAAATGTAGGTTTATCCCATTCACTTCAATACAGCGTCATCACAGCAGCCTCCGGTGGACGTTAGAGGAACTGCAGCTGAAGATACTCACCAGCAACACGTCGTTCCTGATGATGAACAGCTGTTTGGTCCACTGTCCGAGCCACTTCCTCTTCCACAGGTATCCGCAGAGGCGGGACTCGGGGGCGGGCCTTAGGCAGGGCTGGGAGGCGCTCCATTGGAGGTAGTGGGCTCGGTCCTTCACGTGCTCCTCGTCGTCATCTTCCTCCCCGTACGACTCGTAGTGACTGCTGTCGGAGTCCGCCTTATCTGGAGGAAGAAGAACGTATTTACATTTTTATTAATGTTTTTACAAAAATCATGTGTTTCTGTGTGTGTGTGTGTGTGTGTGTGTGTGTGTGTGTGTGTGTGTGTGTAGATACCTGCGTTACTCGTGGTCGTGTCAGGTATGTAGGGTTCTGCCTCCTCGTAGGTATCTTCATCATCGTCACCTCCTAGACCTCCTGGTGGGAGGGGTGGCACCACAGGGCCCTGGATCTGACATCACAGGAAACATTTAATTCATCATGAATAAAACTTTCCAGATGGACGGGAGACTCTCGCCGGACTGCTACGACCTGCAGGGTGAAGGTCACATGACTGACACGGGTAGCTGAGCTAGCTCTACTGCTAGCCAGCTGTTATCTCACATTTTTATTTGCAAAAAATGGTTCAATGTACATCTTTGTGTAGAAAATGATATTTGAAAATGGCGTTTGTTGTCTAATAATTACAGTGACATTGAGCATTGTGTCCTCTTCATATTTCTTCAGACAGACCCAAGAATCTGAAGGATCATTATATTATATAACCATAAAGGTGTGTTCAGGTTTTTGTTTTTATTACGTTTTTAATTTTAGAAAATTAAAGTGTTACAATAAGTGTTCATGAAGCGTGTGTCAGTAGATCAGCTTTATCTCTAGGGAACACTCCCAACTCTGGGAGTGATGTCCAAACTAGGAAATGTGCATCATGTAGCAGGTGGATGTGACTCCCCTCACTGAGATCAGCTGATTGACATCACAGCGGAGCAGAGGAGAGACACTGAGATAGCGATGTAACCGACTTGCACGCTGGTGTTTAACATGGTTTAATTTTCTTCCTGAAAACAAATAATTTTTGAAATATTTGTATGAAACAAATATTCGTAAAAAAACACTATCTGTGCTTTGCCGAATAATGTATTTGTATTCAGGCACACCCCTAGTAGTGACTAGATAAACTTTCAGAAATGTACTTTCAAATGTTCCCTTGGGAGCGCTTTGTGTGTGTCAGTAGTTCAGCTTTATCTCTGGGGAACTCCCCCAACTCCAGGACTGATGTCCAAATTAGGAAATGTGCGTCATGTAGCAGGTGGATGTGACTCCCCTCGTTGAGACCTGCTAATAGACGTCACAGCGGAGCAGAGGAGAGACACTGAGATAGTGATGTAACTGACCTGCGCGCTGGTATTTGACTTTTTTTTTTCTTCCCGGAAACAAATAATTTTTAAACTATTTGTATGAAACAAATATTCATAAAAAAAACACTATTTGTGCTTTGCCGAATAATGTATTTGTATTTGGGCACACTCCTATTATCTACACACACACACAGGAGCTGGGTCCAAACTTTTGACTGGTACTATATACAGTATTCATATATTATTCATGTAAATATAGTAAACTCTATGGCCACTAACTAGCACCAACAAGAAAACATCTCAGCCCGTGTGTGTTCACATGTATTTCACCGCTGGATCACCCCAAACAGCCAAAACACCAACTGTACATCAATCAATCAATCAATCAATTTTTATTTATATAGCGCCATATCACAACAGAAGTCATCTCAAGGCACTTTTCACATAGAGCAGGTCAAGACCATACTCTTTAAGATACAGAGACCCAACAATTCCCCCATGAGCAGCACTTGGCGACAGCGGTAAGGAAAAACTCCCCTTTAACGGGTAGAAACCTCAAGCAGACCCCGGCTCTTGGTGGGCGGCCATCTGCTTTGACCGGTTGGGTTGAGACATTAGATATAAGCTAACTAGCAACAGACACACCGAGCGTGTTTCTGTGTGACACAACGCAAAGTGAATTTTAGACACGTTAAGGTCACATATAAGTCAATGCAAAGACGCAAATACACATCTGCACCAGTTGAAAATGTTTTAACTTGAGCAAAGAAATTTGCATGAATCTCTTTATGAATCTGCTTCATACAAACAAACAGAGACTGGAGGGAAATAACAGAAAGAAGCAGAGTTTCTGGTGAGTTCAGCTGCTGCAGCTTCATGCAAAGTCTGAAAAATGTAAAATATAAAATTCCTCCCTTTTGGTTTCTGATTTCTTCCTCAAAGGAGAAAACAGGACAGGGGAAGGATTTAGAGAGCAGATATGTTGCCGTAGCAGACAAGAAAACATTTCAGTTGGACATTAAAGGATCAGATTTCACTGTTCATTCGGACTCCTGACTGTTGTCTTAAGACTCAGAATGATCAGACGGGACCTGAACTGCACACTCTCACTTTCCTCAACGCTTAACGACACGTTACTGAACTGAACTGGAACTAAATGTTTCCAGCGAATGTAAAACAGGATTGTAAATTAGTTGCATATGAACAAACAAGTTTCCCAGTAGACAGGACTGGTGTGTGTGTGTGTGTGTGTGTGTGTGTGTGTGGTATGACCTAAGTCACTTTCAGGGACACAAACCAGACAAAAACCAGTTAATTGGCGACGGCTTGTGCAACTTGTGACCCCAACTGGTGAAACAGTGATTTTTGGGTCAGTGGTGAAGGTT
This sequence comes from Thunnus thynnus, assembly GCF_963924715.1. NCBI lineage: Eukaryota > Metazoa > Chordata > Actinopteri > Scombriformes > Scombridae > Thunnus > Thunnus thynnus. The sequence continues at coordinate 38,966,536 of NC_089518.1, forward strand.
AGTGTTAGCCTCCAGGAAATGAATGTAAGTCTATGTAAATACCCCAAAAGTGACTTACGTAAACCTGTGTGTGTTTGTGTGTGTGTTTGTGTGTGTGTGTGTGTGTTTTGTCCGTCCATCACGTAGACCAGATGCTAATCGGCCGCCATCAGTGACCACTTCCTCCCTCTGCAGAGCTCTCAGCCAATAGGACGACAGACAGAGAGGAGATGGCCTCACATGTAAACACTGTACATCCTGTCACTCCCTCACACACACACACACACACACACACACTCTGCCGTCTCCTCCCAAACCTCAGGAGGACTCAGTCTGTCATTACTGACCCACATCACAGACCGACCTCGTCCTGTTCGCTCTGTTCAGCTGCTGCTGGATCCAAACCATCTAAAAAAAAAAGGCTTTTTTCTCTTTCTCGACCACTTTTCTTTGACCTCAAGAAGAAATATGATGAGGTCAAAAAGTGAAAAAGACAACAGCGCTGTTATTGTGAGAGAATCTGAGCTGTGCTGTTTATTTCTGGTAGTAAAGGAGGAACTAAAGCACATTATAAGCAACATGTGGAGCAGCTGTACTCAAATACAAATCTTCAAGGTCCATTTAACAGATTTCCTGTACATGAACAGCATTTCTATTAATATGAAGGGTGACGCCTTAAACTCGGACACAAAAGGTGTGATGCTGATAACACTGGTGTAAGTGAGTTCTAGATGTAGAAGATTTCAGCTGCTTCAGTTTTGTGGTTCTTCTTCATGTTCTTGGGGATAGTTTTGGTCAAAATGGGAGTTTTACGTTAGCTTACCGCTCTTCACTGTGGCCACTGTTTCATCAGTGGACCATCCACTCATCCTTAAACACAGTTTTCACTGTCAACCTTTGTTTTTATGTATCAGCTAGTTTTGAATAATCATCAGGTGGATTTATACTCCTCCAGACGTGTCTGTCAGACGGACCTTTCTGACGGCAGATCAGCAGCGGTGGTTCACGGCCGTTTCCGTCACTTTCTGACACCGATGAGCCCGAACAACAAAGACTATGAATGTCTTATCCCCGTATTTAAACTATATATCATGTCTCCCTTCCTGATTGTCGGCTTTTCACTGTCAGCCTTTGAATGTGGCCGTTCAGAACAACTTTAAACATAAACACACTTGATTTCCAACATAAGAACACAGTTATGAGCAACCATAAAATCAACGATGCGTCACTCAGAAGTAGTCCGGGTCAAGTTGAAGTGAAACTTTGCTCCTCCTTAGGAGGAGAGAAGAGTTTAGAGCAGAGTTTCTTCACCTTTTCTGGCCTGTGAAAGCATGTTTAGAGGAGGCTGAGATCAGGACGCCAACCATGAAGTTCAACATCACTCAGTTTGGTTCAGACAGGAACTTTGTTTAAAACTCAAAAAACAAAAAAATCTTTGAGAAAGCATTTTTTGGGGTTTTACTTTTATGTTATTTTAAAAAGAGCTCCAAACTGATTACAATACGTGATATACAGTATGTATGTATATACGAGATACTGTATATGATGATATATTTAAAACCTATTGACTGTGTGTGTGTGTGTGTGTGTGTGTGTGTGTGTGTGTGTTGACTCACCCCGTTCCTCAGCCAGACAGACGGGTCCTGCTTTGAGACCAGCTCAGAGGTCCGAACACCTTCTGAAAACAACAACAAAAATCAGGTTTTCATGACTGTGTCTCTTGTGTGTGGAGCAGAAAAAAAGTTCAGGTTGAAACAAGAGAAAAAACATATAAAAGAGTTCCTGCCGGTGTCTGACTGTTTACCTGTCCCAGGTGTGTCTGTCAGCTCGTTGCTAGGAGATGATGACAGACAGCTCATGATCATGTATTCAGCATCTTCCACTGGAAACAAAACAAACACAGGATACAAACATCCATCAGCGTTCTGACTAATCAACCACAGTATTAATCACCAGGTGAGTGAAGTTAGTTCACACACTCACCTGAACAAGAACATTTACTCAGATACTTTGTTTCCATTTTATGCTACTTTAAACTCGTACTTCATTACATTTCAGAGGGAAATATATATATATATATATTTGAAAGTACATTTCTGAAAGTTTATCTAGTCACTACTAGGGGTGTGCCTGAATACAAATACATTATTCGGCAAAGCACAGATAGTCGGTTTTTTACGAATATTTGTTTCATACAAATATTTTAAAAATTATTTGTTTTCAGGAAGAAAATTAAACCATGTTAAACACCAGCGTGCAGGTCGGTTACATCACTATCTCAGTGTCTCTGCTCTGCTCCGCTGTGACGTCTATCAGCAGGTCTCAGTGAGGGGAGTCACATCCACCTGCTACATGATGCACATTTCCTAATTTGGACATCACTCCCAGAGTCGGGGGAGTTCCCCAGAGATAAAGCTGAACTACTGACACACGCTTCATGAACACTTATTGTAACACTTTAATTTTCTAAAATTAAAAGCCTAATAAAAACAAAAACAGGATTTTTAAGCCTCTTTCCACTTTTACTCAAATACAAATACAAATGATTTTGCTGCCTCAACAAATACAGATACAAATACAAATACTGGGCTCTCTGCACATCCCTAGTCGCTACATATGTGATGCTTATAGTCACATAATTGCTGCTTTAAACTTTATTTCACTAGTAGACATGTAGATGGTTTGAGAAGGTTGAATCAATGAAGGTTAAATGTCTAAACATCAGGAGAAGTTTTAATATGAATGTTAATATTTGGTATGTTGATAGGAAGGTTTGACTTATTATGGGATGAATGTATAACGCTGAACTGTTTTTCTGATTTTACAATATATTGGTTACAAGGTGACATGAAGTATTCAGACAGTGTGAATTTGAATTTAAAACTTATAACTTCAGAGGAAACCCATGAGCTAAGACACAGTTTCTATTAAGGCGTCTATTTTCTTTCTTTTTTTGACCAAATATGCGAATATATTAATCTTTTATTGAAACGAGTTCAGTCTTTTGCCTCATCATGTATCCTAAAGACATTTAGCTGATAATAAATGTCTCCATTTATCCCAAGAAGTTGTTATTATGTCTTTGAGAGAGCAGAGTAAACAGAGGTCACTGCTTTGAAAAGAACTAACGGTTATAAGACCGATGAATTGAACAAATTAAGAATTAAATTCAAGCTTTAATGTTTCCTCCAGACATTAAAGCTTCCTTTATAAGAGGTGGTGCCCTGATTATATGAAGTTTTATCTTATTAAAGTAGTAATATTCCTACAACCATGTTGAACACCCAACATCAGAACAGCATAAATAACAGAAAAGCACAAAAAGCAGAATATGTCCCATTTAAGCATGTTTTGATACTAATACTTTTTAATACTTATAATACTTACTTACTAATACTACTCAGATAAACTTTTTAATGTAACTTGTGACAGAGTATTTTTACACTGTGGTATTGCTACTTTTACTAAGTAAAAGATCTGAGGACTTCCTCTATAACTGGTATTAGAAGTAGTATTAGTACTAGTATCATTGACAGTAACAGTATTAGTTGTAGTAGCAGTATTACCACTGGTAGTTGTAGTATTACCAGGAGTGTCTGGTGTTTGCAGCTTGGACAGCAGCTCTGAGATGGATTTCTTCTGAGCCTGAGCGATGTAACTCAAGTTCTCCGAGTCCAGAACAGACAGGAAGGACTGCAGGTCCCAGATCAGCTTGGCGAGCACTGGAGACAGAAGAAGACAGATTAATAACTGGACCAGTGGAGGAACGTAACTAAATACATTTACTCAAGTACTGCACTTCAGTATAATTTTGAGGTACTTGTACTTTACTTGAGTATTTCCATGTGATGCTACTTTCTATATGTCAGAGGGAAATATTGTACTTTCTACTCCACTACATTTATTTGACAGCTTTAGTTCCTTTTCAGGTGAAGATTTGACACAATGGATAATATAACAAGCTTTTAAAATACAACACATTGTTAAAGATGAAACCAGTGGTTTCCAACCTTTTTGTCTTTTGACGTCTTACAAAAAGCAGTGTGTAGTCGGGGTCACATTTTACATGTCTATGAGTTGTTAACAGCTCCACCAAATAGTGATTTTTCCCTCTAAACTTCTCACATGCTTTCATTTCAATAAATGTTCAAATGATCCAATATTTCAGCAAAAATCAAAGATTAGAGAAAAAGTCCAAAAACTGAAAACAGATTTGTGTATCAGAACTTTGTTTTTTCTTCTTTCCTCTCCCATTAATCATCTCACGACCCCTCAGATTTATCTGCTGACCCTTTGGAGGGGCCCGACCCCTAGGTTGGGAACCACTGGCTTCAGTATTAATAATCTAATGATGTCATATATAATAATATATCAGTCAGAGGGACCAAACCACTACTATTACTGCAATACTTTAACTACATCAAGCTCATAATACTTATGTACTTTTATTGCAATACTTTAACTACATCAAGCTCATAATACTTATGTACTTTTATTGCAATACTTTAACTACATCAAGCTCATAATACTTATGTACTTTTACTGTAGTAGGATTTTTCATGCAGGACTTTTACTTGTAATGGAGTATTTTTACATTGTTGTATTGGTACTTTTACACATGTAAGAGATCTGAATACTTCTTCCTCCTCTGGGACACACAGACTCCTCACTTCTCACTACACAAGTATTTTTTTCCTTTTATGTAATCAAGTAAACAAACAGTAAATACAAATGAACAGAAAACAGATACACAGACTTTATCACAATCTCACAGTGAGTCATCGTTTGACTGTTTGTTTGACTGTTGACAGTGAAGCAGAGCGATGAGTCACTCTCATATCTGTCACTATCATCGTCTCTATTTACACACACAGACTGTCTGTCTTTTCCTTTATGTCTTTAATGTTTAACAGTTGGACAATACTGTTCTCAACTTTCTTACCAATAAAACAAACAGTAACTGTAAATGCTAAAAGTTCTGCATGTTACAGTAAATACTGGCTGTTATGAGCATGCTGGCATACATGAAATATTCAGCATCTTAACATGTTAACATGGGCACATTGACATGTTTTACAGTTCAATAACATGCTAACAAAGACCCATTAACATTTTTTACAGCTTGTTAACATGCTAACACACATCAGCAAGTTAGCATGTGTAATGTGTAATGTAAGGTATATATCTTGTCCTAATGTGCATAGTTAGCAAGTTAGCATGCATGTTACAGTGACTGTTGGATTATTGACTTACTGCCTTGCCAGCAAACAATTAGCATTTGGCATCTTAGCATACTAACATTTTAAATGTATTTATCACAGCGGCTTGTCAGCATGCTAACATGTTGAAATATACCATGTCACATTAAGCATTTTAGGTGTTTACATGCTAGCATGCTAAATATAGATTGCATGTGTGCCAGATCTAATCTTTATTCCATGTCTTTACTAAAACAGGTTTTTGTAAGTGTTTCCTTTTATCTTCTTTTCTGTTAGATTACCGGAACCTTCATCAACTGTTTTTGTCATTTATTTTCTGTGAATTTCATGAATCACAGTAAAGATGGATGGGGGTTTAGTGTGTTGTCAGTTGTTTGTTGATAAGACATGACAACTGTTGTGAAGTCAGTCTGTGTTTATGTGATGAATGAAGCTGTTGTCTCTTTGTCTCTCAGTGACTACTGACCCTTATTTGGCTTTAAGAGCGTAAATCTCTGTATCCTGTGGTTGAATTACACTTAGGTACATCTGAATGTCTGATTGGGACATTAAATTAAGCCCTGATGTTTTTGTTGGAGGAAAGTTTTATGAATCAGCAGCAGCTGACTGTTGCAGAAAACTAAAGTTCAGCCACAGTTCTTCTAATGTCCATTAGATGGTGCTGTGATGAAATTATGACATTATTGAAGTGAATGGGAAAACCCCAAATTTCTAAATCAATACAAGAGATTATTTTCAGCAACAGATGATTACTGCAGTGCAAAATATTAAGACTTAAGTATTGCAACACAGAAGCCTGTCTTATAACAGAACAGTTCGGGTTATTCATGCTGTTAATAAGTGAGTAAAATGCCTGAACACTGAGCTATTCAGGTAAACTTCTCTCATCACAACTGTTGAGATGTTCTGACCTTCAGCCACTGATAAGCTGCTGGATGCTGCTAATGGTTAACACAGAATAAAGACTGTGTGTGTTGTTACATCACATCACAAAAACCTGATGTCACGTACGAAGACTGAGGAAACAGGAAGTCAGTTGATTTTATGTTGGCTAATAAGAAACAAGAGATGTCAGGTCAGAATACAAAGATATGTTTGAGGTCATTTAGAAACAGTGTCTCCATTACATAGTTTGTCTACCAAAGAGCATTAGCAAGTTTATTTTTTACAATGTATGTACTGTACACAAACCTCACTAGAGTCTCCTACAGAACCCCTTGAACCACCTAAAGGACCCCTAGACCCTCCTTCAGGACCACTAGAACCTCATAAAGAACCATTAGAATCTCCTAAAGGACCATTCACTAGAACCACCTTAAAAACATTTAAGAACTCTTCAGTGACCACTAGAAACACCCAAACATTGAGCTAAATTACCACTACCACCTCCTACAGGACCACTAGAACCACCTACAGGAACCCTGGAACCTCCTGAATGACTACAAGAACCTCCCAGGGCCAGCCCTGACTATGTTAGTGCCCTAGGTGAGATTTTTGAATGGAGCACCAAAAAAAGTGCAACAATAGTTCCTTCAGTCCTAGAATTTCAAAAATTAACTCACACTAAAATGAAGTGCCACAATGGTACCTCCAGCCCAGACAAAGCCCTCTCCCCCTGTCCTCCAGTCAAAAAGGCAAGTGGGGGTCAAGGTGCCATTCAGTGAGTGTTTGGTGACATCGCCTGATGCAGTACATTAAGTTTGGTGGCTGTCGGGTGAAAACTGACTGACCAGTAAGGCTTTGAAGATCAAATCAGATGAAAACCCATGCAAGTCAATGGGGGAAAGAAAGGAAACTAGATACAAGGTGTACCTGCACATTGAATCAGAGCTCCCTTTTCTTTATGTTTGACGTTTCAACCAACTACAGGTGTTCCTCAGGTCCTCCTTTGCCTGAGGAAGACCAGTAGGTTGAAATGTTACACATAAAGATGATTCAGTGTGCAGGTACTCCTTGTATCTAGTTTTTTTTGTATCCAGCGCCTACCCCAATAAGGTTTTGTGGATGCTCACATGACTACTTTGTTTCACTGAAAAGAAAAGGGAAAATGTTAAGAAGGGGGAACAAGTGTGTATTTCCAAAAGCTGTAGAAAAGTAAGCTGACCTGTTGGTAAGAAAAAAACAAAAGAAAAACATGTCCCACTCATTTGGTGCCCCGTCCCTTGTTTGGCATCCTAGGCAACCACCTATGTGGTCTATGCCACGGGCCGCCCCAGGAACTTCCTAAAGGGATACTAGAATCTTCTTAAGGAGTAAAAGAGCCACCTACAGGACCATTAGAACCTCCTAAAGGACCCGTAAAACAATTAGAACCTTCTAAGGGACCAGTGAAACAAAGAATCATCTAAAGGAGCACTAACCACCAATAGAGCCACCTAAAATCCCATCAGAACATCCTATAGGACCACTTATCATAAGCCCCTTTACTAAAAAAGACCTCGTCAATGACCCCTAGAACCACCTAAAAGAACCCTGGAACCACCTTACTGACCACTACAACCACTTAAAGAACCACTACAACCACTACAACCACCTTAAGATTCTTTAGACATGAGCCACAGAGAATGAATGAGCGATTGTATTGGTTAAAAAGTAAACAGAACTTCTATCAAAATGTCAACATTTTTTAATCTTGAAACTGTTTTTTTATTCTAATGTTTTCTGTTGCTGTTTGGAACTGAACTGCAGTGACTCAGTGTGACAGGTTTGACAGAACTGATTTCAAAACACTCTGAATTATCATTGGAGGGAGGAGGAAATGTAAAAAATGTAGGGAAAAAAAATCCTGCAAACAGACGGTGATTGTTGTGGAGCTCCATTCAGACAGACAGAGTGAGTCCATTCACACTCTGAGCTCAGTGGGAGGTGAAGGTTAAATGTTTCTGATTAACTCCTCTCTGCTGATTTTAAGGATCCTGCAGCTCTGCTTATCAGGCTGCTGCGGTTTTAAACACAGAGCAGCACATATCTCAAACACCCACAACAACACATGACAGCAACAGTAAGACTCTGTCTGCTGAGAAAACATCTCACATACAAGAAGACCGGCGATGGAAGAAGCATTCAGATCCTTTACCAAAATACCAAAAGTACCAACAGAGCAATGTAAAAAATACTCCATTAGAAGTAAAAGTCCTGCATGAAAAATCTACTACAGTAAAAGTACATAAGTATTATGAGCTTGATGTAGTTAAAGTATTGCAGTAAAAGTACATAAGTATTATGAGCTTGATGTAGTTAAAGTATTGCAGTAAAAGTACATAAGTATTATGAGCTTGATGTAGTTAAAGTATTGCAGTAAAAGTACATAAGTATTATGAGCTTGATGTAGTTAAAGTATTGCAGTAAAAGTAGTGGTTTGGTCCCTCTGACTGATATATTATTATATATGACATCATTAGATTATTAATAGTGAAGCATCAGTGTTAGAGCAGCATGTTACTGTTGTAGCTGCTGGAGGTGGAGCTAGTTTACACTACTTTATATACAGTTAGCTAGTTTAGTCAGTCAGTGGTTCCCAACCTAGGGGTCGGGGCCCCTCCCAAGGGTCAGCAGATAAATCTGAGGGGTCGTGAGATGATTAATGGGAGAGGAAAGAAGAAAAAACAAAGTTCTGATACACAAATCTGTTTTCAGCTTTTGGACTTTTTCTCTAATCTTTGATTTTTGCTGAAATATGGGATCATTTGAACATTTATTGAAATGAAAACATGTGAGAAGTTTAGAGGGAAAAATCACTATTTGGTGGAGCTGTTAACAACTCATAGACATGTGAAATGTGACCCCGACTACACACTGCTTTTTGTAAGACGTCAAAAGCCAAAAAGGTTGGAAACCACTGGTTTCATCTTTAACAATGTGTTGTATTTTAAAAGCTTGTTATATTATCCATTGTGTCAAATCTTCATCTGAAAAGTAACTAAATCTGTCAAATAAATGTAGTGGAGTAGAAAGTACAATATTTCCCTCTGAAATGTAGAAAGTAGCATCACATGGAAAAACTCAAGTAAAGTACAAATATCTCAACACTGTACTGCAGTACTTGAGTAAACGTATTTATACATTCCAGGACTGAGAGAGTCATGTTAAGAAATAACATGTCTTCACACAGACAGACTGCTGCTGGACTGACGGAGAATTAAAGAAAAGAGTTTGTGTAACTGAACGCTGCTTATCTGAACATCAACATTACTTCCTGTCTCTGGCTTTGATGCTGCAGAACACACACACACACAAACACACACACACACACACATTTGAATTGCGAACAGATAAAGTCAGTCATTGAGTTCAGAATCACAACACAACAATAATCAACAGTTACAACATCAACAACAACAAAAACTAGAACAACTATAAAATCTGATCCCTTTTGCCGCTCTCACTGACTAAATTTTCAGCCTCGCTCGGTATTTATGTCTTTAACAGTTTTTTTCAATTAATCGTTTGCTAAACTCTTCCAGCGACTGTCTGATCAAAGCTTCAGCAGTTCTGTCAAGCTTTTGATTTCGGCACATGTTCAGACGCTATACACGGGTCTTTAGTAAGACACATAATTAAAAACATTAAAGTGTAAGGAATGAATTAAACAGTGCTTTTGTCTGCTCTGATGTAAGCTGGAGTTGTTAGCATGTGTGGCTAACAAGCTGCTTCCAAGGCCAACAAGCATTTAATTAACCACCCACATCGTTTTTTAACAGAACAAGTTATATTAAAAACTACTGAGTCAGTCCTAGATGATGCTATATCAGAGTTTAAGCTAATGTTAGCAGCTGCTCTTTATTGGATTTGGGGAAGTTTACACTCCAGCAACTTAATGTTACGTTTCCCAAACACCTCAGTTTGTCCCAGAGGTGGAATAACTTAAAAACATCCATACAAATACTCAAATAACTGACTTCAGTATTTCCATGTGATGCTACTTTATACTTTCTACTCCACTACATTTATTTGACAGCTTTAGTTACTTTTCAGATCAATATTTTAAAAGTAAAACATATGATCAGTTTATAAAATATGCATTGATATAAATAAAATGATTCAAATTAGCTCTGCCTTGACAACATTAAATTGCTGCTTATGTATGCATAAATAAATCAACATGAATGAATATTCTGATAATATATAGATTATAAATATAACAAAATATATCTAAATTGGTGCATTTCACATAATGAGTGTTTTTACTTTTGATACTTTAAGTATGTTACTATTTCCCAGAGCACAAGTTACTTATTTTTTTCTCTATAGCTCCTCTCAGGTTCACTATAGTACACATTTGATGTTTGACATTAAACATATAAACTTCAGAAATGATGAAAATATGAAACTGTTATTAAAAACGCACAATTAAAAACCAGAAATTATCCTTTAATTAACATTTTCAGGATATCAGGATATTTTCATCTGATAACAAACTGTTTGTTATTTGTTGTTTGATTCCTGCAATTTTAGAATTAAGATTTGCTAATTGTTGATGTTCATGCCAATAAAGCAGCTTTAAAATAAAATAAACTGCAGTGAGAGACAAAGAGAAAAGACCATCCCCCTCACAGTGTGACTGAAGTTAAAAAGTTGAGTGTGTGTTTTAGTGATTTGAGCTGCTTTACCATGAAAACCAAACCCTCAAATTAGCCGAAAGATGTGATTCGTCCATACCTCCCCAACTCTGTGTGTATGTGTACATGTATAACTATCTTTATGAGGACTGATGTGAGTTTTAGACTTGGGAGTGAGGAAATGTTTACAAAGTGAAGACATTAAGGCTGTTCGAGGGTTAAGTTTCAGGAGATGAGGTTAGGCCTTTAGTTGTGATGGTTGAGGTTATGGTAAGTGTTTAGGGAACGCATTATGCTAGTGATGGTCCTCACAATTATAGAAAGACAAACAAGTGTGTGTGTTGCAGGGTGTGGAGCAGCTTTTTCTTTCATCCTCCGGTTGGTAAATATAGGAGAGCAAAACATTTACATTACAGCTTTTTCCTCTAACTGGCTCAACTTCAAGAGTCCAATCAGCACTAACCAGTTACTAACCAGTTACTAACCAGTTACTAACCAGCAGTGATGGAAGAAGTAGAAGTACCAATACAGCAATGTAAGAATACTCCTTTACAAGTAAAAGTCCTGCATGAAAAATCCTACTACAGCAAAAGTACATAAGTATTATGAGCTTGATGTAGTTAAAGTATTGCAATAAAAGTACATAAGTATTATGAGCTTGATGTAGTTAAAGTATTGCAGTAAAAGTAGTGGTTTGGTCCCTCTGACTGATATATTATTATATATGACATCATTAGATTATTAATAGTGAAGCATCAGTGTTAGAGCAGCATGTTACTGTTGTAGCTGCTGGAGGTGGAGCTAGTTTACACTACTTTATATACAGTTAGCTAGTTTAGTCCAGTGGTTCCCAATCTAGGGGTGGGGCCCCTCCAAAGGGTCAGCAGATAAATCTGAGGGGTCGTGAGATGATTAATGGGAGAGGAAAGAAGAAAAAACAAAGTTCAGTTTTTGGACTTTTTCTCTAATCTTTGATTTTTGCTGAAATATTGGATCATTTGAACATTTATTGAGATGAAAGCATGTGAGAAGTTTAGAGGGAAAAATCACTATTTGGTGGAGCTGTTAACAACTCATAGACATGTGAAATGTGACCCCGACTACACACTGCTTTTTGTAAGACGTCAAAAGCCAAAAAGGTTGGAAACCACTGGTTTCATCTTTAACAATGTGTTGTATTGTATAAACAGTACTTGAGTAAATGTACTTAGTTTCTTTCCACCACTGCTAACCAGTATTTACTCTCTAGTTTAGTTCATGTATTATATTGTTTCTGTAGTTATTGAAGATAAAGTGACTAACAGAAGCTAACTGTATATTAAAGACTGACTGCTCTCAACTGTTAAGTTGAATCAACTTAAATCAGAACCAAAGTTGTAATAAAGCAGAATTATCCTTCAAGTCATCGAGTCATAAAACTACAGATAACAGCAGTTAGTCAGAGTGTTGTAATGGCAGAAAAATGCTAAAATTGTCAGTGTGGAGACTTTATGCACTGAATGTAAACAGTCTATTAACCACAGTCTCCAGGGGGGCAGCAGGAGGAGGAAGCGAAGATGATGATGATGATGAGGAGGAGGAGAGGGAGGAAGGATGAGGGAGAAGGACAGACGACTGTTTCCGGTTGTTGTGCCGCTGCAGTTAACATACCATCAGAGTGATAAAGACTCCACACACAGCAGATGACTAAAAAAAACGCCCACATTGTCATAAAGCTTCTTCATTCCTGCTCTCCAGAGGAAGAACACTTTAAAATCTTCATGGCCTTCCAAAACTTTACATTTACTTCCACTAACCTCCACCCCCGAGACAAATACATGGCATGACATAATTTGAACTTAATTAGAAGACTAACTCCTGTTTACAACTGACTGAATATCTATCAGTCCTACAGCTGCTCCTCTACATCACTAAATGTGCAGGGTGAGTGTTTGGGGACCTCGTGACTCATCTAAAGGCTCAAATTTCCTGTGAAGAGATCGGCCAACTCACATTATGACTTGTTGTATCATGTTTTTTTTTTTGGGAGAACAGTCTCAAATATGTTAACTGTGGGCTTCGGGGAATAATTATCTGCATTTTTCACAATTTTCTACACTGAACAATCAAAGGATTATTAAAGAACAGTACTTAGAAGACTCGTCTGATGGAATAATACAATCTGTCCCTCAGTTTTCTTTGTGCACTTTGATAAAAACACAACTTTACAACAAATGAGCTCAATATAGATATTAAAGTCTTCAAACTAGATTTTGACAGTTGCCCACTTTGCCTGGTTTGTTCCAGTCTGGATCAGTACTGGTGAGAAGTTTCAGCCTTTGACTTTATAACTGATCTAAGAATTTATGACTTCAACAAGTTTGGTTACAGTTTTGATGGATTTAGATATTCTGCCGTTATTCTGAGAAGTTACTACAAATGTTATTTAGATGTTTTAACGTTATCAGTTGTAACAATGTCATATTTTTTAATATTGAGGTAAACTATAAATAAAACAGTAAATTTACATTCAGCTACAGTAAAAAACACACGTAAAATGTTTTCATGTGAAATAACGTTTTATGTAAAAAATGTAAAATTGTGCAATTTTATAAGTTATTTTGGAAGTGAAATGTCTCAAAAACTGCATGTGTGTGTTTATGAATCCATCATTTAACATTAATTTCAAATGTGATATTACATTCCAATTATTTTTTCACATGTGAAATATCTGAAAACCTGCCTACTGTTTATATAAACACGTGTCTATAATTGAATCACATCTGGAATATCTTAAACTCATATGCGCCTTTATCATGTGAAATAGTCACATGTGAAATGTCCAAAAACCACGTGTCTGTATGTGAAATGTATTTCATGTGTTCTAAATCCATATTTGTGTTTTGTGAGTAAAATTTTTTAAACTATTGTAAGTTTTGTGAGAAAGAAGCCTTGTTGTTTTTATTGTTTTATCCCCTGGTGTAAAGACATTTTTCCTATAATCTTTCTATACAGCTGTTGTGTCTCTATAGTCTCAGTATTAAAGTCATTACAGCAGACTTCTGTAGATGCGTATCAGAGTGAACACAGTACCTTTCTGTTTGTCCATGTCTGTTCTCTCAGTAGCTGCTGATCTTCAATCTCATAACTGCTGACGAGTCCAAAACATCAAACAACAGACAGTTTTCTCCTGTTTTCTCCTCAGTGGACTGTTTGTGTTGCTCTGTGTGAAGAAGTTTGAGCTCTGACAGTCGAGTCCGGCCTCCGTGTGACATGAACACATGAGGGAGGAGAAAGAGGACGGACCAACACACTCAGCCTGTGTGCAAAAACAACGTCCTCACTGCTTCACATGTGTATTCAGTGCACATCTGCTGTATGTTCACACCAATGAAACAGCTCAAAGTATCAGTTTGGTGATATTCTATGATTTTCTTAATGTCAACAAACCTTATTAAAAGACCAAATCAACACTGAATTGATCCATCTTACAACTATTGTGTGTGTATCCAACTTTCTTTAAGCAAAAATGACAAAAATTCTCTGGCAGCAGCTTTTCACATGTGAATATTTGCTAGTTTTACAGTTTTCCATGATAGTGAACTTATTATCTTTGTGTTTTCAACTGTTGGTCAGACAAAAAGTCATCTGATACTTTATTTTTTTAAAGGTCCCGTAATTATACTCTAATTTCCGGAAATCTTCTGAGTAATTTGCAAGTATTTAAAGGTTCATTTTTCAGACATTTTACAGAGAGGGTGGTGCAATTTGGTACAAATGATAAGAAAGCAAAACAGAAAAAAGGGTTAGTTGTTAGTTGGTAAGTACCTATTTGTCATATTTGGGTTCATATGTAGTTGTTAATAGACAGAAAGTGTGTTTTCAGTGCGTATTTTTGTGTGTCAAACTACATATTAGCATATTACTGTAGGTTGTTTCTTAAAAAGTCTATAATGAGCACTGAACCAGATTACATAACACTTTCAAAGAAATGTCCTCAGAATTAACAATTATACAGCAGCTAATTTAAGAAATTACTGAAAAAATCTAAAATGCTAATATTAAGTTTAGCACACAAAACTACACACTGAAAACTAAATATTTTCAGACAGTTATAGAATATCAAGAGTCTAATTTATTAAGATTTTTTGCAGTATGAACCCAAATAAAATAAGCAGGTACTTACCAACTAAACCAACATAATGCTTTTCTGTTTTTTTTTGTTTTTTTTTTAATAATTTGTACTAAAAATGAATCGTTAAATACCTGCAAATTACGCAGAACATTTTCAGGAAATTAGTGTAAAATAAAGTGTTATCAGTTTAACTCTAGCTTCAGGGAATAATGATCAACTTTTTTTTTTTTTAACCATTTACTGACATTTTATAAAATGAACAATCAATATATTATTAAAGAAAATTATCGATAATGAAGATAATTGTTGGTGTTATAGATATTTGCGTCACACAATTTTGATTGATTTAGATGTTCTGTCATTATTCTGATGAGTTACAACAAGTGAAAACTTTGGTCAGAAGTTTAGAAGTGTTTAACATAACAATTACATATTTTATCATATTGAGATAATGCCAACATATACCATATAAACTACAAATAAAACACTAAATCTTACACACTGGTCCTTTAAAGAAAATGTACCCTTTCCCTTCCTTTGGCCTACAAACCACATGTTTTTTGTGGTAGTTGTATTTTTCTTACTTTGTATAGATATTTGTTTTTTTCTCTTATTCTTTGATTATCAGGCACCACAACTTGGCAATAAATCTGATTGTGATTTAAGGATTTTAACAAGATAATTGAACTTTTTTTTATGGAAAAACCATATCAGACACAGATTATTACCCAAAGCAGCATATTTTATATCCATCTTGTCTCCATACAGTCCGCTGGGTGGCGGTAGCCTCCTCGAAGTCTCGCGGTGTTTCCGCTTTTATCGACGGAGAGGAAGAATCGCGGAAGAGGAGAAAGCTTTCCTGACGGCTCAGCAGGCTAACAAGCTAACAAAGATAATTATCTGTTTAACAGCCAGTTTTATCTCGTTTACAGGCCAGATAGACACCCGGACCGAAGGTAAACTACAGTGTTTTTGACGGACTCTACCCGTCTGGTTCGGTATTTGATGGTTTTTGTTGTGGCCTCCTGATGTTAGCTTGATAGGTTGATAGCAAGGCGTAGACAGAACTGCAGCTGTTAGCCGGTTAGCTGCACCGCTAAGCTAACAGCAGGAATTCAGAGGTTTTCTCAGAGAGGGAAGTCAGCTGATTATGTTCAATACTTCTGCTAAAGATGGCTGTTCTTACCCTGCGTGACTGTCACGGTGGTTAATTATACATGCTAACGCTGAGCTGAGTGTTAGCCGAGCAGCTGCTTCCTTTTGTTTGTTGCTCAGTTCAGTTTCTGTTCAGATTCAGATCAGACTCTTGCTGCTTTTAAACTCACTTTTCTCTTCCTCACAGTATCAAGATGACAGCCGCACCTTACAACTACTCCTACATCTTCAAATACATCATCATCGGTGAGATTTAAAGCCTGAAGGACGAAACACACAAATATCTCAAACACAGTGCTGGAAGAAGTATTCAGATCTTTTTATTTAAGTGAAAGTACCAATACAGCAAAGTAAAAATACTCCATTTCAAGTAAAAGTGTACTATAGTGAAAGTACATAAGTATTATCAGCTGGATGTAGTTAAAGTATTGCTGTAAAAGTAGTGGTTCATCATTTCCTCAATTAATTGGTTAGTAGTTTGGTTCATAAAATGTTGATCAGTTTCCCAAGATGACGTCCTTAAATGTCTTGTTTTTTCCACAAAGATATTCAGTTTACTGTCATAGAGACTAAAGAAACCAGAGAATATTCACATTTAAGAAGCTGGAGTAGATTTTTTTTTTTTGCTTAAAAATCACTGAAATGTTTACTTGATTATTAAAACAGCAGCAGATTAATTTTCTTTCAGTTGACTTTTCCATTAATCAGCTGTTTCATTCTGTCCAATTGTGTTTTCTCTCTCTGCAGGTGATATGGGAGTAGGGAAGTCTTGTCTGCTGCACCAGTTCACAGAGAAGAAATGTGAGTCTTTTCAACTTCTCCTCATCCTCCTCTTCTTCGCCTCATCTCTTTCACTTCCTCTCATCATTCTCTACTTCATTCCTTGTCCTTTTTTATGCTCGTCCTCTTAGTCGTTCTATTGTGACGGCTCCGTTCCTTCACCTCTATCTCCATCTTCCTCTCACCTGGTGTCAATGCACGTGTTTAATGTTTGCACACGTGGGACTGCACTCTTTTTGAAATCAGTGGTCGTAAGTCGAGTTTCCATCCAAATGTGGCACAAATTTTTAGCAGAATTTCCAGAAAATCAGATAAAGAAAAAGCAGATTCACGCTTGTTTCCATTTGCTACCGTTCTAACTTCTCAGGGCTAATGGTGATGTCTTCAGATGTCTTGTTTTTTCCAACCAACAGTCCAAAATCCAAACATATTCAGTTCACTATTATGTACGACACATAAAAGCCTCAAATCTTCACATTTAAGAAGCTGCAACCAGCAAATATTTGGATGTATCGGTTAAAAACTGACTAAAACGATTATTTGTATTGTATTTTATTTATTAGAACAACGCCTAATACAACTTTCTAAAGCGAGAGGTGACGCCCTTTAAATGTCTTGTTTTGTCAACAGACATATGTTCAGTTTACTGTGACGTTAAAACAAGGAAAAGAAAAATTCTCACATTAAAAAAGCTGGAGGCATTTTACTCGAAAAACTGACTTCAGTGATTCATCGATAATTAAAAAGGTTGCAGATATATTTTCTGTCGATCCAGTAATCTGTGAATCGACTAATTGTTGCAGCTCTAATGATGATGTGTGTTCTGTGTGTGCAGTCATGGCGGACTGCCCTCACACCATCGGGGTGGAGTTTGGGACGAGGATCATGGAGGTCCACGGTCAGAAGGTGAAGCTGCAGATCTGGGACACGGCCGGTCAGGAACGGTTCAGGGCCGTCACCAGGTCCTACTACAGAGGGGCCGCCGGGGCCCTCATGGTCTATGACATCACCAGGTACTGGACTGGGAGAGGTGGGGGTGCAGGGGGGGGGGGGGGGGGGTCATCCTCAGGAGCTTCCTGTTCCTTTAACTAAACCAAAATGGCCTGCTGTGATCTGAGAGAGTCACATTCGGCACATTTCTGGTTTCTGGAATTTAACGGCGGAAACGTGATTTTCATGGTAGTTTGATCTTGTGAAGAATAACTTTTTTTATTCTTGTGTCGCTCTCTTTGTGTGTTTGTGTGCAGGAGAAGCACTTATAACCACTTGAGCAGCTGGTTGACTGACGCCAGAAACCTGACCAACCCAAACACAGTGAGTTTTCACACACACACACACATACAAGAAAACATGGCTCCCAAAAGAGGAACGACTGTGGAGGAACTGCTGGAGAAGCAGAGCTGCACTTCCTCTCACGACGAACCAAGAAATCCAACCTGTACATTTAGGAATAAACATTGACAATTTGAAAGCAGTTCAAATAATGAAACATCACAAATTGTTCTCGTTCTCGCCATAATTATACAGTGGCCACTAAGGACAAAAGCACAAACAAACAAATGCTTCCAAAAGAACTGATAAGCTGGAAATGCTCCTGTATGTGTTTTACTATTTATAGCATTTCTCTTAATGTTTGTGCTTCATTTGTGTGTGTGTGTGTGTGTGTGTGTGTGTGTGTGTGTGTGTGTGTGTGTGTGTGTGTGTGTGTGGGTGTGTGTTTTAGATTTGTTCACAGTATCATCACACAGCACAAGTCTCCTACATTAACATACTGTATATCTGCTTGAAGCTGTAATGCAGACTGCAGCCACAGGGTGGTGCCATTTCACCACAGTGAGTCTAAACTTTCTAGTCCAGCCTGGTATAGTTTTACTTGTATATGTGTGTGTTTGTGCAGGTGATCATTCTGATTGGTAACAAGGCCGACCTGGAAGCTCAGAGAGACGTGACGTATGAGGAGGCCAAACAGTTTGCTGAAGAGAATGGTGAGAAGTCTTTAAAGGGGCCATATTATGCTTTTTCTGGTTTTGTTATTTTACTATTTGTTATTTACATATTTACTTCTGTTTTTTTACCGCTGTGATGTTGGATATCTATGTTAAACTTGGTAAAAGTTCCAAAACTTGAGGTTAACGTATGTAGAAATGCTCCGTAAGGTTTTTCCATGTTTCGGATTGGATTTCGGCTCCAGTGTGTACAGATGGATTTGAGAAGTTGACATTTGGAGTAAAGAAGGAGAAGGAGAAGTGAAATCCTGCTACTATAGTTTGTTTACGTAGCCTCCGGAGCCATGGGAAGCTTCCTGAAGCTGACCAATCAGAACAGAGTGGGCTCATCAGGAGGCGGGCCTTAAAGAGACAGGAGCTAAAATGGCCTGTTTCAGACAGAGGCTGAACTGAGAGGCTGCTGAAAGGACCAGTAGAAGATAAATAAGGAGATTTTACTTGAATCATGCAAAGATATTCCAGTAGAGCCCCAGAATATAAATATAGACCCGGAAATGTGCAGATTATGTCCTCTTTAAAAGCTGGTATTCAAATAATGGCAGGGTCTCAAATAATTGTGTGGGTGTGGCCAAATTGCACAAAGAAAGGAACATAAACACTGGAGGAGGAGGGATTACCTGTAACCTTCTACACCAGCTCACTTAGTAATTTTAGTTTGATTTCCACAGCACTAATTCCATTAGTACGACTACATTTATGTTATGCTCAGTTTCTATTTTAATAGAAATCATGTTTTCATGTTGTAATTAATTCCAGTCATTTCACCTTTGCTGTACTCCTGATTGATGTTAAGCTAATGTCAGCAAAACTCAACACTTCCTGAAGGCTTTTTTTACATTATAAGCCTACAGTACTTATAAGGGGAAGGCTGCGTGACTTTTGATGTGAAATTTCTGGAGAAAGTGTTGAGTTTCATTCATGGTAGCTGAACTTTGTTCTGGGAAAAAGGCAAAGTGGAAAGCTTGACATGACTGTTGAAATGGAAATTATACTGAATTTATCACGACAACAGGTCAACTGCTGAGTTTGTGTTAACAGGGAAAATTAGAAATAAAGGCCTGGAAACTATCTCAGAATTTACTGTACATCTTAAGCTGAATATAAGACAACGGATTGACTGACTGGTTTTGATCTCTGCTTCTGTTGTTGATCAGGTTTGCTGTTTCTAGAGGCCAGTGCCAAGACGTAAGTACACACACAAACACACTCTCTTATCTTCCCAAAGGTGTTAGATGAGGTTGAGGTCAGGACTCTCTGCAGGCCAGTCAAGTTCTTCCACACCAAACTGGGAACACCATTAGCACAAAGTTAGAGGAACACTATTGTCTAAAATATCATTGTATGCTTTGCAGTGTGTCCACAAACTATTGGACAGTATATTCTTCTATAGATTGCAATTGGAGAGAACAACAAATTAAGATTTCAATTTAAACTTGTTTTCTGAGCATATGATAATAAAGCTTTGAATCTTGAATCTATAAGACCTTTTTCATGTTATTTTTATGATTTGTTTATTTGTTTTGATTATTTTTGCTCCCTCTCTCCATCCCCCAGAGGGGAGAATGTGGAAGAGGCCTTCCTTGAGGCGGCAAAGAGGATTTACCAGAACATCCAGGACGGCAGTCTGGACCTGAATGCTGCTGAGTCGGGAGTTCAGCATAAACCGTCGGCGCCGCAGGGAGGCCGCCTCAACGCCGACAGCCAGCCGGCCAAAGAAGGCTGCAGCTGCTAACCACAGACAGAAACTACAGACCCGACAGACAGACGGACGGACAGAGACACAGACAGATTCACAGAGAACCCCTCTCCACCCAGCAGTAAAATGCTTCTTCTATCCAGAGTGTGTCGAACAGGATTTAGCTGGATTACATCGAATTATTGCAGTGATCCAGTCCAACCACCTGTAGTCAAATCCAGACCTCAGTTCAGTCTGGATCCCTAAAGCCAGAACCAACCATCCTCAACCATTAAGTGGGTAAATAAGGACACCCTCAGATACACCCAGAAACCCACAACTATCCAAACGTCTGTGGTCTCATTCCAGCTCACTCACTTTGGCAAAATCCAGACCGCCTTCAGCCACTTAACCCAAACTAGGCCAATCCGGACCATTCTCAACCCATAATCGGACAGCCCTTTTTCCAAGACTTGACTACCCTCAGGTCCCTGTCCAAATCTGCAGCACTGTTGGCCTGACTCAAGCAACAACTTTTTAAATTTTTTAAAAACTTCATCCCAAAAGTGAAACACCCACATGTCCCCAGAGACAAATTAAGATGCAAGGTCCAATTTTGGCCAACCTACAGCCCAAATCTGGACTACACCAAATTCGGTTCACCCCAGTTCCAAATCTGGACCTTGCAATGGACAGATCCAGAGCCCAACAGTCAATGTTTTCAGCCCACATTCAGGCATTCCTGGCCAAATCTAGGCCAATCCAGACTGTTCCAGCCGCTTTAACAAGACTAAAGTATCCTCAGACCTTGTTTCTCCATACCTGTGGCGCTATTGGCCTGATTGAAGAAACACTAGCCTCAAATTTGGACAACTCATGTGCAAAACACCCATGTGCAAAAGGCCAAATAAAGATACAAGGCTCATACGCATAAGCTCAATCTGGACTGTGCTTGGTCTGATTCAAGACCACCTTCATCCCAGATCATGGCATGTCCCAGTAGTGAAGTATTATAAGCCCAGAATCGGACAGGCCCAAGCCCAGCACCGGAAATCCCCTTTTTAAAGACTGGACTAATCTCTTGACCCTTTCCTTGCCCACTCTGTAGCGTGATCATCCTGACACAAGCAAGGTAGTCTACATTTTGGACTACCCTCATTCCGAACACCCATGCCCCAAGAGACAAATAAAGATACAAGGCTCAAATTAGGACCAATGTGCAGCCCAAATCTGGATTACACTACTCCAAAATTTGGATCATCCTTGTTCTAAATCTGGACCAGGACAGATGGACAGATCCAGAGCCCACATTTGGGCTTACTGGCCCCAAACCGAGGCCAATCCAGACTGTTGTAAACCCAGAGAAGAACAGCTTTTAGCACTTCACCAAGACAACCCTTTTCTCAAGATTGGACTACCTTTCAGATCCTGTCTCTTCCAAGTCTGTAGCTCTGTTGGTGCGACTTGAGCAAGAACTGTTTAAATTTGGGTCTACCCTAATACCGATTGCGAAACACCCACACATCCTCAGAGAAAAATAAAAATATGGCACAGTTTCGGACCAACCTACAGCCTAAATATCCACTACACTTCACAAAATTCACATCAACCTAGCTCCAAATCTGTCGGCCTGACTTAAGCAAGGGTAGACCACATTAGGAGCTACCCTCCCTCGTCCCAGATGCGATACACCAGTTTCCCTAGAGACAAATAAAAGATACAAGGCTCAATGTCAAACTAATCTATAGGCCACATCTGGACTATACTTCACCAAAATACAGACCATGCTTGTTCCAAATCAGGACATCCAGAGCCTCAATTCAGCTGGTCTGCCCTTGGTCCAAATTAAGGACCACTTTGTATCAGATCTCCAAATCTAGACCTTATGGTCCAGTTTAAACTAACCTCTGCTATGAATCTAGATCGTCCTTGCCACCAATTCTGACACACACTCTTTGATTTTGTATTTATATTCCTACACGTCCTACATCTGACCCCCCCCCCCACCCACCCCTTCGCCTCAGGAAACCTGTCGTTCATTCATTCTTTTCATCACAGAAAACATCTCTTCCTCTGCTCCAGTTCGTGTCAGCTCCTCGTTTTACTCCTTGTTTATTTGTTCCTTTAGTGGTTGTAGGTGGATCGCAAACTCATTGCATTTACACCATGTTGTTCATGTGGGTTCAGACAAAGCATTTATGCTGTTGTTGATGTGGATTGGAGACTCTGAAACTTGGCAACTGTTAAAACTGTTGTTTGTGTGGCTGAATGTGTCTCAGAGGAGGTCTGGAGACATTTCACCTGTATTCAGACCTGGAGCTGATGATGTAAATTTACTGGTGTTTGACTTTAGTCCAGTCATCTCAAATGCAGGTTAAAGGGGCACTCCACTGAAGATCAGTTTACTCATCACGGTTAATACTACTAAGCCTCTGATAATAGTTCTGTAACAGCGTCTTAAGTCTGCAGGAATAACCCCAAGAATGTAATTTGGCTTGGGCTCAAAGTCTATCTGTAACAGGGGGTTTAGAGTTTGAAAGACGTTGGCCTTCATCTGACAGGGTGAGCATAACAAAAGCGATTATTGAGTTGATTTATGAAAATTGCAGGATTCAGGGTTTTGGAGCTTGGCCCTTACTGGGGCTAAAAGTCAGGAAATCTCTGCTTCTGCTGCTTTACTTTATAGGAGTGCAATATTCGAAGCCTTAATATGCTTCAAATTAACTAATTCATATGATGTTTCATCCGGCTACGTCTAAATCCCTGGAGTACCCCTTTAACCTCATGTACCCCTAATCTGAGGAATAGCTGAACCTGACAAGCATTAATTATTTTTCCAAAATAGGATAATTCGATAGTCTCAAAGGGACCCAAGGACAGTCGGACCCTGTCTTGTCTGATTTGGGTATCATTTATCAGGAACTGAGCGCATCCTTGAAAACCTCTAACACACTCACATTGATAGACAGGATCCCGAAACCCACCATCCCCACAACTCAACACTTTTTTAAAAGTCTAAACTATTTTAATCAACATTTTAATTTCTCCATTGAAGGCAACATCAATAGTTATTGATAGTTCTGTGGAGAGATGAAGCAAAGATTGATGGAGATGATGAAGAAAACAAAATTTGACTTACCTGGACTGGATTTCACTAGTGGTCCCTCAGTGGATCTCAAGTTCAGGATAGATTTTTAATAATTTTTTTCTTTTTCTTATTCACATTATTTTTTAAATATGGTTTCCAAATATATATATATAGACGGTATATTTTCAATGTCACAGCTCCCCTTAGTGGTAACTGATGTGAATTTAGAGGAAGAAAAATGGCATGAATGGAAGCAAAATGGATTCTTTTTAATTTATTACTGCCTGATTTTGTTTTATGTTTTTGTTTTTTTACATTAGTCTGAGATTACACTTAACGTGAATGCATTACTCTGGTTTATTGTAGAAACTAAACTAATCATTGGTTAGTTCTGCAAAAGGTAGGGGCATAAAAATATCTTAAAGGTGCAAGATGTAAGAATTTTAGTTTGAAACATTCAAAAAGAAATAACAGTTTTGACGGTTCGTCAAAGATTTCTATGTATTGTGTTGCAGAGATATCTACTGAAGTTAGCATGCTAACCAGCTAGCCCCGGCCCATCCGGTCTCGTAATACCACTTAGTACCTCAAGAGACGATAGTGAGTCACTGTAGTGTCCAGTCTGCCCGCAGTCCAACATGAGAGGAAGAAGTAGCAGCACGTCGTCTTCTAGCTTCGATATATTCACACAAACGTTAGCTCAACGTTAGCACTGAACTGATATTTCTATCATACTTAGTCAAAGTCCTAGATACCTATTTGCTAGCTAACAGAGCACTAGCGTAGCGTAACATAACAGACGCCCAAACTTTCTGGTGATATGCTGCCTCCAATTGTTTTGGAGTGTGAAGTATGAATTCAACAGTTCTTATATATTGCACCTTTAAAGGAACTCTGACATTGTTTAAAACTATGCCCTCCAACAAAAGTTACTCTTCCTTTAACTGTGATTCAGTTTAAGTCAAAATGCTCGAGCCTTGATATCCTGAAGTGCGTCAAAGTTTCCTCTGACTGTAACTCATCAGCTGCATTTTAAATATAAAACAGTATCATGGTGTGTAGAATGAGACCTCTGCGTTATATGAACCACTTCTCTCAAACTAACTGCGGCAGTCTGTAAAATTTTGTTCTTAAAAAAATCATTCCAGCGTTAACTTCAGAACACAAACTCCTGCAAAAATGTAGCTTAACTTTATTTTACACTTTTGAAAATAGTTAAAAACTGCATTAATTTATATTTGGTCAGTAGGAGAAAGAAAAACATCAGAACAGATAAACTGGATGTATGACGTGTAATGTTTGACATTACTTAGTGAATTCATGCAGTGTCACCATAAAAGAAATATTGATTATTGCAGCCTTAACTTGATATCATTCTGCTCTCTGATGAATGAAAGTCAGATTCACACTAAACAGATCAGTCGGTGTCTCAAGCAGCGAAAACACACCGAAAAAAAAAGGAGACAATGCTGCTTAAAGGTGCAGCGTGTCGGGTTTAGTGGCATCTAGTGGTGAAGCTGCAGATTGCAACCAACTGAATACCAGAATACTAGAGCCGGTGTTTAGTTTGTCCGCTCTGGGCTACTGTAGAAACATGGTGGCCTCCTCCCTCTGTAGATATAAAGGCTCATTCTAAGGTAACGAAAACACGATTCTTATTCACACTAATCAAAACATACTTATGCATATTCCATTTCTGCTAGATGCCGCTAAATTCTACACACTGATCCTTTAAAATACTACGAAGATTTTTGTGATATAAAATCAAAAACCTGAGAAATGTTTCAGCTTCTCGTTACAAAATCCCCAGAAGCCGCAAATTACTGTAATGAATTGTTTAAGTTTAAATTAGTTTAACTTATTAGATAAGAAATACAGATTCAAATTCACCTTCAATCAGTTGGTAAATTTAAAATTATATGTGTTGTACCACATTTATCATTTATCTACTCTGATTTTCCTCGTAATTCCTTTTTTTTCCATGTCAGGAAAACGAGGAAATGTTGAGAGAAAAATAAGAAATCTGTAAACTTCTGTTTTCACCGAGAAAATATGAAACATAACCAAAAAGTAAAACAGGAGCCAGTGAGAGGTGTTTATGCCTGAAATGTTAAATTTATGAGAGTTGAAGTTTGTCAAAAGTGTAAATTCTGACTTTTAAGTCGCCGCTGTCCTGTCCTGCTCGCTTCCATCTCCCCCCCCCCGTCCTCTGTGATCCCACGGTTCAGATTCTGGTCTGGTTGGCGAGTCTCTCCGAGACCCTCGTGTACATATCCAGTCAAAAACGGAAGTATTTTGAATTTTAAAAAAAAAACAAGTTTAACCTGCTGTTTGTGCGTCCAGATGTGTCACTCTGGAATCTGTCCACATCTGTCTGGACAGGGAAAGATCAGAGCTGCTTTTACTCTTCGTTGTCCTCTGATTGGTGGACAGCAGCCTTCTTCAACTGTGATGCTTGATTTATGAATGAAGCCCCCCTCCTCTCCCTCACTGTAAAAAAAAAAAAAAAACTACACATCTGACTCCAAAAAAACATCCTGTTGCTTCTTTTCAACACTTATTAACCTGCACGCTGCGTTGGCTGGAAAAGATTTGTTTCCTCGACACTCGTGTGTTTTTTTTTTTTTTTTTTTTTTTTTTAAACTTTACTCGGAAAGATTTCAACAACTTTCCAGGGACCAAAAGGTCACAAAAGTCAACAAGAATTCACTGGATTTCAAAAGGAAAACCTGTAGTTAAAAGTTTTTGTTGTGACCGCCGCCTTAAGCTTCCCTCGCCAAAGGAA
Source organism: Thunnus thynnus (assembly GCF_963924715.1). Classification (NCBI taxonomy): domain Eukaryota; kingdom Metazoa; phylum Chordata; class Actinopteri; order Scombriformes; family Scombridae; genus Thunnus; species Thunnus thynnus. The sequence continues at coordinate 38,992,895 of NC_089518.1, forward strand.
AAACACACACAAGCATCTAGTTTAAAAAAAAAAAAAAAACTCACAAATGTATAAAAGTGCAACAAAGGAGAGACAGCAGGTGGCAGCGTTGTCGCAGTGTAAACGCCTTCTAACGGAAAAATACCCATGAAATTCACCATTTTTGTTACAGCGTCCACAAATCTTCAAATCTGACAGAAGCAACAAAAGTGTTTTTTTTTTTTTTAAAAGGACCTTTTTAAATTAACGTTGCAGCTAAAAAAAATCAATGATAAATGCTTGTAAAAAGAAAACAGCGCCGTTTAGTTCTGATAAGTTTTAAATCATTCAATTTGTGCGAAATAGCAAAAAAAACTGCATTTTTACTGGTCGTACTGGTCAGACGCTGCGATCAGGCTGAAAAGACGTAACTTTCAGGTTTAGTGTGACGTAAAAATTAGCGAGAGAAGAATCCGGTTTTATCCCCCCGACGCTCACTGGCTGTAACGTGCTCTGTACATTTTCTTTTTTTTTTCTGTAATGTCTGTTGATTTTCTGTCTGCTAAAGTAACAAATGTGCTTCTTTATGATTCTTTGACTATTTATATTCTAAATCTGTAATGATTTTCTTCAGCTGTACCTCTCATTGTACAACCATGGGGATTCAGTAATTTGTAAATAAAGTATATATACTGTATATACTCTGATGACTCCGCGTCCACTTTGTCTTTCTCAGGTTTTGGTGTCGAGCTGCAACGATTAGTCGATCAACAGAAAACTGAATCATTTGTCACTTTTTACACCAAAAAAAAGCCAAATATTTGGTGGCTGCAGCTGAGTTCTGAGTCACATGACAGTAAACTGAATATTGTTTGGTTTTTTTTGACATTTGAAGACGTCACCATGAGCTTTAAGAGGTTATAAAAGGCGTTTTTCTCAATTTTGACATTTTATAGACAAAGTGATTAAACCAACATAATCAGCAGATTAATCAATAATAAAAATAATTGTTAGTTGCTGCTCTAGTTATGACGCCTTCTCAGCTTATATTCACGTCGTCATAACTGATGAGCAGCTTTTTCAAGCTTAAACATGATAATTTGCTGCTTTTCTTTGTTTTAAACATCTTTGGGTTTCGGATTGTTCAGACAAAAGATGTGATGACGTCACTTTGAACTCTAAAACTTTTCCCACAACATTTACGGACAGTTTTAAAAGTTCTCTGATCAAATGTTTGAGAAAATAATCATCAGATGCAGCTCTACTTTAAGGCTCAATGCACTGTGAGGTTTGTACAAAGAACATTTGACGTTATCTGAAATGTGATTTGTGTCTGATGAGATGAGCTGCAGATGAACAGATGTATCATTATAGAGCTGCAGCAACTATTATCTTTCGATTATTTTCTTGATCAATTAGTCTGATATCAGAGTCTTTTCCCTGATTTAAACACACAATATGTCATTTCAGCCGCTAGCGGTCTCAATTTAAAACAATAACAACAGACAGAGTGTGATGACGGTGTGAAGTAGCAAGGGATCATGGGAGTTGTTGTCTTCGTTGTTAAATAACCAGCTTCAGGATTACTCCAGTGTTCATCATTCAGGATGTTTTTACCCGCAGAGGTCTCCTCCTCTCCAGAACAAACGGACCCGGAGATTACAGGTAAAAACACTGAATAAAGCTGTTATTAAGTCATTAAGCTGTTTGGTGACCACCGGACTTCCTGGAGGGGCTGTTAGCCGAGCTGCTGCTAACGTTTGTCCAGTTTATTTCTCTGATAACTTAAGATCCAGACGTCCAATGACTAAAATCCTTCTTCCGGCTAAAAGATATAGTTAAAAACCACATAAATTTATCATGAAAATGTGGCTTAAAACTGAATAAAAGTCCATTTATAACAGTTTGTGTGGAACAACCACAACGCCGATGTATTATCTTGTATGTGTGTAAGTTACTCTTTGGTAGACGCCATTGTAGCAGACAAACACAGCGCCGCCGTATGCATCTGGTGCGTGTTTACTCTTTGGTAGAGGAGGTATGACGCCATCGACAGGCGACCAAATGAAACGGTCCGTTACTTTGATTAAATTACAGATTTCTCTGGGTTTGAATTTAAGAACACAACTCAACAACATATATAACACAGGTCTAGTTGTTTTTAGACATTTTAATGTGGAATAATTACATATTATAGCTTTAACTCACCGTCTGGAAGGTTGTTTTGATGTAAAGTAACATGGACTCAGTCTGCTGTGACTAAAACACATTTTAATGTACTTAATCAATTCTTTGATTGGATATTTTCAGTCTGTGACTCACCAACATGATGTCATGAGACACAGAACTGTGCTGAAGAACAGGGATGTTTTATTTTAGACAAAGATGTTTTTATCTCAAAATCTCGACATTAAACAGGTCTGAAGTTGTTGTTTTTTTCCAAAGTTGATTTATTCACATGTTAATAATAATCTGGTGCTTTTTCACTATTGTGGTGTTTTCAAAGATCATTTAACAAAACAAATAATAAAGCAGTTTTTAAGTCACTGTTAAAGGACGAGTTAAACCAGCAGTCAGGTGTCTGTAATCATTCCTCCTGTTCATACTGGATATTAAATGATCCTTCAAATGTGCTTTCAATGGAAGTGATGGAGGCCAAAATCTTTGGCATCAAATTCCCTCTTTGTGTTTCCTCGGACAGTGTTTCCCTGTTGAGCTGCAGGTGGAAGTATAGTAAAAAAAGAGGAACTTTGGCACTAAAAAGACTGTAACGTTGAAAGATATCTACTTGATTTGACTCATTTGGACGCTGAAGCTTCATATTAGCTTCACATAAACTTTTAAATACATTTTTGCACAGAAGGAGGACTGTGGATTTTGTCCTCCATCACTTCCATTGTAAGGTCATTATGAAGGGATCTTCTAATGGTCAGTATGAACAGGAGGAATGATTACAGCAAGAAAAAAAAGCTTTAATGTTGTTTTCAGACACACTTGATAAACTGTGAAATCGTCCTTTAAGGCTCCAAAGTTAAAAAAAACAGAAGCCAGTGTCGTTGTTCCTCTCTGGAGTTTCTGGAGTTTGTGACACAAGCATCGAACCGCCTGACGTCAGAAAACTTAAATATCATTTAAACTCAGTTTTACGGATGACAGTAAAAACTCTACGATGTGGAACAGAAAGGTCCGCTCTGTGACGTCATCCTCAGCGCGTTGGCGGTTAACACACGGGGGGAGGAGTGTTTCCTCTGCACAGAGTCCGCTGACATCACCGGCGGCGGCTCACAGTTTTTGATTGGGGCAGCGGGCAGAGGCTGTGATGTCACTACGTGGTTCTGCTCTTGGAGGCGGGCTCTGTCTCCTGCTCGTACTCGATCTCCACGTACGCTCGCTTCTTCCTCGCCGCCGAGCCGTTGGCCGGAGATTTGCCTTTAGACCTGGAGGCCTTCGTCTCCACCTCCATCTCCTCCTCCTCCTCTTCTTCTTCTTCACTTGACACCTCCTCCTCGTCCTCTTCCTCCTCCTCATCGCTGCTCGTCTTCAGTTTGTTCATGTCCTGAGAGCAGAAGGAAAAAGTTCAGATTAAAAACGTTCAAGGAAACTTAAAGTCGGCGTCGATGTGACGGGATTCACCTCGAAGTCACTCAGGTCGCTCTCCTCCACGTCTTCTTCTGCTACAAACTCTCTCTTCCCGACGTCCTGCAGACAGGAAACCAGTTCAGACCACAGCTCGATGTGTTTTTATGACTGTTCATGTAAAAGTAAAGCAGAGCTCATCATCATCATCATCATCCTCACCTCGTCATCCTCCTCTTCCTCCTCCTCCTCCTCCTCCTCTCCCTCAGACTCGCTCTCTTCCTCTTCGTCTTGTTGCTCCAGAGCTCTGTCGAAGGCGTGGACGGGGAAGTTGTAGATGTCTCCGTACTGAGGACACACACACACACACGCGCACACACACACACACACACACACACACAGTGTTACCAGAGATGTCTATGGATCAATATCAGATCAATCAGCACATTTTAAAGGATCAGTATCATCCAGAGCTGCAACGATCAGTCGATCAATCGATTTGATGAGATAGTTTGCTGTTTTTCTTTGTCTAACATGATTCAGTATCTTTGAGTTCTGAACTGTTTCACGGCGTTTTCTGATCAAACGATCGTCAACATATTAATCAATAATTAAATAATCAATAGTTGCAGCTCCAATATCAGATATTGATTCTTTCTTTCCTCCTCAGTCTGATCAGAGTTGCAGCTGTTAGATACTGAAGCGTATCGTACCGTTCCCTGTTTCAGTCTCTCCAGCAGCTCCTTCTCGATGGCGTTGTCCAGCTGAGCGGCGATCAGAGCTTTCTCCTACAACAACAACAACAACAACAACAACAACAGCAGGTTAAACAGCTGCAACAGTCAGAAAACAGCTGATCAGCAGAACAACAACCAGTCTGAAGGTTCACCTCCTTCCTCTTCTCTCTCTGCTCCACCTTCCTGCTGAGAGGAACCAGCTTCCTCCTGTAAACACAAACAACCATATCAATAAACTACTCACTGATACTTTACCTGCAGCACGTTTACAGTACTATCTGCAGTACACTGACAGTACCTCCTGTACTATGTTACTGCAGTACTTCATGCAGTACTTACTGTCTCTTCAGCACCAGTTTCCTCATGCGGATCAGGTACTGGGTGATTTTGGTGAAACGTTGTTTACATTTGTGTCGGATGAATCGAGGCCAGTAAATCAAGTTCTCATCGATCTGTTCCAGAGCTTTCTCGTAGTTCTTACTGAGCTTCACCTGCAGCAACACACACACACACACAGGTATCAGAACACGTAAAATATCAATAAATCTATAATATCTGGCGGGTTAAACGAGGGTCGCTGCTGACAGGAAGCTGTTTGCAGCGTTCTGACAGTAACGTTGAACGCTGGCGGATAAATAAACGAAGCTTCCTTCTCACCTTCTCCCACATTTTGGCGGGAAACGCTGCTCTCTCGATGACCTTCATATAGAGGAAACACTGACCTGAAGGACAAAAAGCGTCATTAACCAGCTGATTTATTATCTTTGTTATTTATTTCTGGTGTTCGGATCGTGCGGCGTGTTTCACAGGTGCACGTGATTTTACCTTTCTCCTCTCTGATGGTGGCGTACTGGCTGTTGGCCAGCGGGCAGGACGAGCGGTTACACAAACCTGTGACGTTGTATTCATTACGACAGAAGTTCTGACTCTTCGTCCTGGACAGAGGGAGGATGAGGAGGAGAGAGATGAACTCCAACACAGTGGAAACTTTTATTTTGCTGAACTTTTTCATTCTGATTTGGTTTTAAGACAGACTTGAAAAATTGTGAAACTGTCCTTTAATAACTGACTGATTGAATGACAGAAGATCAGATTATGTTTCAGACTTACTTGACTTTGTAGGAGCAGAACTGTTTGTTCCCAATAAGATCCCAGATCACCTGCAGGAAACAGATTTGACACTTTACAAACATCCATCAGTTACATCAGAAGCTTTTTGATGCGCCGATATGAAGTTTTACACATAATAAAAACTGTTATTGTTCAGTCTCGTGTTCTTACAGCTCTACATGTGAGCAGAGAAGCCGGAAAACTTTAGAATGACATTTTTATAAACGGAGTTTGGCGTCACGTTTGACAAGAAAAGAAAAGGTTTTCAAATGCTCCTTAAACACTTTGCTTTCACCTGAATGTCACTAGTAAAGTTATCTACTGATCTGTAACTAATCCAGCGACTAAACAGTAGAATTAACTGATAAAAAGTAACCAAATTCCCCGGTTTTAAAGGGTTACCGGTGCGCTAACGTTAGCATGAAGCACGTTAGCAGCGTCACATGAAATAATGAGACTTACGTCGTCGTGCTGCATGTTTCTTTCCTCACAGAGCTGCTCACAGCTTCACCACAAAGTCTCCTGTTTGTCTCTGTTATATTAAACCACTTTCTGTAAAGTTACGAGAGATTTCTGCCTGTGTTCGAAGCCACATGGACGATCACGGAGCCGCCATGTCTGTTTGCATGGACGAGATCTCGGCTGCGGGAAGTCAACGCGAGGAAAGTCTCGCGATACTGTGACCAACAGCATGGATTACTGTGAACAAACAGGATGAATTAAATTTTACCGGTGAAATATTTCAGACATTCATTAACAAATTACACACTTGATACAAATCTTTTCCTCAGGAAACAAAACGTTATAAAAAAGAATAAACTAACTTAATGTTTTACAGAGTAAATACAATTTAAAATGAAAGTGAAAAATAACACTTCCTCTGTTTTTTTTAATTTATGTTAAAAAAAATTTGGATTTATCCTATTTTATTTTTTACGCTAAATGAGACGTTGCTGTCAAAGAATTATATTTATTTATTTTCAGTTGTATTTATAATAGTTTTTTTTTTTTTTTAAATTGTTATATATTCTTTGCTGATGTGACAGTTAATTTAAGATTTCTGTTTAAATAGAAAATTGTTCAAATAACACAATGTGTTTAATAAATTAGTTCTGTATTTATATTACTTTCACTCTGCACGTTACTATTAATTTACTCTTAAATTACTGTTAATCTACTTTGCACGTGTCCATTTCTGCACTTTTGTCCAAACTGTGATTCTACCTCAACATTACTTTTGCACATTTTGTATTTGTACATTTTTTATTTACTTTACTGTGTGTTTATTATTAGTACTGTTTTATTATATGGTAGATTTTATCTTTGCAGTTATTTATGTCTTCTTTTCTGACTCTGATTCGTATTGATTTTACCTTCTAGACAGATTATCACGTATGTTATAGAATTTTGACACGCATCTGAAAGTCCCGCATAGTCAAACTCTTTAATATGTGACCATTTAAAGATGAATGTCGGTTCAGGATCAGAAGGGCTGAGGCGCAGAGCGTAACAAGGTAGGGCTGCACCTGTCACGGAGAGCCGTGAACGCACCAATCATCATTTTCATGAACCGAAGGATCGAACTTCCAACATGGCGCTGAACGCCTCAGTACCGCCGCACGAGCTCTCTGACTGACGGTGTCACATGTTGAATACTCTACATGTATTATTCTCACCTGTCTGCTCACCTGTAAACACAACAACAACAACACACACTCGCCTCCACGTGTTATAAGAAGAGCAGCGACAGGTAGAAAGCAGAGTTTTGTGATCTAGTCTGAAGAGATGCATTATGGGAGAAACCGAGGTTTAAAACAACGGCGACGCCTCGCGCTCCGGAGGAGAACTACATCCCATAATACTCATAATGTTCATGTTTTAATAAAGTTATTTTAGAAAACGTTGTGCTCAATGTCACAAACAAATTAATAACACACACAGTTATGAAACAGTCTCTAACTAATTCAGGCTAACATGCTAACATGCTGCTATCAGGCTAACAAGTTATTCTGATGAAGATAATTTGGTTCTTTGAAGGCAGTTTTAGGACTGATGATCAATCCTGGATGAAGATTATGATCCTGGATGAAGATTATTAATCCTGGATGAAGTTATCTTGACTAACGAAGGCAGAATTATTAGCAATTAGCGCTGTAACCCTGATCAGCGTTCATATGATTGGCTGAGAGCTGATCATGTAACGGCTGTTAAATGAGGCAGGTGTGTTGGGAACATAAGTGTGATTATTCTGCTCAACAGTGTTTCTACTGTTTCATCTGTTCACACTGTGAGTGATGTTGATGTTCCTCATTCAACATACTTATTAATTATATTAATGATAATTAGTTTATGAAAATTAAACCTTATTGAAACGTCTCAAAGAGCATCTATAACTGCTTTAACATGTTTCAGCAAGTAAGTTCTGCATTAATCACTTAATTGGATTTAGTGTTTCAGTTTCAATATATTTGAAAACATAAAATATAATTCATAAATCTTACCTGCATTGTTATGTGGTGAGATTATATTAAAATACACAATAAATATAAAGGGCAGCAGAATATTTCCATCTGGATTAAAGCTGAGTGTCGTTTAAAGAATTATAATACAAACACCCTTAAACAGGGTATTTCATTTGATACCCGTCATGTGATTGGAAGCAATCAGTTGTGTAAAAAGCCGCCACTCCTCCATCCAAATGATTTTTACATAAATACATTTTTGAAAGTGTTCAAATTATTGAGATATTTATAAAATAACTGTACAGGTATTATCACCACAGACTGTTTGGGTTGCAGCTGATCACACGTCACATTAAATAGAAGAACGCTTGCAGTGATTGGCTTTTTGGTCTTTTTTTTCTAGATCTGGTACAAAAAGGATCAACTGCAGGTGTCATTTAATTAGAGAAGATTCGTTATTACTTGGTTCTGAGTTATTTCAGTACTGATACTCCAGTCTGACTGTAGTCCAGTACAGTGAAGTTCAGTACTTGAGTAAATGTACTTAGTTACATTCCACCTCTGTATTATTAATTATAATAATCAATTTATGAGTATAATTGGCATTGCCAGTGTGAAGTTGTTCATGTCTGTGATACTGATGAAGGCTGATGAAGGTCATGTCAGAAGCATGACTCATCGTCCCTCCGACACTAATTAAAGCTTCTTCTTCTACAAACTTTAATCCGTCTGCTGGTTTGTTTTGATCATGTCGGAGGAAACAGAATAAACTCACAGACTCCTCAGTGAAAAAACAGAGAAATGGTTTATTTTAGTAAATAGTGTGAGCTCTTCACTGCTGTACAACACTGGCATCTGTAGTTGGCACTCTTTAAAGGGACAATCCACCCAAAAAAAAACAACAAAACAAAAACAAAACAAAAAACAACAGAATTCACACTCGTCATCACCTCTCTGGCTTCCATTAAACTGATAATAACGGCTGTGAGTTCTGTTTATCGGGGGACATCTTTAGATTTCTTCTTTTTTTTTTTTTTTCCTTTTTTTATTTTGCTCAATAACCTCCCAAAAATACCAGCCTCTGGGACACACAGTACAAAATGAAACAGGGAAAGAAAAAAAAGAGAAATAAAATCAAAGGCACCCAAAGCCACAACAGACAGAAGTCAGCCGAACAACTGAAAACTACACTGACATGCAACTCACATCGATTTACACTGAGCTATATAGGCATGCAAAAACAACACTGCTCTGAACAGGCGCTGATTGACAGCACACACACACACACACACACACGCACGCACACACACACGCACACACACTCACACTCACACACACACTACAGATCAACAGCTTTCTGTAAAACGGCGTGTCGGCTGCTGCACAGACAACTACTGACGGGAGGCTACAGATCGACCCAGACGCAGTTTGTTTCCCCCCACGACCCAGGAGTCTCACTGGGATGTCAGATGCATTGTGGGTAACGCTCCCACAACATCCAGTTAACGATTAATAACAATAATAATAATAATAATAACAACGGCAGCTGAGGAAAGTTCAGACGCCACCGACTGAAAGTGACGAACACCTGCTGTTCAGGTGTGAAGATTAAAGAACAGCAGTCAGCTGATTCCTCCAGAACCAGAAGTGATCGGATGACGGATCAATATCGACTATTTCTCCAACCTGCAAACCCTCGAATGCTCTCCACGTTTTCTTTTAACTGTAAATATTCTGCATTCAGGACCCGAAACACACGAAACACACAAGAGTTTTACAAATGTTGTTTTCTTTTGATCAGAAAATGATTAATTATGATCTGAGAAGGTTCCACAGCTGATCGCTGAGATCCAGAATCATAAACCGGTTTTTGTCATTTCTACAGTAGATCAATAAAGTTTGTTATGTTGAGATCACAATTAATAATTCTATTATCATCAGAAAACACAAGATGGATCTCGGATTTTCAAATGAGAGACGTTCTCTAGAATCAGAACATGTGCTTAGATTAGACCTGATGTTCAAGAATCTGCAGAAAATCTCATTTTAAAATGTTCCACAATATCAAACAACTGCTTCTAGAACCAGAAAAAGTGGTTTTAAGGCAGAACAAGTTCTGGAGCTCTCACTAGATTCTAGATTTGTTCTAGAATTAGAAAGCGCTGGTTCTATGTCTTTAAATAAGAGTCTCCTTGCTCTAGAATCTTAAACTGTGCTCCAATCAAAAGGAAAGTAAATGTGTTCGTCCTTCAATAAGATGTTTTCTTCCATAAGAACAATGTACACATGTTTATGATCATCAAACCACAGATTCTAGAGCAGTAAGTCTAGAATCAGAACATGTGTGTCTGAAGGAAAACATCCGTCAACAAGATGTTTGCTGGTCAGAACGTGACGGGTTCTCAGTTTGATGGGAAACGACTCTAGAACAGCAGTGCAGGTGTTTGGTTCTAGAACCAGAACAAGCCGAGCACGCTCTAGAATCAGAAAGTGTTTTCAGAACAGGAGGTCTCCGTGTTCTAGACGTGTTCCACAACCTCAGAGCAGCAGAGTTTGTGTTACAACAACGCTGGATTACATTTGAGATTTTCTAGAACAGACTCAAAATCAGAGGAACAAACCCAGCTGGTTCTAGACCTGCAGCATGTTCTGCGTAGAGTTTCCACGTTCTAGAAGCTGTGAATTGAAGGAAAGCAGATTTGTTCTTCCTTCAGCGAGACGTTTTTGGATCAGAATGTGAGGGTTCTAACACGTTCCACAGTTTCAAACTCTAGAAAAATAAAATGTTCTGAAATCTTGGATTCCAGAATCAAAATAAGTAAAACATTCTGAAAGTGGCGCCACTGTGACTCGAGACTGAGAACGTCCCGACACAACGTGTTCTACAGTCTGAACACGTGAGGATTCATGTTTTAAAAACACACTCGAGAGACTCTAGAACCAGAATGTGATGGAACCTGTTCCACAATATCCAACAACGGAACAGTGACGCAATGTTAAAAGTGATATATGAATGTGAATGACACACACACACACACACACACACACACACACACACACACACACACACTCTAACCAGGAATGTTCTAGATTTCAAACAGCTGTGATCCAGAATGAAAACGGTTTCAAACGTTTTCGTTTCTGATCTTCCCTTTCAGGCACACGAGATGCTGAACAGGCAACACGGCTGTTTACGCTTTAGCTGTTTGGTGTCTGAGTGACATCTACACGCGGACTGCGGCGGGCGGGCGGAGCTACATCCGCTCAGAGCAGAGGATGGTGGGATGTAAAATGAAACGAGACGGTTCCTTCCCAGCATCCTCTGCCTGAATTCGACCAAACACTGAGGAGGAGGGATGCTGTAAAATGACTGTAAGGGACGAGTGAGAGTCAAAGAGAATTATTTAAAAATCCTAAACGTCTAATAAGATCAGTGGAGCTGATACACAGTTTACACAGGACAGAACAGGAGAGGTAACATAAATCCAAAGAACAGATAATATACAGAGAAAACAAGGCAATCAGCTGATATAAACATATAAACAGAAAGGTGACTATACAGCGCGTTGATATGCAGCAGAAGAAGAAGACGAAGAGCTACGAAGGGGACAGATTTAAAAAAAACAAGACTACATCAAAACCTCGTCTGTGGCTGGACCGTTAGAGGGCTTAATATGAAACAACGGATACAGGAAGTGGCGACACTTGGCCGAAGTGACTGATGGAGTGGACAATGGCGTCACTCCATCAGTCAGTCAGTTATAAGTTTATAGGGCGCCCTGCTGTTGTGGTCCAGCCAAAAAAAAAAAACAACATATGAAATATAAAATCAACTTTAAACAGATGGTTTGCAGGTTTGATCTGTGCTCCTGCAGCCGGGAAACAAATGCTGCTTTGTGTCATAACCAACCAATCAGAAAACAGCGCTCAGGTTAGCCTCGGACGGGAGGGGGATGAGGGGGGGGCTTGACGACTGCTACAGTTTACCTTCACTCAGGTTTCAGTGTGCTGGTTTGTTTTTGGTTTTATTAGACTGAAGCGGGGCGGACGTGAACCAATCATATTGTTTTAGAACTGAGCGACACTGCTTCAGCTGTCTGAGGGAGAACGTTAAAGGAACATTCAGAACATTTTGGGAAATCCTCTTCAGTCGTTCTGATATCAGCTCCTTCGCAGCAGAACTTCCCAAAATATCAGGTTTGTTCCTTCAACCTGAACAAACATCATCTCATCTGGACCAGAATCCACCAACGCTTGTACCAACATGTTTAATTAGAGGAAACATCAGCATCCTGGCTGGTAAACGTCTGGAACACTTAATACTTTTTGGCACAGAAATGGTCGAATAAAACATGTCGAACGTCCGTGTTGAAGCTGCACCAGAAACAGTTTTAATAACCAGAAACACGTAGAACTGCTGAGCTGCAACTAACCGTCACTTTCACCATCAGTTCATCTGGTTCAGTCTAAGAGTTGTCAGAGAATAGTAAACATGTGTGTTATAATTTCCCACAGCTCAAAGAGATGTATTCAAATATCAAGTTTTGTCTGATCAACAGTCCAAAACCCAAAGATATTCAGTTTACTGTCATATACGACGCAGAAAAACAGCAAATCTTCACATCTGAGAAGCTGGAACCAGAGAAGGTTTTGGCATTTTTGTTTTGAAAAAAGATTAATTGTAAAAAAATCACTGCAGTTTTAATTGTTTGGTCTAAAAAATTCCAGAAAACAGTGAAGAGAATCCTTCTTCCTGAATCCTGAATTTACTGTCACATGAGACGAAGAAAAGCAGCAAATCCTCACAAACAACAGTCTGGAACTGGGGAATGTTTCGCATTTTATGCTTTAAAAACGTTTCAAACAATCGACTGATGATCAAAATACTTACAGAATATTTTGTCAGGTGATCAAATAATCAATTAACGGACTGACGGCTGCGGTTCTGTCTGTTAGCATCGTTAGCATTTCTGCTGAAACTGAATCTGGGCGGCAAACACGACGTTGTGACTAATGAACAAACACACCAACAATCTGAGAACTGAGCTTCTGCAAGTGATGTAAAAACTAAAAAAAAAAAAAAAAAAGGCATTCTGGGTAATGTAGGAATCAACAGCGACAAGAAATGACATTTTATTTCTAAAGGTTCTCTAATTTTATACTAATTTCCTGAGTAATTTGCAGGTATTTAACAGTTAAGTTTTAGGTTATTTTACAGAGACGGTGGTGCAATTTGCTACAAATTATAAAAAACACAAAACAGAATAAAGTGTTGAGTTGGTTTAGTTGGTAAGTTCCCGCTCGTTATATTTGAGTTCATACATAGTTGTTAATTTGCAAAAAAAATCTTAAAATCTTTCACTGTTAACAGTTCTTTAACTGACAGAAAATACTTCTCAGTGTTTAGTTTTGTGTGTCAAACTACATATGAGCATATTTAGGTTGAGATGAGAGTATTTCCTGTATTCTACCAAATTAAATAATAATGTCAGTACACAGAAACGTCACAGCAGCTTCTTTTAGGAAACGATTCAAAAATTACAGAAAGTAGGGATCCATGAAATAAAGTGCTACTTGTTGAAAGTGTTTTTAAGAAACAACCTATTACATATGTAGTATTTTCTGTCTGTTAAATAACTGTTCAGAGTCTAATTTATGAACATTTTTTTTGCAATTTACCAACGACATGAATCCAACTATGATGTAAAACGTCCTAAAGTGAACTGAACCTGCTGATTACTCTGGAAATGTTCGGAAATTAGTGTAAAATTAAGGGACCTGTCAAATAAAGCGTTACAAAAAGGACAAAATGATAAAAGAATGGAAACAATAAGAGTCTGTGTTCTCTGTCCCCCCCCCTCCCCTCCTCCAGGCAGCGTTTCAGTCCGTCCACAGGTGACCTGCAGGGAGGCGGAGCCACAGAGACGCTCTGCCGTCAGACACCGGTTCCTCCTGAGCGTCCTCAGAAAGCAGAATAGTCACGTTACAGCGTCCGTGATGGAGAGCAGACGACGGTTCATCTAAAAAAAGGTCCCCTCCCTTCATTAACCCCGGCAGACCTGTCCCCCCCCCCCCCTCCTCCTCACAGCGCAGGTCTCCAGCAGTCCGACAGGGTTTCAGGAGAGGGGGGAGGGGAAGGGGGGGTTCGTCTCCGGGTGTAGAAGTCGGGTTTCAGCCATGTTTGTTATTAAAATCAATGCAGTTATTCCAAATGACTTTTCTTGGAGCGATTTAGTGTGTCAGCAGCCGTTGAAGAATCCTAGAAGAGTCTGAAGCTGTCTGGAGAAAAGTGATGAACGATCAGATAAACCTGCTCGCTGGTTTCTAGTTTCTGGGGGTTTTTTTCCGTTCTTAAGGCGCTTCATAAAAGAAAGAGGAAAGAACTGAAGTCATCTGTGTCAGACTGTGTCACAGGATGTTTTAAACCCTAGTTTATCTTCACGGGGGGGGGGGGGAAGGTTGTGGTTGGGAGGAGGTGGGCGGGCGGGCGGGCGGGGGGGTTCGGTGGGTCTAGGCAGGTCTCGGTAAGTCTATTTGGGGTCCTGGACCGAGTGCTCTGGTCTTAGGAGGTCTTGACCAGGTCGTAGACGTAGATGTGAAAGTCGTCGTCGAACTTGATGAAGTAGACGGAGGGTTTGGCCTCCACCTGGTGGATGACCATGCCCGACCGCTTCCCTCCGTCCTCTTTGGCGTATTCCACCTGTTTGCCCACCAGACTGTCCACCACCTCGCCGGGCTCCCGCTCCGCCGCCACGCTGTCATCTGCAGACACACAGAGAGGGAGACAATGACTGTTACTGCTGTTATTATCCTGATTATTACACAGACACATGTGTCCAAAAGTATGTGGACAGCTGAACACTGGACGTTAATCTGCTGCTGGAAACAGCCTCCACTCCTCTACTGGTTTCAGGTTTCCTGCCAGATGTTGGATCCTGTGACCTTGATAATGAAGCCCAGCTCACAGTCGGAGCTCCGGTTCATTCCAGGAGTGTGGGCTGAGGTCAAACTATTTCACACCAAACTGGGAGCTGGCTTTGTGCACAGGAGCACTGACATGTTGAAACAGGAAAGAGACAAACACAGAACTTGGGAGACGACTCATCTGAAAGATTACGGAGTGTTGGAAGATGAAGATTTTCCTTCATTGTAACTAAAAAGATCACCAGAAGTTTACTAAACTATATGAACAGACTGTCCACATACTTTTGACCACATCATATATTTCTCTATGGATGTCAGTCAGAAGAAAGCAAACTGCAACTCATAACGTTTTTACTGATATCTGCTGTTGGTTGTCATGGAAACTGAAGACGAAGTTCTACTTTTGTGCAACAAATGTGGACAATAAATAATTTTTTCCATGTTTTGTACATGTTTTACTGGTAGATACATGTTTTATAAAATAGTGGTGTCACATGTAGAACAGGCCAGATGTTTAAAATGAAATAAAAAATAAACTTATGACTCTTTAATGCATCTGTAGAACCACACATTGTCCTTCTCATCTGCTGAGCTGCTGCAGTAATAATCAGCATTTCAGTAATGTTTTGTCTTTGTCAGTAATTAACATTAGTTAACAGAACAGATTTATTACTAAATTCATCAATTAACTGCTACAAATTCAAAGACTGCAACAGCTGTAGCTTCAAAACGATCAGAGGACGAAACAAGACACCTGAACTAACAACAATCAAAAGACTAAAATGAGTCTGAACCAAACTACAGCAGGTCATAACAGGCTCTGCTGGTCTGAGTGTGAAGACTCACTGGAGTCGGGCATGATGCGCAGGTCTCCCTCCTTGTAGTCGTCCAGCAGCTGGTACATGTAGAGGACCGGGTCTTTCTCGTAGGTGATGTAGAACCAGGAGGTCATGATGGGGGCCCGGGCCAGAACCATCCCCCTCCACTCCTCCTTCGGCCCGTCCTCCGTCTCGAACATGTGCTCCACCGCCTTCCCGATCATCGTCTCCGCCAGCAGCGAGTCGCTCACACGGGCCGGAGCTGAGAAACCAGACCAGAGTCTCTATCAGACCAGATCCTGACTAGAGGTGAAACCGTATCAGGATTTCATATCAGGATTACAGTGACTGACGTTATAACGGTTGTCAGTATTATCACAGTATCGTTCAAATGTGCTGAAAAGGTTCAAAAAACACTGAAATCATTTCACCAAGTTTTATATCGAAAAACACAAATAAAATTAGCAGCACTTTGTGTTTATATAAACATTCAAATAATAACATGATGAATAACTAATGAAAACATACTGACAGTAGAGACGACACCGTGTGGCCATGAAAGGAACACCCGTCTCCTCTACTGGACTCTACTGGACTCTACTGGATTCTACTGGATTCTACTGGACTCTACTGGATTCTACTGGACTGTACTGGATTCTACTGGACTGTACTGGATTCTACTGGATTCTACTGGATTCTACTGGACTCCTGTTCTCGTTAAACTGTCACTTTTCTTCTTCTTGTTCAGTAACTTACAGGAAAAGACTGAAAACAGGCCTGTGTTAAACAATACAAGGGGCGGTGTTGTTGTTGTGGTGTTGTTGTTGTGGTGTTGGTGTTGTTGTTGTGGTGTTGGTGTTGTTGTTGTGGTGTTGTTGTTGGTGTTGTTGTGTTGGTGTGTTGTTGTTGTGTTGGTGGTGTTGTTGTTGGTGGTGTTGTTGTGTTGGTCTGGTGTTGTTGTTGTGGTGTTGTTGTTGTTGGTGTGTTGTTGTTGTTGTGGTGTTGTTGTTGTTGTGTTGTTGTTGTTGTTGTTGTGGTGTTGTTGTTGTTGGTGTGTTGTTGTTGTTGTGGTGGTGTTGGTGTTGTTGTTCTGGTGTTGTTGTTGTTGGTGTGTTGTTGTTGTTGTGGTGGTGTTGGTGTTGTTGTTCTGGTGTTGTTGTTGTTGGTGTGTTGTTGTTGTTGTGGTGTTGTTGTTGTTGTTGTTGTTGTGGTGTTGTTGTGTTGTTGTGTTGTTGTTGTTGTTGTGTTGTTGTTGTGTTGTTGTTGTTGTTGTTGTTGTTGTGGTGTTGTTGTTGTTGGTGGTGTTGGTGGTGGTGTTGTTGTTGTTGGTGGTGTTGTTGTGTTGTTGTTGTGTTGTTGGTGGTGTTGTTGTGTTGGTGTGTTGTTGTTGTGTTGGTGGTGTTGTTGTGTTGGTGTGTTGTTGTTGTGTTGGTGGTGTTGTTGTGTTGGTGTTGTTGGTGGTGTTGGTGGTGGTGTTGTTGTTGGTGGTGTTGTTGTGTTGTTGTTGGTGTTGTTGTGTTGGTGTGTTGTTGTTGTGTTGGTGGTGTTGTTGTGTTGGTGTTGTTGGTGGTGTTGTTGTGTTGGTGGTGTTGTTGTGTTGTTGGTGGTGTTGTTGTGTTGGTGTGTTGTTGTTGTGTTGGTGGTGTTGTTGTGTTGGTGTTGTTGGTGGTGTTGTTGTGTTGTTGTTGTGTTGTTGGTGGTGTTGTTGTGTTGTTTAAAGTTCTGTTGAGACAATAAAACTAATCATGACTGTCGAGACCTTTTCTTCTGGTCTGATTTCTGCTTTAAGCTTTGTTTTGTTTTTTGATGCAGAACCTGTAAACGTTTTTGTATTTTTATTTGAATTTTATTTCTTTTTCTAATATTGAAGAGTGTGATGGTGATGAATACAGATAAAGTACATTTTCACGGGAGCTGTAGTGTTTTTTTTTACTAACATTGTAGTTTAACGGTGAAGGTTTCAGTGTCTGAGAGCAGCTGCTGTATCGGAGCCAAAGCTGTCTGAGAATATGGAAAGAAGTTCCTCACCCACTCTG
Source organism: Thunnus thynnus (assembly GCF_963924715.1). Lineage (NCBI taxonomy): Eukaryota > Metazoa > Chordata > Actinopteri > Scombriformes > Scombridae > Thunnus > Thunnus thynnus. The sequence continues at coordinate 39,010,516 of NC_089518.1, forward strand.
TCGGGCAGGACCTCCAGCCCCACCACCCGCTCGTCGCTGTACAGCTCCAGGCCGTAGATGCAGTCGAAGCCGTCGTACTTGATCAGGTAGAGCGAGGGGTTAACAGGAACCTGGTCCAGGACCGTCCCCTTCCACTGGGACGACTTACCTGCAGGACAGCAGGAACTTGTTAGCAAACAGTTGTTTATTTCCACATCCAGCAGTTACAGAGCAACATTATCATTCATGTGGAGTCGTGTTTCTGTCCAGTATTCACTCTCTTTTAGCTCTGTTTTTACTCTCCACCAACTCCTGAAGGAAATATCTGGCTCTTTAACTATGTTCACCAGCTAGTCTACAGCTAACTGTGTCTGTTAGCTACCTGCTAACAGACACAGAGACGCTGAGAGTGAAGCAGAACAGTAAAGTTGCAGCCGGACAGATAAACAATGAGCTGAAACTCACTATAAAGCTCCGTAAAGCCGAGAGGAGCTGCAGAGTCTCTGATGACTCTCTGTAGGTTCATCACTACCAGCCACGATAGATATAACATATATATATATATATATATATATATATATATATATATATACATATAGTAATGTCTGTTGGCTCTGACTAGCTCAACATCTGGTGATTTTACTTTTCTGTTATAATAATTTGTCTTTTCAGGACTTCCCCGTCTGTATGATGGAATTATGGGAATAAAAAGGACAAACTCAGCTGAACAGGTGTTTACAGGCAGTAAACTTCAGCTTTATGTCCCAAAAATAAAAAAATAACCGTCTGTAAATCCGACTTACTGCCCTCCTTCCAGATGTGCTGGATCCTGCAGCCGACGATGTTCCTTCTGGGCTGAGCCAGTGTCTTACTGGGACCAACACTGGTCCTCTGTTTCCTGCAGGGAGGAGAGAGAAGACAGTCAAGGAGAAGGAGACGGCAGGAGAGAAGAGGAGGAGGGAGGGGAGGATAGAGAAAAGGAGGAAGAGCAATAAATAGTAAAGAGAAGTAAAGAGACGGGACAGAAAAAACAGGAATTGAAACAGGAAAAAATAAAATTAAAAGGAGTAAAGAAAGTAAAATATGATTTTATTTAGTCTTTCAGTTCAACAAAACCAAACATTGACCCGACTTACTTGTGTGAATTCTTCTTCTTCATCATGTTTGCAGACACGCCTGAATGCCCTGAAACACAAACACTCATCTTCATCACTTTCACAGCATCCATCACAGCCCAATCATCAATCCTCAGACGTCCGAGCCGACCTTGAACGCACGGACGAGGCCAGTTTTCAGTTGAAGGGAAACGTCTCTGAGATCATCAATGAAAAGTTACTTTATTATTAAATCAGATGGTTTCAGTCTGTTCTGATTATTGCTTCCAGTTCTTTTATTGATCTCATCAATGACAGATTATAAGATTATTTTCATTGTTGAATGATTGTTTGGTTTATCAAAAAAAAAACAGTGAAAAATATTCTACAATCTTTAATCTGTTTGTTTTATTTCTTTTAATCTTTTTTATATTTTACTTATAGATAATAATATTATTATCATTATTAACAACAACAACAATAATAATACATTTATTTTCACAGCACTTTTCAAAACAGTTTAAAAAGTTTAAAAGTGTTTTACAAGAAATATTAAAATATAACATTTTGATCGTTTTAGTTATTGTTTATAATTTGGTCTTTGAACTGTTTTAGTTTCTCTTTGGGATTCATAAAAGTATTTAATCAATACATCATATCTAAGATGATTCTTCACTATTTATTTGTCCGACCAAAACTTCAAAGCTTCAAATAACCAAATAATTTGGCATTTCTGCTTAAAAAAAAAATTATTTGATAATCAAAATAGTTACCAATAAACTCTCTATCAATCGACTGATTGATTAATGATCAGTGTGATCACTGAATCAGTGTCAATTATTTTGTTTCTGTCAGTTTGGTGCGCAGCTCTAAATACTACATTACCCATGAGCCTCAGCTGCCGTTGCTATGGAGATGAAGATGTGAGTCAGAGGTGACGTGAACTCAGAATGCTTAAACCTGTCGCCGTGGTTACCGAAGCTGCCTGGATGTGTCATCAGGTTTCTCAAGAGAACCACAACAGAATGCTGAAGCTCTGTGATTGGATGTTTGTTAGTGAAATGCATCCTGGGAGTCGTAGTTAACTTTTCTCCTTCAGTGTTTGGACTTTTTTTAATCAGAGAACCGGATTATTTTCATGAAGCTGCAGACGTGGCGTGTTTGAGGTGTGACGTGTTCGGTGACTCACCCCCGTCCGCTCGAGGCCGCGGGGCCGCTGGGCTCTTGAATGGGGTCTTCATTCATCCACCTGTAGGGGGGCAGCCTGCCAGGCCACCGGTCGGGGGCCAAACGCTGGGAGCCGGACTGTGTGACGCCGGGTCAGTGGAGGTGGTGGGTAGGGGGGGGGTCGGTGTGAGGCGTGAGGAAGAGGGGGGAGGGGATGAGGATGGAGGGAGGGGGCAGGGGGGAGGAGGAGGAGGAGGGTAGGGAAAGGAGGGAGGAGGAAGAGGAGGAGGAGGAGCACCAGGAATTAGGCCGGGCCCTGGACAAGCTGCATACAGGCCGGGTACAGACTAACACCTGGAGTCTGAGGTGAAGTCACAGCTGATGAGGAGACGAAGCGTTCGGCCTGAAGACAGAAACCAGAGCGAGAAGATTAGAAACTACAGCAGAGAGTCTCTTTTACTTCCTGTTTTCATTCACACCTAACAATAACAACAACAACAACAACAACAACGGCTGAAGCTTCATACGAGTGTTTATTTTCTACTTTGACAGCTTGTTCACAGTTAAACGTATCGACCGTCTTTCTCTGCTGCAGCGGAAACAGCAACTGTAAACTGTTTCTTCTTCGCTGGTTTTCTGTGTGGCTGACTTCCTGTCTGTCTGTCCTCTGCACATGCCCAGTAGGAGGAGGAACTGTTTGTGTTTGTGAGAGACTTTTAACCGGCTGATTCTGTTCAGTTGAACGTTTCTCCTGTCGGGAGGAAAACATTCGATCTCTGCGACTAATCGATTATTGTTTTACAAAGACGACTGCAGGTCAACAGGTAGAGGTCAAAGGTCAGGGAATCCTCCGTCCTGCTGCTGTTTATATGAATTAAAACCATCTCAGTCTGAACCAGAAACAGCCTCCAAATCAAACTGATGACAGTTTTTATCTTATTTTATTATATTTGGAGGATTTGATTCTCTTTATATTAATATGATTATTTGATCTAGTTGAACCTGATAAAGTGGAGTCTGGCTGGTTTTATTAGTGAAGAATATTAATAACATCATCAGTCATCAATCATTTTCATTTCTTTAAAGGAATAATTCTCTGATTTCAGTTTCTTCGGTGTAAACATTTTTCTGCTTTTCTGTGATAATAAACTGAATATTTTGGTTTTATTGACCAACAAACAACCGATCGATCAGATCTGATAACTACTCTATCAACTGATCCTTTTGTCTATAAAACGTCTGAAAACAGTGAGAGATGTCGTCATTGAGCCCGACGTCACGTCTTATTTAGTCTGATCGACCAGAACCCAAAGACAACGGCGATATGACATCATCAAACATCGAGCGTGTTCCCTCCCTGCCTCATCGACAGCCAATCATATCCCTTGATAAACGCAGCGAGCTACTATTGACACGCAGACAGCCAATCATCGATCAGGTGTGTTGTTGTTGTTGCAACGTCGACGTGTGACACGACAACAGAAACGGCGTCGAGCGAGACGACGAGGAAATAAACAGATCAGCTGTGAGCACGTTGACGTCTGCGGCGGACGTTGTGCCGTCAGGTCACATGACCTCCTCAAATACGTCAGAGATGTTTAGCAGGTTGGAGCTGCAACGATTAGTCGATTAATCGATTGAGTCTCATTTCATCTTCTTTGGTTCCAGCTTCTTAAATGTGATCATTTGCTGTTTTTCTTTGTCAAACATGTAAATTGAATATCTGAAGGTTTTGGACACATCAATAAAGAAAGTGATCTTTAGTTGCAGCTGGATGTTGTTTTATAACCTGCAGGTTTAACAAATAAAACAGGAAATGGAACAAATGAAAAAAAGGTCAATAAAAACCAAAACGAGGCAGAAAACTCAGCATGAGAATCATCATCATCATCCTGCTGTCAGTCATCGGAGGCAGAAACACACACGACATGTAAAAATCTGGATGAACTTTAATCCAACAGGCAGCCGGAGGAGGCAGCCCCCCCCCCCCCCGATACCCAGAAACAGTCTGTCTCACAAGGTCACCAACAGCCAACGACGACTACACGGAAACACACACACACACACACACACACACACACAGAGCTGCTGCTTCAGAACGTAACCCAGAAACACACAAAGAGTTGTGAAAAGCTGCAAGCTGCAAGAACAACAACAACAACAACAACACAAACCACAGAGCTGCTGCTGCTGCTGCAGCCGCTGCTGCTGCTGCACACATGCAGCGCTGCAGCAGTAACACAACACCACAGCAGCACGCTGACGTCACGGCAGCTCAGGTTCAACCGGGATTAAAGCCAGACGCCCAGCGGGAGGACGAAGGTCTGCTGCTTCAAACATCTTCACACTGAAAACACCAGCGAGGTTTCACTGCTGCTGCTGAAACCCTCAAACTAGTCGCTTCACTGATCAGTTCATCACTGAAGTCAGACGTCTTTGTCTTCTGTGACAGTAAAGTGAACGACTTTCAGTTTTAAGACTGTTGGTCAAACAAAACCAGACAGTTAAATTATTGATCGATCTGTCTATTATTTGATATTATTATTTAATCGTTTGGTTTATAAAACATTAGAAAATAGTGAAAAAGCTGCAGAAACAGAAACTTAACTGCCAACTATTCTGATCATTGATTTATTGTTTTGAGTCGTTTTTTTAATGGGGAAAAAAAAACTCCAAATTCTCTGATTCGGCCTCTTAAATGTGAATATTTTCTGGTTTCTTTCGTCTCTTTGACAGTAAACTGAATGAACAAAACGAGACGTTTGATGACGTCGTCTCGGGAAACACTGAACCACATTTTTTCCACCAAACAACTAATCGATTAAACGAGAAAATCAACCAATCGGACAGATGTGACAGATGTTGGGTTTCCTGTCGCATGTTGACGGGAGAAGCTGACGATCATCAGACGTCTCACGTTACCCGACTGTAGTTTCGGGAGACGGTTAAACTGGTCTGGCTGCTGAAACTACAGGACAGCAGATAAAAACATCAGATCCAGGATGTTCCAGCTGAGGAACGTCAGGATCTGGATCACAGATCCTCAGCAGTGTTCCTGCTGTCTGACTGCACGCTGCTGCTCTGCTGCATTTATTTATAGCAAGCATCAGGTTTAAGCTGCAACTAAACCATCCGTTAACCTGTCAATTATTTTCTCCATTAATCAATTAGTGGTTTGGTCCGTGAACATCATAAAATGGTGAGAAACGTCCGTCTCGGATCACGTTGACGTCCTCGAACGTCCTGATCGACAGTCAAACTGTAAAGATATTTATTTACTATCACAGCTGACAGCCAGGAGATCAATGACTCAAAATGATTCATTGATTATCAAGACAGTTGATCGATTCATTGCTGCAGCTCTGCATACATCTGTACAAAAACTGAGGAAACGTTTTGACATTTACATGCAGAGTTCAGCAGGTTTCCTCACAGCTCTGATCAATCAATTACTACAATGTACAGATGAATCTGTCAGCTGTTCTTTTGATTAATCGCTTCATTGATAAAATAACAGATAATAGTTTTAAGTTGCATCTTGGGCTTTTAGGAAACAGTGACTGACTTCTTTCTGACATTCTGACATCAACCGAAACATAACCACTAATCAATTAATCTAAAAATAATAACCAACATTGATAATGAGAATGATCATCAGTTGCAGTTTGTCCTCAGTATCTGACTGACCTCACCTGAGGCTCAGCGTACCTGACAGCAGGTTTGCAGACTTTTACCTGAGTGTCCTTCTGCGTTTATCTTCCTCACAGTGTTTGATGACCCCTCACACCTCTGCACACTAACAATCACAGAGTGTGTGTGTGTTGAAGCAGAGGACACTTAAAGTAATTCCTGTGTTTGTGTTAATATATCTGAGCTGCTGCTGCTGATACCCATCCAGAGGTCACCGTCCCCGCTCCCCGTTACCTGCCCGTCTCTACCTGCCCCGCTGCTCGCACTGATGTTAAAATATGCGCACAGGTAATTAGTGAGCCCTGCAGGCGGCAGCCATATTGCGCCACTATTTACAAACCCCGCATCCGCGCAGAAACGGCGCAGACGAACAAAGAGCGGAGGTCTGTGCGGGAATCTCAGGCGCTAAGCTAGCTGCTCTGCGGTAAAATGTCCGCGCGAACAAACAGCTCGTGAAACGGCTCGTGCAGCGGCGCCGGAGGCCTCAGTTTCTTACCGATACAGCAATCAGCGTCGCCGCATAACCTCGATCAACCGCCGTGACTCCAACTGATCCGCTCTGCCTCTGTTTAGCTGGCCGCTGCGCCAAGCTAGCTGCGCCAAGCTAGCTGCGCAAAGCTAGCTGCGTAAAGCTAGCCGCGCTAACATGGAGCAGGGTGGAAGAGAGGCGGCGCGCGCTTCAAAATAAGAGCACGAATTTTGATGCAGTGAAATAAAGGTTTTTAATATCGATTAATCCGTTGATTATTTTATGGAATAATCGGTTAGTTGTTTGATCCATAACATGTCAGAAAATGGTGAAAACTGTTTGTCACTGTTTTCCAAAACCCAAGATCATCAAATGTCTTGTTTTGTCCACAACACAAAAATATTCAGTTTACTGTCATAGAGACTAAAGAAACCAGAAAATATTCACATTTAAAAAGCTGGAATCAGAGAATTTGTACTTTTTCTTTTTTTTTTTTTTTTAAAAAAGTGACTCAAGACAATTAATCAATTATAAAACAGTTGATTAATTTAATAGTTGACAACTAGTTGATTAATCATTCCTAGTTCCAGGTGCTCAAATGTTTTAAAATACAACACATTGAAAGACACCAAACCACTTATTTTACTGCAATACTTTAACTGCATCGAGCTCATAATACTTATGTACTTCTACTGTAGTAGGATTTTTCATGCAGGACTTAAACTTGTAATTGAGTATTTTTATATTGCTGTATTAGTACTTTTACTGTAGTAGAGGATCTGAATACTCCTTCCACCACTAATTAAACCTCATTAAATTTGGAACAAACCTTGGTCAGCGCTTGTACGCAGTATTTTATTTTAAACCTTCTAACCGGAGGTGTAGTGTTTCCCGCCGGTTACCTTGACGCGGGTTGTTGTTGTTGTGCGGGTTCTTTCACCGCCGAGTCCCGCCTTTCTCCTCTTGCTAAATAGTGATCCCGAAGAGTGACGGCGGCGCGGTTTGCTGCTGACCTTCCTGCGAAATACTGAGACTCTCTGTTGACCTGTTTTTTCTCTCAGTCGGAGCAGAACAGCAGAACAGCTCAAACACGAACAGCATCTGGTCTTTTTTGTGAGCTCGGAATTTAAATTTAACGACACCGCACGCGTCACACATCGTTAAGTTAATCAAACCGCCACTGCATTGTAGTGCGGCGGCAGCGCGGCAGGCGGCGCTGTTGGCTGGATACAACGAGAGGCGGTAACTGTAAATGTTTTAACTGATCCAGAGTCAGATCTGATAGCTGCTAACTGTGTAACAGAGAAACCTACTTAAATAAGCGCTGATCGGGGAACAGCTCCAATCACTGTATCATACGTTGGAGGCGGCGCCGCGCGCCAGGGAAGTTGCGTTGGTTTGGATGCCATTGACGGTCCGTACGGGCGGTGTTTGTCGATATAAACAGTAATAGACGGAAGCGCCGCTCACCCGCGTAACCCTGCTGATAAAAACACAATGACAAACTGTTAAATTACAATCAGAGCGGAGGAATTTTGGTGAAAAACGAAAGCCGAACCTCCTCTTACAGTTTACCGCTCCGTTAGCGAGTTTAGCTGAAGTCCATGATAGCGCAGACACATAGCTATAATCCACACAGCGGGACACCCTGGAAGAGACGGAGGCACCTCAGGAGGATGGACGGCAACACGGACTCCATGTGAAAATCGTCCCGGCAGGATGTGAGATGAACCGGGAGAAAACAGCGACCGAGGCCAACGACATCATGTTGGTCCGGAGCTCGGTGAGTTAGCCGTGTTAGCACTGTCGGCTAACGGAGGTCTCTACGAAAATAACCGTTAAAAATTAAAGATAAACAGTTGACAGCTGCCGGAATCTGGTGAATAACATTATACAACAGTAACACAATGGAGACGCTCGTCTGTCATGTAGGTGAACGACGGTTCATAATTCGGACGGTTAACGTTAGTTAGCTCGAATGCGATGTAACTCAACGTTAACCGGTAATTCTCTTTTTCACTTAACTTAACGTTAGCTAGTTAACGGTAAGTTCAGGTCAAATGACGATTTCACAGTTTATCAAGTGAGTCTTAAACCAACAGTCAGGAGCCTAAATGAACATTAAAGCTGTTTTGTTTGCTGTAATCATTCCTCCTGTTCATACTGACCATTAGAAGATCCCTTCATAATGACCTTACAATGGAAGTGATGGAGGACAAATGTATTTAAAAGTTTATCTGAAGCTAATATGAAGCTTCAGCGTCTAAATGAGTCAAATCAAGTAGATATCTTTCAACGTTACAGTCTTTTTAGTGCCAAAGTTCCCCTTTTTGTTACTATACTTCCACCTGCAGCTCAACAGGGAAACACTGTCCGAGGAAACACAAAGAGGGAATTTGATGCTAAAAAGACTGTAAATGTGTCAGATATCCACTTGATATGACTAACTCAGACTGCTGAAGCTGAATAGAAGCTTCACATCAACTTTTAAATGACTGTGTGGACACACTGTGGATTTGAAGGATCATTTAATATCCAGTATGAACAGGAGGAATGATTACAGACACCTGACTGCTGGTTTAACTTGTCCTTTAACCACAATAATTAGATAACGCTGCCTAGTTTCATGGGAACATATCTGACTGCTCTCTGTGTGTGGAGGAGTCAGATGTTTACCTGATGGCGGTTTGAACACCTGTTTGCAAATGAAGGCTGTTTATCAGCAAATGTACACAAACAAACTCTACACAGAACAAACTTTGACTCTGCTAAATGATAACTTTCATACCGATTTACTATGGTATCAATTTGCATGTAACTGATTCCTCAACGGGCCCTTCATGTCGGTTTAGTATTTTACAGCTGCGTCATATAAACCAAATATAAAAGGTGAAACTTTGTGTTGAAAGCAGCTTCTACTGGGTCTCTGCCCTTTCAATGAAAACATGATGCATTTGACAGTAAATATTTCTATATATAATTATCTCATTCTTTCATATGTGTAGTTTAAAATAAAGTTTTCCACTGGACTATTAGTTGTGAAATACATTCAGCTTCACATCAGATAGTTTAAGACCACAACTAACTATCACTTTCGTTTACAAAATGTGAGAAATGTAAGTTCCCACAGCCCCGGGCGATGTCTTCAAACGCCTGAATCTCTATGAGCTCCAGTCTAAAACCCAAATACATTCAGTTTACAGTGATATAACAGAGAAAAACAGAGAAATCCTCACATTTGGAGAAACTGGAACCAAAGAACTTTTAGTGTTTTTGTGTGAAACATCACAGTTAGTGATCAGCTGGAGGACGTCTGGCTTACCTTTCTCAGTCTGATGCCACTCTGTCTCAAGACAAGACTCCGATTCATTTTCTGTCAACTGACAAATCAATGAATCAATGTTTCAACTCTAAAATAGTAAAGAAATACTTGTAGTTTCATTTTGATTCCACGTGACAAATTAAATGTCATCATGCAGCTCTCTCTCTCTCTCTGCAAGGATGAGAAACACTCCGACTACAGTACAGTCGGTATCAGCTGCCTGTTGTTTACCTGTGAAGCCACATCACAAACAGCCTCACTGATAATAATATGAGGAAAGTATAGAAGAGCAGATACAGGATATCAGCTTATTTAGACTGTTTAGTTTGTTAAAGCTGCTCTGGTTGAAACATAAACACACGTTTAGCATCTGCAGGTTAAGCTAACCTGTTGTTGCTAACTGTGGAGCTAACCTTCACTTTACCAGCAGCCGGTGAAACAACAGACGAGACTTTTCTTGGTCTTGAGAAGCCGCAGCATTTATTAACAGACACGCTGTCGTGAGACTGATAACTTCCTGTTAACCTCTTCCTGCTCTGCTCTACATCCACCCTCACTTTTCCGCCGCTCGCTCTCTCGCTCAACCGCTACGCACACACATGAAGCACTGCCCCGTTCTTTAAAAGGTACAGATTTAGATTAGTTCATATGTGTCATCACCGACAGCTGTGCAGTTTTCACATCTGTCAGATTCGATGCAGTGTGGTGTATCATTAGTGTGAATGTTTTTACTACGTAGAGCATAAAACTCACACTCAGTTTGGATATTCAATTAAAATGTTGGACAGTAGATGATTTGAATATTGTCATCGATAACAGCGTTTTCTACCTGTCATCAGTTTGTACGCTTATACGTTTAAGTTTTTGCCCACAAACTTTGCTCCAAGTTTGCATGTTTCACACACTGAACAGCAGCCTGAACATTCAGATTTCTGACTGCAGAACCTGCTCGACAAGTGAGTGTTTTCCTACACAGACTCTGCAGCTCCGAGTCTACAGGTTCAAACTTAAAGGGTCATTCTGCTGATTTTCTATATTTGTCTCTTTCAGAAATAATAAGTAACTTCAGATTGTACAACGACACACGATACATAAATTACTACATAGATTTCTTAAAAACATGACTTTATTTCTTCAGCTTTTAAATGTTCTGCTAAATCTCTCATCCAATGATGGCAGCAGACTGTTTCTGGATCACAGATGATGAGAGTAGCGAGGTCAAAGGTCACATTCATCTTCATCAGCCAGTCATACTGTCGGAGCGAACTGTCGGTGCAGGATGTTAAGAGGAGAGCAAGAAGAAGACTTTCGTTTCGATCTGATCGGACAGGAAGTGAGGTGATTCTCGCAGATGAATCTTTAATGCTTCTTCTTCTTCTTCTTCTGGCCGCAGCACGGCCGAGGACGAGCCAGAGTGACTCATGCGGTGGTGGTGATCTTCCTGGAGTTCTTCGCCTGGGGGCTGCTGACCACGCCCATGCTGACTGTGAGTAAACACGCCAAAACATCCCCTTCATGAGGTAAACATGCACCAGCAGCTGCAGGGTGTTTATTTGGTTTCACACGTCTCTCTGTGATGAAGACGAGTCTCTTCTGATAACAGATGTTTTTGTGCTTCTCCTCATTTCTGTCCTTATTTCTGTCATAGTTGTTGTTGTTGTTTGATGTTCAGATGATCGGTTGGATTTCTGGCAGATCAGAAATGAATTTTAAGTCGTCTGTCTACAGTTTGATCAGATCCTTGATCACATTTCCAACATGGCTGCTGTTACAAACTGTCGTGAGCTTGTTTTGAATCTGATTGGAGGATGTTTGCTGTTGTGGTTAAACCGTCGAGATGGAAAAACTTAATCTTCACATCAGAATCCTCCAGACATCTGCAGCTCCACATTCGTTCATACTCACTGTTCTCTTTCTATTGTTGAGGATGATGTCGTCTTCTTTGAATAAACTTTATCGGTTTCATGTTTATATTCAGGTGTGAGCTCAGCCAGTCAGTGTAAGAGTGAAAGTTGCACGTCTGGCTGTGCAGAGAGGGAGATTAAAAACGTCTAGTGTGAGTTCACACGACATAAAAGCTTTGATAAGATGCAAAGCGTCTCTGATAAAACATGATCCTCGACTCTGAAGGTTCATCAGACGCCAAAACATTTTCCAGCTGTGGAAAGACTCAAACAGTGGAGATGCATCGTTCATGTTAAAGTCCCTGAATGTGAGCTTGTGTATATCTGATTGGATAACGTGGTGCTTTGCTGCAGGCTCAACTTTTATGCAGACGACCCTCTGATTTATAATTATCAAAACAGCTGGCAATGCAAAAAATGGAGGCAAAGTTAAATTTGTCTCCTTTGTTGCTGATCTGATGTTGTGACTCATAACTGTAATAAGATCTGAACCTTGAGTTTTCTGATTGCGGTAAAACTAACTGTGGTTTATCATGTAACACGAGTCACTTCCTCTTGATGGATTTTTATAACTTTGAGCATTTCTTGCTTAAACTAAACACGTCCTGGACGATGAAGCTGATATTCATCTCAGCTCCCGTGAATGAAGTGAGGTTTGATAAAGCAGTTGTGAGGATGTGTCCCGTCACGTCTGCTGCTGCATCACACAGATAAAAAGGCTCAGTATGTGTGACTAGTGTGTAACAGGCGAGTTAACTAATGTTTCCATAGCGTATTTTTTACATTAGTCACATAGCTGGCTCATTAAAACACTCTTTAACACGCTCCATGGCCATCAGTGTGCGTGTGTGTGTGTGTGTGTGTGTGTGCGTGTGTGTGTGTCTGTGTGTGTGTGTGTGTGTGTGTGTGTGTGTGTGTCTGTGTGTCTGTGTGTCTGTGTGTGTGTGTGTGTGTGTGTGTGCGTGTGTGTGTGTCTGTGTGTGTGTCTCTGTGTGTGTGTGTGTGTGTGTGTGAGTGAGTGAAGATAAGAAGTTAAACTGACGTCAGACCTGAAATTAAAAACACATGTTTGACATTCGGTTGTCGTTTCAGGTCCTTCATGAGACGTTTCCTCAGCACACCTTCCTGATGAACGGCCTGGTTCAGGGTGTGAAGGTAACACACACACACACACACACACACACACACACACACACACACACACACATCAATATAAAACCATCACATCAACCTTCTGGGCTCTGAGACATTTTTTTTCCTGTTAGTTTTAACACAGAAACATTTGTATGAACTCAGTTCTGTAAGTTACAAGCTACTAATCGACATCATCTCTTTCAGCTCAACATGAGATCTGTGAATATATGAGCTGCAGTGATGTCACATGACATTATAAAAAAGTTAGAAGACCAAGAAGTCAAAAGAAAAAGTCAAACAGAAGTTGAATTTTTCACCATTTGATCCGTTTTCCACAACAAACAGCTCTGTGTAAATGTTAAATGTCTTCACATTTGTAGCCTGAAGCTTCGGCCGACAAACAAAAACAACGTCTCTATTACTCAGAACAACAGTTATTTACATTTATATCAAAACCGTCTGGATTCGTTTCTTCATTTCTGTTCAGTAATAAAATGTTTGCAAACAGAATAAAACCACATATTTGACTGTATGTGTAACGAGGATCACTTGAGACTGTAAAGAGTTGTTTGTACAGTTGATATTAGATAAATAAACACATAAAACATCAAATTATGGCTTTTATAATTTAGCTGATACGACCCCAGAGGCTTAAACGGACAAGTGTTGGTGAGAATAAAATGTTGTCATAATTAAAAAATACAACATTGGACGGAGGCTGATTTTATGGGGGGGTTTTTTAACGTTTGTTTTTTCTGTGTGTGACGGTTCAGGGCTTCCTGTCGTTTCTGTCGGCTCCTCTGATTGGTGCTCTGTCAGACATCTGGGGCAGAAAGTCCTTCCTCCTGATGACGGTCTTCTTCACCTGCGCCCCCATCCCCTTCATGAGGATCAGTCCCTGGTGAGACAGGAAACAGTCTGAGGAAGGAACAGAAGCTTAATTATTTAACTCGAATGTCATTTAAGTCCAGTTTATTTATTTATAGAGACACATTTAAAAACAACAACAACAACAGGAGTCAAAGTGCTTCACAGAAACATGTGAAATACCGTTAAATAATTCAAACAAAACAAAAATAAATTGATAAGTAAAGAACTGTAACAGACAAAGTTAATTTTATCACGCTATTAAAAATTAAGAGGCTTAAAGTGATTCTATGAAGGAGGTTCTGCAGTCTGGGAGCACAGATGGAAAAAAAAAAAAACTGGCTCAGCTTTTTGGATCTGAGGATGTAAAATATGTTTCTCAGATTTTTAACGGCTGAAACAAGCCAGCTAGCGGCTGGCGGACCTGTCACTCAAAGCAGCCATGTCCTTCATTATGCAGAACTTTACGGCTTAATAAAATTTAAACAGGTGAGTTATAAAAAAATTCACCCCCCGTACAGTTGTCATGAAAGAGGAAATTAGCTACAGAGACCAAAACCGTTGTTTGTACCAGGCTGTAAACATGTTTATTTCTGCTGTAAAGTTGGGCATTTTAACATGGAGGTCTATGATTGACTCGCTTCTGGAGCCTCAAGTGGTCGTTCAAGGAACTGCAGGTTTTGGCCTCATGTAAAAGCCCCGGAGGTTGCTGCCTGGTTTGAATACGAGGATCTGTTTGAAGCAGTCATGTGACTTTAGATCCTGAATATTAAGAGTCCTTCACATATTTATGATTTCGTTCCTGTAACATCGTCAGATTCACGCTGGACGGGTTTTTAAGAAGACAATATTCAAAAACCGGGCGCCTACATTACCCACAATGCAACTGGATTTCTGACAGTTGGGTGGGAGATTCAGGTGTGTGATGCTAGTAGCGGCTAATGTAGCCTGGAGCTGCTAGTGAGGTCTGCTAACCTCACTACTAGCTGCCTTGAGTGACATCACTTGAGTCAGTTCATCAGATATCACACTCGCAGCCTTCACAGCTGGATCGTGCGGGTAGTTTCTGGACTCGGCAGCCGTGTGTCTTCAGCGTCTCAGACGGAGTCGTATCATTTTGAAACTAAGTGAATTTGTAGTTCAGGCCTGCAGACGTCCAGTCAGCGTGACGTGTCGAGTCAGCGGAGAATCTGCTGCTGCAGCCCTCTGTGTCTTCAGGCAGACTGTTGGGAGTTTAGAGTCACATGCTGCTCATGTGAGCGTCTGAGGATCAGAGCAGCAGCAGCAGCAGCAGCAGCAGCAGCAGCAGCAGCAGCAGCAGCAGCAGCAGCAGCAGCAGCAAACATGTTCACCAGAAACCTCTTTCCTCTCCTGCTCGTTCTGCATGGAACGTGCACGCTGCAGATCCTCAGTGTGTTTATCAGAAATCAGCTGTGAAACATGAGCAGCAGTGGAGGCTCTGGATCACAAGAAGACGATTTATAATATCTAGATCACTGATAGGCTCCTTTTTAAAAAACATTCTGAGTTTATTTTAGCTGTCAGGAGTCAAACATTTCATTCTATGTGATATTAAAAAGGTCTTGAATGTAATTTGGTGAACACTGTGCGTGTTTTATGTAAATCTGAGCTGTTTCCTGTGTGTGTGTGTGTGTGTGTGTGTGTGTGTGTGTGTGTGTGCAGGTGGTATTTTGCTCTGATCTCAGTCTCGGGGATCTTCGCTGTGACCTTCTCGGTGATCTTCGCCTACGTCGCCGACATTACAGAGGAGCATGAGAGGAGCACCGCCTACGGCCTGGTAATTACACCGCCGATGACATCACTCACCCGAAACACTGCAGAGAAACCAGTAAAGACGCTGCTGTTTGTGTTTATCAGATGAACATTAACCAAACCAACCAGTCAGTATTTATACTTTTCATTCTTTTCTCTTGTAAAACCAAAAAAATCCAGTTTGAAAACTCTTCTGATAAATCTCAGTGTTGTGTCGCCCCGGGTTTCGTCTCTCAGGCTACAAACAGGCTTCCTCACATTAAAGTCTCGTTCCTTCGTCTTCCTTCAGCTGGATGTTTTTCCTCTGTTTGTTTTCATTCATCTGCTGAAGGAGGAAAGTTTCTCTGAGCACAAAGAGAACAAACTTCCCAGTGAAGGAGGAGACATTTTTAAATGAAACATACAGTATTTACATTTAAATGAGAGAGAAGAAAGATTTCAATTTTAAGGATTTTAATGAGACAAGAAGAACTTTTTTGGGGGGGAAAGTGAAGTGGTGAAGGTTGTTGGGAGTGTGTGCAGCCTTAAAGGAATACCTGCAGACACGACTGAGGGCTACAGTATGTACAGTATACTGTGTGTGTACAGTATACCGTGTGTATATACAGTACACCGTGTGTATATACAGTATACCGTGTGTGTGTACAGTATACCGTGTGTGTGTACAGTATACCGTGTGTATATACAGTATACCGTGTGTATGTACAGTATACCGTGTGTATATACAGTTTACCGTGTGTATATACAGTATACCGTGTGTGTGTACAGTATACCGTGTGTGTGTACAGTATACCGTGTGTATATACAGTATACCGTGTGTGTGTACAGTATACCATGTGTATATACAGTATACCGTGTGTATGTACAGTATACCGTGTGTATGTACAGTATACCGTGTGTATATACAGTATAACGGAGGCTCTGCTGCTTCATGGTGTTTCCGTCTATTATGAAGCTCTGCAGTGAGACGCAGTCACAGGCAGGACAGGAAGTTCACACTAATATGGACTCTTTGAGTTGTCAGTGTGGTTTATGTTGAGCTTCAGAGAATAAAAGCATCATGTCAACACATCTGAATTTATTTTTAGAATAACGACACCGCCCTCATTTATTCCATAAAGAAAAGTGTTTCTTATTCACTCTACACATATTTCTATACAGCCACACAGATAATAAAATAATATATAAGAAAATATGAGTCAACTGCACAAAACATGAAGAGGAATTAATAACATGAGTCTACTGACCACTTATGAAAGAAAGTAGTTGTAAAAAACATGAAAATCATTAAATTAAATAAAAATTATTGTTATTAAATTAGAGCTGCAACAATTAACTGATTAGTTTCCAACTATTAAATCAGTCATCAGCTGTTCTGATGATCGTTTAAACGTTTCTCTGATTCCAGCTTCTTAAATGTGAATATGTGAATAGTTCCTTTAGTCTCTGACAGTAAACTGTTAAAATGAAGAATGATGCAGATTCATTTAATAGTTGGAAACTAATCGATTAATCGCCGCAGCTCCAGAATGAATGAAAATAATCAGGAGTTGCAGCTTTAATGTGTGAAGAAATCAGCTTTTTAGAGTTAAAGCTTCTCGTGTCGATGTTGAACAGAATCATTTCTCATCTTCATCTTTTATTTTGAAATCCACAGACGATCGCACCAGCGTGACGTCTGACTGGAGCTTCGTGTTCGTCCCGGTTTAACGAGCAGAGAACGAGCATCTGTAATCAATGACACGTGTTGTCATCTGCTGCTTTAAGGACAGACTGATGACTGGGGTCATGTGACCACATAGTTTCATGTATGAGGAGACTCTTAGAGGCCAAGCTGCTGTTCTCTGTTTCTACTGAACTGAACTTTACTCATAAACACAGCAAACGGCCTCGTTAATGATCAGAAAGCAGCTTTAACACAAACGAGCTTCCAGACTGACGTTAATAGTTTTAGTTGGTTTAGTTAAATGCAAATCTTCCTCTTCCTCCTCAGGTCTCTGCCACCTTCGCCGCCAGTCTGGTGACGAGCCCGGCCATCGGCGCCTACCTGTCGGCGCGTTACAGCGACAGCCTGGTGGTCCTGGTCGCCACGGTGATCGCGGTGGCCGACATCGCCTTCGTGTTCTTCGTGGTCCCGGAGTCGCTGCCGGACAAGATGCGGCTGACGTCGTGGGGCTTCCCCATCTCCTGGGAGCAGGCCGACCCCTTCGCCGTGAGTCCATCAGATTATTGAATATCGATTATGAACGAATCATCTGCAGCTGCAGACGAAAACAAAGAAGAAGTGTCAAAATGTAACTAACGATCGGTGGTTTCAGCCTCGTTACTGACAGGGAGACATTGATTAGCTACTTTATATAAACGTGTCTGCCAGACATCAGCTGATTGATTGATTGACTGTATTGATGAGTTGTATTGACGGTTGTTGGTGTGTTCAGTCTCTGCGTCGTGTGGGAAAAGACACCACAGTGCTGCTCATCTGTGTCACGGTGTTCCTGTCCTACCTGCCCGAAGCCGGACAGTACTCCAGCTTCTTCCTCTACCTGAGACAGGTGAGACACACACGCACACACACACATGCACGCACGCACACACACACAACCACACACACACACACACACTCACACGCACACACACACACACACACACACACACGATCACACGCACACACACACACATGCACACACACACAACCGCACACACTCGCACGCATACACACACACACTCACACACATGCACGCACGCACACACACACAACCACACAACCACACACACACACACACACACACACACACACACGATCACACGCACACACACACACATGCACACACACACAACCGCACACACTCGCACGCATACACACACACACTCACACACATGCATGCACGCACACTCACACACATGCACGCACACACACTTGCACGCATACACACACACACACACACATGCATGCACGCACACGCACGCCTGCACACTCACACACATGCACACACACACACTCGCACGCATACACACACACACACACACGCATGCACGCACACGCACGCATGCATGCACACACTCACTTTCACACACACACAGGTCAGTTACATCACTATCTCAGTGTCTCTCCTCTGCTCCGCTGTGACGTCTATCAGCAGGTCTCAGTGAGGGCTGCTGCTGCTGCTGCTGCTGCTGCTGCTGCTGCTCTGTCCTACAAACCAAATACAGAAACTACATATCAGTCATAACTGAGTTAAAACCACAATCTGAATACTTGACATCTGTTTTACTATTTATACATTTATTACGCAACAGAAATGTATCATTTCCGTATCAAGTAAAAACAAGCTGCTCTTACTCTAAAACTAAAAGAAACAGCAGTTAAATCCAAACATGATGGAGAATAAAAACTCTAAAAGCTAAAGCAATAAGAACTGTCTCAGTTTAAATCATATATTTATATGTATTCAATTGTAAGTTATTATATTGATCTCAATATAAATATTAATAGACAGATGAAACTGACTCACATCTATGAACTGTAAACGATCATATTTCAGTTTATTTTCAAGACAAAATAGCAAAAATTAACAAAATAAAACTGAATATTCTTCTGAATTACATGAAGTTTATCCACATTTAACTCCATATTACATATTATTTATGTTCAATAAAAAGTGTTTTTTTTTGTGGTCAAATAAGCTTTAATGTATAAAATAAAGACATTACATGTTTATTATTATTATTATTTTGATATTTTGGTACAATGATGCAGATCAGTGCAGGAGCTGATCGGCAACTATTTGATGATCTTTGAGTTTTGGACTGTTTGTCGGACAAAATAAGACGTTTGATGACATCATCTTGTGCTGCAGGAAACTGTGATGGTTGTTTGTTTTTTTGTCATATCGATAAAACATCTAATCAATGAAGATGAATTGATAATGACAGTCGTTAGATGCAGCCTGGTGGTGACAACAGGCTCAGCTGTAAATAATAATCAAATAAATGACTGTTAATGTTATTGATAACGTGTGTGTGTGTGTGTGTGTGTGTGTGTGTGTGTGTGTGTGTGTTTCAGGTGATCGAGTTTTCTCCTGCAGCCATCGCCGCCTTCATCGCCATGGTGGGAATCCTGTCTATAGTGGCTCAGGTACGCTAACGCTCTGGTTGAAACAGGAAGTCTGCAGCTCTGTTTACACTTTATATTCAGTGTGAAACCACAACGCTCACAGTGAAACACATCGTTATAGACTTAATAAGTTCACAACTTCTCACTCACATTCAAGCACAAAACACAAAATCATCCGTTACATCCGGATGCAAACGTGTTTTTTTTTATGTTTCTAGTGTTTCTAATGTTTGCTTCTGTTCTCCGTCAGACTCTGTTCCTCAGCGTTCTCATGAGAACCATCGGTAATAAGAACACGGTTCTGCTCGGTCTGGGCTTTCAGCTCTTCCAGCTGGCCTGGTACGGCTTCGGCTCCGAACCATGGTGAGTCCGCGGACCAGACTCATCGTGACTGTCTGTGTTCACACTCAATAACCTTTTCATTGTGCTTAAGCTTTTTAATTCTGCAAACACTGAAATGAAAAGATGTTTAATTGATCTTCCAGAAGCTCTTCAGAGTCCTCACTGATCAGCTGTATCGATCAACTCATCAGTATTCTTGTTCCTGAGTAAAGCTGCAACTAATGATTATTTACATTATCCATTAATCTGTCTAATCTTTATTTTCTCCGTTCATCAATTAGTTGTTTTTGTACATTAAATGTCAGAAAACAGTGAAAAATGTTGATCAATGTTCCTCAAAGACGACGTCATCAAATGATATTCAGTTTACTGTCAGAAAGACTAAAATAACCAGAAAATATTCACATTTAAGAAGCTGGAAGCAGAGAATTTGGACATTTTCCTCTTAATTGGTTCAATCCTGCTTCTTTAAACCAGACCGTTACTGTCGGCCTCTGAAAACATCATTCATGCCTTCATCTCTGCACCGGTTACCAGTGAAGCTCAGGATTGATTCAAGATTCTTTTAATCACTGATAAAGTCTCACACGGTCGAGCTCCTGCACATACCGAGCCGTCGCTGAGGTCTTCCAACCAAAACCTGTTGGCCGTAACACGTTCCAAACTAACAACCTCATCAGATCAGCTGAGTCTGTTTCAAAAACACTTGAAAACCTGCTTGTATAGATTGACTTTCCCATAACATTCAATGAAAAGTTGCTATATAAATAAAGGTTAACTTACTTAAAAAATGAATCAATTATCAAAATATTTGGCAGTTAATGTAACAGTTGGCGACTCATCGTTGCAGCTTTGGTCCTGACAGGTGATCAGTTCTGGATGTTTATTGGATGTTTATTTTCTTCATGATTGAAAGATGTCGATGTGTTTTCAGGATGATGTGGGCAGCAGGAACAGTAGCAGCAATGTCCTCCATCACCTTCCCAGCAGTCTCTGCTCTGGTGTCACACAGCGCATCACCTGACCAGCAAGGTCAGTCACACCTGTACACCTGTAGACCGACCTGAACACCTGTAGACTGACCTGTACACCTGTCTGAAGGGAACAAAGGACTCATCTCTCTGTATTTCAGTTTCATGTGTTTGAAGCTTTCTAACCGTGTGTGTGTGTGTTCGTGTGTGTGTGTTCAGGTGTGGCCCAGGGGATGATCACAGGTATCAGAGGTCTGTGTAACGGTTTGGGTCCGGCTCTCTACGGCTTCATCTTCTTCCTCTTCAACGTGGAGCTGAACGACATTGATCCTGTGGCAGGAAGACCTGCACAGACCACAGAGGTACACACTCTCACACACATATACACACGCAGGCACACACACTCTCACACACATATACACACGCAGGCGCACACACTCTCACACACATATACACACGCAGGCACACACACTCTCTCTCACGCAGGCGCACACACTCTCTCACGCAGGCGCACACACACACACTCACATTTGAACAGAACCTGTCTGGAATCTCCAGTTCTATTGTTTCAGACTTTGACTTTAACTAATTGTTGATTAATTGATCAGTTCTTCTGCTGTTCCAGATCAGAATCAATGAGTCATCAGTTATTATTGGAATGATTGTTATTTACAGGAAGTAACGACAAATATGTGAAATACATTTAAATATATTGACATTTATTTCACATAGTTGGAAACTAATCAGTTAATCATTGCAGGTTTAATTTGAATCAAATCTCTTGTAAAGTTTTATCTTAAGTTTTTTGGATTCAAATTATTTTCATTCACTTTGATTAAAACTAGTTTTTGATTGATTCTTGAGAGATTTTGTTTAATGTTGATGAAAACTTTCTAATCTCAAACTATCTTTTAAAAGTTTTCTGACTTAATAAATCTTTTTTTTTTTTTCTGTGTGTAGAAGTCGATCATCCCCGGCCCTCCCTTCCTGTTCGGAGCGTGCGCCGTCTTGTTCGCTCTCCTCGTCGCCATCTTCATCCCCGAGCATCACCGACTGGCCGACATCAAGACGTGCTCCGCCCGCAAGTCCAGCAGCTCCTCCGCTGCACACGCTCAGGACAGCAGCCCTCTGGCCACGCCCACCAGCGACGCGGAGGACATCGAGCCGCTCCTACAGGACAGCAGCATGTGACTGACAGCAGCCGGCCCCGGCCAATCACGACGCTGAGGCCTTGAGCTCTCTCTCTCTCTCTCTCTGCTAGTCCCGCCCACCTCAGAATAAACCCACGTTTTATTTTAGTTTTTTTTTTTTATTATTATTTTATTTGTTCAGATCGACGCGTCGGGCGGCGTTAGACGGCAATCACACCGACGAGCTGAAGGACATTTCCTCACATGATGCAAAGTGACTCAAAGCTGCTGTTTGTTTAGTTTTCACATTAAAATTCATATTGGGATAAAAATGTAGGTTTAAAATTCAGTTTAAAATATTAAAGGAGCAGTTCTGTCGTCTCATCTAAAATCATCTTTTTATTTGTGTATTTTCATAAATCTAAATCTTAACTTTGGTCTCTGTTAGTGTTAATGAGCCCCCTGCTGGTGTAACAGAGGAAGAAAAACAATTAATACATGTGTTTGTTCAACATATAATATTTATATCATTATTATTATTATTATTATTATTATTATTAGTTGTACCCTTGTTTCCATTCGGATCATCGTCCGCCTCGTTGTTGTTCCACCTGCAGCCACTTTAAGCTCCTCGCTCAGGTGTCGCCAAAGCTTTTTGATAATAATCCAGATAATAATCATCAGGACGTTTGACACCACCAACACCAAACAGATCATCTGTTTCCTCAAACTGACAGAAAACTTAAAGCCAAATCTTTTATTTTCTTTTGCTATTAAAATGTTTTACTCTCATAACAAACAACAACAACAGACATAACAGGTTAAAGATTATTATAACAAACTTTAAGCTAAATCACAAGTTCAGCTGCATATTTTCACTTTTGAATCACGTTTTCTGACGGTAGAGAGACAGGAAGCAGGGAGAGAGAGAGAGAGAGAGAGGAGGTGACGAAATGCAACGAAAGGTTAAAACCACCAGGACGTCCCAACACGTTTCCACCGTGACCTCCGTCTGTAGGCGCCGACGTATCCGACAGTGTTTGAACGCACCGCTGACGGTAACGGTCTGTCTGTGTGATTGCCGCCTAAACACTCTGCTGTCAGTTTGCCTTCCCCCTGTGTGTATCTGCTGTATCTGTCTCCACCCGCCAGGCCTGCAGAGGTCAGCAGATCAAACGCTCCCTGCTGTACAGGAGCAGCAGGAGGTGCGTTTAATTCACTGCACAGCTGAAGCCAAGTGTCCCCCCAAAAGCAGACTTGTTTTAACTGAAACGTTTCGCGGGGCGGGGGGCGGGGGGGAGGACAAACGGCGTCGGAGCTGCTCGGGATTGTGGGATACGACGCAGAAGAGGAGAAGGCCTCCGCCTGCAGGTGGGCGGCGACAGCTCAGGGCGTTTGTTTCCGTTGTCGCTGGTCGCGTATCATCACCGTTTCACACTCTGGATGCAAATAACAAGACTCATGGATAACTAGTTACTATGGCAACAGCTCTGACCGCCTGTGACGTCATCGTCCTCTCCCCGTTTTGGTGTTTTCCTTGTTCTCACGTCGACGAGAAAATCAGAGCGTCTGTTCAGAAATATTATAGAAAAATGAATAGAAACAGTTTGAAGTGCGCTTGATTTATCTCCAGACAGCAGACGTCTCATCTCTTCTTCTTTTTCTGTTGTTTAAATACTTGAAGTCGAGCCCGTTTCAGTTACCGTGTCCCCACCTCACCCCCCTCCCCCTCCCCTCCCCTCCCCCACCCACCTGCCACTTCACGTAGCACAAATCAAGCGCTCCGAGTTACTGACGTATTTGAACGTGTGTTTCCAGTCGCGGCGGCGCAGCGAGAATCTGTTTCAGTTTGATTATCGAAGAAGCAGAAACGAACGATCGAGTTTCTGACCTTCGCAGGTCGGCAGGTTTTTAAAAAAAAAAACCAAACGGTGCCATGATTTATTGATTTATTGATTTATTGATTTATTGTTTTTTGTTACTTTTGTTCTTAAGCTTTTATTTCTACGAGGTCAAAAGGTCACAAACCACGACATTCCAAAACAAACCTCCTCACTTCAGTCAGAGCCGCTAACTACAGCGTCTAAATACAGAAACACACCCGTCGCCATGGCTACAGCCGGCGGCCCCGCTCCCTTTTTTTAAACTTATCGGTTTCTGTGACGACGCCTCTCCTCTCACCCGGTGCATGCTGGGAACAGCTCGCGCCCCGTGTGACCCTGACCGGGATGTTTGATCATTTAAAGGACCGTCAGTAGTTTCCTGTTTCAGCCTGAGAAGTTAAATTATTAGAGATTTCACATCACTGCTGAGCGAGTTGTCAGATTTCCTTCCTTCAGGCTGCGTTTAGTTTCACTTCAAAAACGTCCTCGACGGTGATTTTAAAGCTGCGGGCGCGACAGGAGACGCACCGCAGAACCAAAACCAGGAGCTAAAACAGGCTAAAAAGCTAAAAAAACACTTAACCAGCACAGCGTGATTTGATCTACAGCTGCAACAAACGATCATTTCCTTGATTGATTGATCAGTCGTTCGGTATATAAAACGGTTTTTTTCCAACGACGTCGACAAAGATCTTCAGTTTACTGTCACCGAGACGAAAGAAACCAGAAAATATTCACATTTAAGAAGCTGAAATCAGAGAATTTGGACTTTTGTTTGACTCAAAGCGATGAATCGTCGCAGCTGTAATTTGATCCACTGCTGATACAGAAGTATTGATCTATCAGACGTATTAGTTGTGAGATTAAAAAGCTCTGAAGTCATTTATTTATGCAGCGATTTATGGACAAATAAGAAATAACAAAGATAAAATGGATTAAAAAGCCCAACAATTATATAAGAGAAGAACATTAATATGAAATTAAGTGAAAATCTGTCTGAAAGGAAGGAAATCGAAACAGCGAAGAGGAACAAACATCAGGAAACACGTCAAACCTCCAGATGAATCATATCGAAACGTTCGGAGGCTCCAGATGTCGTCAGAGTCACACGGTCCATAAAAACCCAACATCAGCTGTAAACTTTTAGCCGTCGTGTTGATTTTTTTCGTTTTTCTGTCTGTCGCTTCGACGGGAAGATACGAGGTTTCTGATTGGCCGATACGGGAGGAAGATGATGGTTCGGAGCTTCATGAAGCACAATCAGGAGGGTTCCTTCAGACTGTTAGAGAAGTTTTTTTCTAAAATTCAGATTTAATCTTTTTACGCTTCTGTTGCATCTTAAACTCTCCGTCAGCTCGCCAAACTTTTTTTTTTTTATTTTGAACCAAACGTTTGTGATTCAACTTTAATCTCTTCTTGTTTGATTCTTCTCTCCTTTTCACTGACCGTTTTTTTTTTTTTTTGCTCAATTATGATGTCAAACAAAGACAAAAATGGACCTACAAGTATATTTTTCTACAATCACTCTGAAGCCCTGCAGTTGTTACTGAATGTCCCTGAATGCACCGCCGTGATATTCACACATCCGTCTCTCCGGTCGTCGTGCCGCCGCCGCCACGTTTTCACGTCTCATAGTTCCTCCGGATTTATGATCCTGCTTTGACTGTCACCGATAGATCTGCAGATTATTCTGTAGATTAATTATTTAATCTATAAAATGTCTTTTTTTTTTAAAAACGTGGGAAAAAAAGGCTGCAGTGACGTCTCTTCAAGATCTTTAATTTATCGTCACGTCAGCTGAAACCAGAAAGTTTGCTTCCTTCAGATGAGAAAATAATTCCTGCTCATTAATGAGATTTTGGAAAGACGACGATGATGATGAGGAGGAGGATGATGATGATGTTTGAGATGTGAACGCTGAGTCGTCGGCAACATGGCGGCCGGAGGAACAGACGCTCGCTGTGTCCCAGTTCAGACACACTAACTGTTCACTGATTCTGAATAAAACATGTAAATACATCTGCAGAAAGAAAAACGAAACGTATAAAATAAATAAACGTCATTATGTTTGTTTAGCGCTGCAACTATCGATGAATCTGTTGATTATTTTCTCTATTGATCGATTAGTTGTTTGTTTCCCAACATGACAAACAACCCAAAGATCTTCAGTTTATCGTCATAAAGACGGAAAAAAAACAAAATATTCACGTTTAAGAAGCTGAAATCAGAGAATTTAGACTTTTTTTCTTTAAAAAAAATTATGAATCTGAATATTTAGAGATGAATTTAATACTCGTATCCATATAAAAACATCATCATGACAGTCGGAGCTGCAACGACTAGTCGATCGACAGGATATTGATCGGCAACTGTTTTTTGATAATCGATGAATCGCTCGACTGATCGTTTTATTAAATCGTTTATTTATTTTTGTCTGAAACGTTTAACATGATATTCACAGTTCTGTTCCACCAAAGTTTGCTGATAGTTTATAAACCAAACGATTAACGAATAATGAAATTAATTTGCAGCCTTAAAATTATTATTATTATTATTATTATTATTTTCCTGATTAACTGTTTGGTCTTTAAAATGTGTGACGGCATCATAAATACAAAAACTCCAATAAATATTAAATTAATTGTCACATGAAATTAAAAAAAAGCTGCAAATCTGCTGAAAAGTGTCTGCTGAGTTTTGTAGATTATTGATTGGTTGCAGTTCTAAACGAGTAATCAATACTGTGTACAGTTAGTGTAAAACATGGATTCGGGACACGGCTGATAACTGATATTTGAAAATAATAAGTGTTACTGAAGCTTTTCAAAACTCTTTTTGTACTTGAGCACTTCTGTGAGACTCCGACGCTCGGCCGTTGGAACAGAAGTGAACGTTTCCCTCCTCTGTGAACATGATGCAGAACATTTTTGCTGCACTTTAATTTCTCTGAACGTGTGCCTCTAATCATTCTTCATGTTCATATCTGTTTTTATATGTAAACGATGACGTGTTGTGCATTTGCAGTTGCTTTCTTTTATCTTATTAAGAACATAATTTTGAATAATATCTATGATGATAATAATGATAATAAAGAGAAATGTATGGAATTTGAAACTTGGACTTGATGTGGTTTTTTATTATTGATTTTATGGTTTTCAATCAGATTAATTATCAAACTGAACGATCAAACATTTAGAAATCAAAGTCTGAGTTTACTTGAGTATTTCCATGTGATGCTACTTTCTACATTTCAGAGGGAAATATTGTACTTTCTACTCCACTACATTTATTTGACAGCTTTAGTTACTTTTCAGATGAAGATTTGACACAATGGATAATATAACAAGCTTTTAAAATACAACACATTGTTAAAGATGAAACCAGTGGTTTCCAACCTTTTTGTCTTTTGACGTCTTACAAAAAGCAGTGTGTAGTCGGGGTCACATTTCACATGTCTATGAGTTGTTAACAGCTCCACCAAATAGTGATTTTTCCCTCTAAACTTCTCACATGCTTTCATTTCAATAAATGTTCAAATGATCCAATATTTCAGCAAAAATCAAAGATTAGAGAAAAAGAACTTTGTTTTTTCTTCTTTCCTCTCCCATTAATCATCTCACCACCCCTCAGATTTATCTGCTGACCCTTTGGAGGGGCCCGACCCCTAGGTTGGGAACCACTAGACTAAACTAGCTAACTGTATATAAAGTAGTGTAAACTAGCTCCACCTCCAGCAGCTACAACAGTAACACGCTGCTCTAACACTGATGCTTCACTATTAATAATCTAATGATGTCATATATAATAATATATCAGTCAGAGGGACCAAACCACTACTTTTACTGCAATACTTTAACTACATCAAGCTCATAATACTTATGTACTTTTACTGCAATACTTTAACTACATCAAGCTCATAATACTTATGTACTTTTACTGCAATACTTTAACTACATCAAGCTCATAATACTTATGTACTTTTACTGCAATACTTTAACTACATCAGGCTCATAATACTTATGTACTTTTACTTGTATAAATAATAATATTAATACAGAAATCTATAATGTACTTTTTTTTAAATAAATCTTAGTTTCTCTATTTTGACATTTGTAACTAAATTTGTAGTTTAAACTCAACTGTAACAAACATAAAATTCATAAACTGTCTAATAGATCAATATACTGTAAATCAATATCAATGTTTCCATAAATAATGTAAAAACATGATCTAGTGTTTCATGGATTGTTTATTTTCAAAAGCTTTTTTTTAGATATCAGGCTGTATTTTTATTTTTAAATTGTGGTTACCATGGAAACGGCCCAGTGCATCTGTCAAACCTGCAGCTCGGAGCTCCGTTTAAACATCAGTTTAACCTGCAGGAGACAAAAACCTCGTTTGCACAGAAACAGTAAGAACAAGCTGCCTTTTCTCATTTATGACAACTTAATAATAATCATAATATAAGTTTGTTCCTTCATGTGTCTCAGTAATATCTGCTATATATATGTATATATGTATATATATATATAAAAAACTGTCTGTAGTCTTACTGTCTTTACTTTACGATGACAGATGGAGGAAGATGTGGAGACAATCAGCAGCAGAATGATCTCATCAGCAGAGGTGAGAAACAGGAAACATGCTGCGTTTATCAGAGAAACACTGACTTCAGTCAGCAGGAAAACCAGTTAAACACATACAGGATGATTTAAACACTTTGTTCCTCTGGTTAGCTGCCTGATATAAGACTCATTCTGAACTCACAGGTGTTAATAAAACTATTGGTTTTGCCTTCTTCTCTTCTACCTGATCCATTATTCTGTCCACGCTGGAGAAAAGCCTTAAAGCTGCGAGCAGGGAAACACCAGCATCTCTCAGCTGTTACAATATGACACCTGATTTGTAAAAGTTGTCGTAAAAATATTTCAATAATGTTATTTTTGCATGAGTTGTGAAGTTTTCTTGTTTAGTTCTACTGTCAGAGCTACAACACAGAGTGGTGGGAGACGTACTCAGGTCCTTTACTCAAGTAAAAGTAGCAATACTACAATTCAAAAATACTCCATTACAAGTAAAAGTCCTGCATTCAACAGTAAAAGTATTTTCAGCTAAATGTAGTAAAAGTATTAGTGCTCATTCTGCAGTCAAATGTCTCATGACTGATATATTATTCAATATAACGTTATCAGATGCATCAGTGTGTAATCAGCATTTTACTGTAATAATCTACTTTATCATCATATTTGTGTTGCGTTTTTGACGCAGTTGTTGATTTACAGAAGAAACATTCAGAAAATATAATGAAAAGCTAATTGAATGAAAGCTGCAAGCAGCGTTGGTCAGGACCTCGCACTCTGGCCCGTCGGGATCAGATCATTTTGCTTTTTAAAAATGAGGGATATTTATTACAAGTGTGGTGTGCTTTTATTTTGAAAGATTGGTTGACAGGATGAGAATTTTCTGCAGGGTGAGACATTTCTGTCTTGCTCACACCTGTGTCTTGGGCCCATTCACTTCTGTTGATGAGTTTGTGTGTAAAACAAATTATTTTCCTAATTTTCATCAAGTCTATTTTTAGAAAAGTAAAGACTTTTGACCCACATGACCTGGTCAAAGGTTGATTTGAATGGAGAGTGTGAGTGAACCCACACCTTTTTGAACATTTACTGCTTCCACATAGTTTTAGATACAAACTTCATTTGAACTTTAAATGAATCACGAGACTTTGACCTACAAACCTTGAATTTACATGTTTTTTCTATCTTTTATTGTTTTTGAGATATTAGAGTGTGAGTTTTAAAGTCTTTTCTTGCTCCTCCTGTGATTTTATAATGAGTGTGTATTGCGGAATGTTTCACAGCACTGAGGGAGTGACATCACCAGGAGCAGTTGGAGAGGAGGATTTTAGGGTACGCCTCTTATGAAATATCCTCATAAATCCCATGACTTTGGCCAAATCTTACATTAAAAATCATATTTTGATAGGAAATTTCGTGGTGAATCCATTGATACAGGTTTGAAAGTGGTCAGACTTATAGTTTAGACATCAGAAGCCTCTGACTGACACAAAGTTCATGCCCAGAGATTGCCTCCCCATTGGTTTACATTCTAAGGGTGATGTGGCACCGCAACTTTCAGGACTTATTAAATCCAAACTGTTCGAGTTGTTACAAAGTTTTTAACAACTTTTTTTCAGCACAGTGTCATAAGTCATGTATCAAAGTTTGAAGCCGATACCATTAACACCCTCAGAGGAGATAGCGTTTGTTGGGGGGCCAAAATTGGGGCAAAGCCTTATTTTGAAAGGCTGATTGCGGATTTCCTGTTGGATTTAGGTCAGGGGTGTCAGTGTATGATTTGTAGGTCTTGATGAGACGAATAATTGAGTTTTGGTTTGATCTCTCTACGACATTCCTACGGGCCGTGGCGGCCATTTTGTTACATAAGTGGCGCTAGAGAGCACATTTTGGCACTTTAGGGGTTAATTTTTACATTTTATCAAATTTTTCACCAGACCTGATGTGTGTGCCAAATTTGGTGAGTTTTACAGTAGTCCTCTGCCTTTTGGGCTCAGTCCCTAATAAATAAAATATGATTTAAAGAATTCTCTGAAGACGAATGTGTTTGTTTTTGATGTTGGGCTGCTTGTATTTTTCTGCACATCGGATCTAAAACTCAAATAGAAGAATATCAGAAGTCCACAACTGAATAACTAAGATGAACACACAGTAAATCACTGTGTACAGTTCCACAAAATAGAAAAGAATAAGTTTCAAAACATTCAATTTACATGACAGAAATGTCCTGTTATGATGGATACAGTGTTCTGTCTTAGTTTCTGTGCAGTTTCTGTAAATCTGTAAAGTGTGTCTTAAAACAACAGTGAAACCTGTTTGTCTTGCTGTAATCATTCCTCCTGTTCATACTGACCATTAGAAGATCCCTTCATAATGACCTTACAATGGAAGTGATGGAAGACAAAATCCACAGTCCTCCTTCTGTGCAAAAACGTATTTAAAAGTTTATCTGAAGCTAATATGAAGCTTCAGCGTCCAAATGAGTCAAATCAAGTAGATATCTTTCAACGTTACAGTCTTTTTAGTGCCAAAGTTCCTCTTTTTGTTACTATACTTCCACCTGCAGCTCAACAGGGAAACACTCTCCGAGGAAAATACAAAAAACAAAGAGGGAATTTGATGCTAAAAAGACTGTAAATGTGTCAGATATCCACTTGATATGACTAACTCAGACTGATGAAGCTGAATAGAAGCTTCACACAGACTTTTAAATGACTGTGTGGACACACTGTGGATTTTGGCCTCCATCACTTCCATTGAAAGCACATTTGAAGGGGATCTCTTAATATCCAGTATGAACAGGAGGAATAATTAGAGATTTGTTTCTCTGTAACTCAGTGAACAGGAGCTCCAGCAGTAAGCACTTCTGGTGAAATGCAGCATCAAAACTAAATGAGTTGATTCATAAACTGACTTTTCATTTTTAATGAAGGCACTAAGAATTAAGATTTCTTAAACAAGGTGAAAGAATAATAACTGCTACTACTACTTTTATTTCATATATGTATTTGTTCATTTTTATTATTTCCTCTCGTTATTGCTGAAATATACAGTATTGTGTGAGTGGGTGTTGAATGACCCACTGTGATGGGTTTCCTATGAGGCACCAAAAGACATGTGACAGTTTTGTCCTACAGATGGCAGCACAGCCACTAGTTATCACAGTCTGCCTTAAAGTAGTTCCATGCAACATGAAAGGTTTGCATAGCTTTGTTAAATGGAGGAAAATATTAAACCAGCTCAAATAAATGCAAGGTGAGGCAGCCTACCAACAGGAAACACATTTGTCTGACAATGAACACAAAAACTGTCCAGATTATGGACTTCACTGATGTTTTATTCCTCCTAATTATCCAGCCATAGAAGAGGGGGCCCGATCCTGATACAGAAACCTATCCAGTCCTTCACTGAGGCATCATTGTGAGATTGAGAGGGAAGATATGTGATGATTAACACAACAATAGACAAAATTTAGGTGTCGCTGCTAAAGGTATGAAGCTCCACCTGAGAATATCCTGCCATTTATGAAGATCATATTTGACCTGACGGACATGACCTGAATTAAAGAGTACGGTCTTGACCTGCTCTATGTGAAAAGTGCCTTGAGATGACTTCTGTTGTGATATGGCGTTATATAAATAAAAATTGATTGATTGATTGATTGATTGATTGACCTGACAGTGAAAAAGCCTCGAGGTAAACTGTTAATAGGTGGGGATTTTAATTGTGTGATATCAAGTAGAACTCTCATATTGCTGGAGACAGGGATTATAATCTCACTCCCATCCTCATGTAGCGGCCAGGTTACACCCATCATGTTCTTTGTGTTTTCAGTTAACAGGCAGGAGATGCTGACCCAACAGCACAAAAATAATAAACAGGAATAATTTGATGAAATTCATTAGTTATGTCTACGTTAATCTGGAAAACTCACACTACATATTCCAGGACTGACTTTTTTTTTTTTAAACTGCTCAATGACCTGAAGAGGGCAATAGACTGTCAAATACACACTCCAACTTCCCCACACTACAGTGGAAAAGGGGAAATGGTGATTCTGAACCAACACACCGGATGCTTTATATGAATTTACAGACAACTAACTAGGCTGATTGGCTATAGCTATATTTGTGGCTATTGGCTAACACAAGAGTCCATTTTGATGAGAAGTCAGTTAGCTGATGTAGAGATGTGTGTGTCTATCTATATGTCTTCTTGTTAATCAGTTAAACAGGAACCAGTTTGCAACCTCTGTTCACTTGTCTCACATGTGGCAGTAATATAAAGGAAATACATGTACAGTATGTGTCACCTGTTCTGTCCCTGCTCAGGTTTTTGCAGCCTCATTTTCTTTCAGAACACTGTAGAGAAAATGAAAAATAGAAAATAAAACACAATGAGCAGCAGCTGATGTGCACACCTCTTGTTGATATTGATAAGAGTTCAGGTTCATCCCACACAATGAGCCCTGCATGTTTCTTAATTAGCTAATGTGACTAACGATGCAGAAAACACAGTACCATGGTTTAGCAGACAGCAGTCTGACACACAATCGCAGTCAGTCCACACGTGTCCAAATGTGCAACTGCCCTACATCCTGTTGAGCAATCCTACTGTGATTCAGGGAATATCCCTTAACTCAAAGGAAAGAGGAAAGAGCCACACAAGTGAAACTGTAAATGTTGACCCCTTTTAGCACTTTCACATCCCATCCATAACTTGATATCTACATTACAGTTCAGAAGGGGATCCATTGGCCCTGAGTCATCAGGAGACACTGCAATGTAAAGCAGTGTGTCATCAATATAGCTATAGTAATATATGATGTGCCTCCTGATGATGTTTCCAAGTGGCGGCATTGATCATCAATGTTGTTGATCAGTGCTCCTGTGATTTGGGGAATTTGCCAGACAAGTGAAATTGAAAATATTGGCTCACTTAGCACTTTCACATAACCGACTCAGAACAAATGTAAATTTGTTTCCATTTATTTGGTCAAGCAGGGAAAAATATAAATGGTGATTTGATTCAATCAATCAGACTTTATTTGTATAACACTTTTCATACAAACAAAATGCAACAGAAAGTGCTTCACACAACAAAAAATAACCTCCCACCCCCACCCCAACCCCCACTTTGTAATTAATAAAGCACTCAATAAAAACACTAACTGAGGAAACGCTATCATACATCTCATCAATTTGCAATGAGGAAACACCGGAGGCATGATTAGAGACAGATAAAAACTTAAAGCGTTGAACTAACTGTAATTGAGCTGTATACTTTTTAGGGAGGCCAGAGAGTAGAGCATTACAATAGTCAATCCTGAGGGTAATAAATGTGTGCATTAGTGTGTTGGCTTGAGAGAGAAACGGTTGCATTCAAGCAACCCAGTCTCACCTAATGGTGTACAAATAACACAGGTTTACACTTTAAAAATACATGCAATGTGTACGCCACATTTTTAACCTTTTCACATGTCATATAATGCTGTTGGTTTTGTTTAGGCGCAAACACCACTTGGTTAGGGTTAGGGAAAGATCATGCTTTGGGTTAAAACACTAAAATGCAGTAAAAATGTAAAAAATGTTGGACATGGCGTTACAATTCTCAGTTAAAATGCCTGCATATGACAATAAAAATGTCTGGTTGGTGGTCTCGAACAATGCTCTCCTGCTGCTCTGCAGCTTTTTGCCAACTGATTATCTAGCCATGCACCCAACCTGCCACCTCCTAATAAGGTATAAATCACCTTATACAATGAAAGAAATCACAGTATATGACGTTACTTCTCTGGGAAGGATTGGTGTATCACCTGAACGCAAAATTGGACTTTGGTGTATGCACTGCATGAAATTTGAAAGTGTCAAGTTCTGTTATTTCTATGCAGATTGAACAGAAAAAGCTGGTGCTTAAGATGCATCCTAGTTAGGTTTCTAATGTGAGGTTCAAATTAAGATCTAAATCAAAGATAACTCCAAGTTTTTTACTTGTTGACGGGGGTTTCTTGCCAGTGCTTGCTGTTTGGCATTGAGTTTCTCTCTCTGAGCTTCAGTGCTAATAACCAGGACTTCAGTTTTGTCCTGATTGAGCTGTAGAAAAAAACTTTACTGCCATCGATAACCTGATATATAAAATACACGTCAGAAGGGCATCTATTGGCCCTGAGTCATCAGGAGACACTGCAATGTAAAGCTGTGTGTCATCAGCATAGCTATAGAAATGTATGCCATGCCTCCTTCTGAAGTTTCCAAGTGGCGGCATGTAAAGATTAAAAAGCGTAGGACCTAAAATTGAACCTTGAGGAACACCACAATTCATTTTATACCTTTCAAATGAACACTAGTCCATGCTCGGTGAGTTAAATTTGAATCAATTAAAAAAAAAATCACTTCCTCAGCAATCAGTCAGTCAGTTTTAATGCATTTACATACAAGCGGAGCCAAAGATAGCATGTTTTCCGACGTCCTGTGTGACTGTTAGAGGCTGTGACATTAGTATCACATTGTGCGATGCACAGACACAGAGACTCACAAAGTCAGGCCACACATGCATCCACATGTACAACAAGCCTACATCCTGTTGAACAATGCTACTGTGATTTGGCGAATTTCTCTTAAATGACAGGACAGAGGGAAGTAAGCCAAATAAGTGAAACTGTAAATGCTGACCCCACTTTGCACTTGCACATAGCCGACTCAGTACAAATGTAAATTTGTTTTAATGTTTTGGTCAAGCAGAGCCCCAAACCCCCCACCCCGAGTCATCGGGAGACACTGCAATATAAAGCTGTGTGTCATCAGCATAGCTATATAAACGTATGCTGTGCCTCCTTTTGATGTTTCCAAGTGGCAGCATGTGAAGATGAAAAAGTAGGACCTAAAATTTAACCTTGAGGAACACCACAATTCATTTTATAGCTTTTAGAGGAACATTAATCCATGCTTACAAAACAATCTCTATCGGTGAGGTAAGATTTGAATCAATTCAAAACAGCACCAGAGAGGCCAATCACACTGTGAAGTTTAACTGGCAGTTAAACTGGTCACAGACAGAAGAGAGTAGATATTTGCAACTGATGACACAAGTCAACCTTTTTTCTAAGGGGTCACAATTAAGCCAATAAAGGTTGGGCTCCTATAGTGTTCAACTGTTCAGCCAAATTGAGAGTCCATCACTTCAAACTCATGCTTGCAGCCACCTCCAGGTTGCACTATATTGAAATAACAAGATTACTGTATGCAAATATAATGACTGAATTAGATAATTATAATTAATTGAATGAATTCCCTCAAAGACCTCCCTTCTTCATGGATGCAATATTACTAAGGAGCCACTCTGTAGAGTGATTCTCTGAGCCAAAGCCTCTTGACAAGAAGTGTGAGTGATTCTGAGAAACAGGCTCCTTGTAGGAAAAAGGAAGGAGTGGAAAAACTGAAAGTCAAACTGTGAAGTGAAACCATTGGGTCATGCTGCATTTCATCACTGTGTTGACGTTACTCAGTGTATAAAAGAGAGAAATCCTTTGAGTTGAACCATCAGAGTCCAGACTGAAGGAAGACAGTGAAGTGTGAGCCAGCACCTGTCTACAGACACAACTATGAAGTCAGCTGTCATTGCCTTTCTCACCTGCCTGCTTGTCCTCTATGTACAAGGTTAGTGCTCCGTGATCATCTCGTCCTTTGTGATGGAGCTTGTGTTTTAGAAATGCTACAGAATAGAACTTTAAAGCTGCAGTAATCAATAATGTTATGTCCTCATGGATCAAGTGACTATGTGTTATTGTAAAGGGGTCGCTGGTAGTGATGAACTGGACTCAGTTTTACTCTACATGCAGCACCAAACAGCAGAAACTAGCTGGTGAACATAGTGCAGCATTTATAAAGGAGAGTGAATGTTATGTGATGATATGTTACATGTTGTGTTTACAGGTTGTTCCATTGCCTCCATGTAGACTCAAAGAGACTAATTTTAACTATATCTTGTAGTTTAATCCATAAAAATACATCAGAGTTTAATAGTTGATTATATTTTGTATTAATAATCTAAATGTGTAAAGTTGTCAGATAAATGTAGTAGAGTGAGAAGTACAATGTTTACCTCCAAAATATACTGAAGTAGAAATATAAAGTAGCATAAAAAGTGAATCTGAAGTCTGTTAAATGAATTAAAAGATGATCAGCAGCTAATAAGGTTGTGTCTTTTCTTCCTGCAGGACAATCAGACAACACAAAGAAATGCAAGTGTTTAAACGATTATGTCGGCCGGATCAACACAAAGGTCATCAAGGGAATGCCAGACATATACCACCCAAGTGTCTTCTGTCTAAAGACAGAAATTATGTAAGTTCATGAGCTGAATAAAACCACATTTATGGACATGTCATTCTTCTGCATTACTCAGCTTCTCTCTAACGCGCCTCTTTCTTCTCTCGCAGTATCACAGTAGCAGATAAGAAGAAGTGTGTGAATCCAGAGTCACCACTGGGAAAAATCATTCTGAAAAACATGAGCAAGTAAGATCAGCTTGACTTAACTAACTTAGGACAACAGAACAGTGTTCATGCTCAGAGTCTTCAAGATGAAATACTGCTGTGAATGTTTCTGATCTCTGTTGCTTTATACTAATAGTTCAATGTCATTTGTTGATTCAGGCAAAAGAAGAATGAAGCTGTGAGCATGACGACGACTACCAGTCAAACTAATACACAGAGTTCAACGAGTCACCACACAACATCCACCATGTAGAGCTGCTGCAATACTTTTATCATGTAAATACAATAAGTGCTTTTCTGTTTCTGTTCTCTTAACTTAAATTGTCATTGTGTGTATATAGTAAATGAGTTGTATATATTCTTAATATTTTTTGGTACCAAAAATAAAACCCCTGATTGTACTTTTTAGTGTTCTGTGTTTTGTTACACAAACTGACTTTTCATTTTTGATGAGGGCACTAAGAATTAAGATTTCTTTAACAGGGTGAATGAATAATTACTGCTACTACTGCTTTTATTTCATATATGTATTTGTTCATTTCCTCTCATTATTGCTGAAATATACAGTATTGTGTGAGTGGGTGTTGAATGACCCACTGTGATGGGTTTCCTATGAGGCACCAAAAGACATGTGACAGTTTTGTCCTACAGATGGCAGCACGGCCACTAGTTATCACAGTCTGCCTTAAAGTAGTTCCATGCAACATGAAAGGTTTGCATAGCTTTGTTACATGGAGGAAAATATTAAACCAGCTCAAATAAATGCAAGGTGAGGCAGCCTACCAACAGGAAACACATTTGTCTGACAATGAACACAAAAACTGTCCATAGGTGGGGATATTAATTGTGTGATAAATGAGTCATCAGATAGAAGTCCTTTATCTCAAAAATACATTCATCAGCATCAAGTAGAACTCTCATATCGCTGGAAGAGGAAATAAAAATAGAAAATAAAACACAGTGAGCAGCCGCTCATGTGCACACCTCTTGTTGATATTGATGAGTTCAGGTTCATCCCACACAATGAGCCCTGCATGTTTCTTAATTAGCTAATGTAACTAACGATGCAGAAAACACAGTACCATGGTTTAGCAGACAGTGGTCTGACACTGCTTATAAAGGATCAGTTTGTGAAATTACTTATTGATTCTATGTAGTTCACATATGAACTAAAGTTACTGTAGTCGACTGCTGTTTCCTGACTCATTGTACTACACCTTCTTTAATTATTAGCAATGTCTGCAGAGCTTGTGGCTGCTGATATCCAGAAATCTGAAAAGGGAATTAAATTGAAATTGGATATTTACTGTAAGACTATCTCAGGTGAGAAAAATCACTACCTCAGCAGTCAGTCAGTTTTAATTCATTTACATGCAAGCAGGGCCACAGACAGAAGATTTTCTAACAGCCTGTGTGTCTGTTAGAGGCTGTGACATCAGTATCACATTGTGCAATGCACAGACACTGAGACTCACACAGTCAGTCCACACGTGTCCAAATGTGCAACTGCCCTACATCCTGTTGAGCAATCCTACTGTGATTCAGGGAATATCCCTTAAGTCAAAGGAAAGAGGAAGGAGCCAGACAAGTGAAACTGTAAATGTTGACCCCTTTCAGCACTTTCCCATCCCATCCATAACTTGATATCTACATTACAGTTCAGAAGGGGATCCATTGGCCCTGAGTCATCAGGAGACACTGCAATGTAAAGCTGTGTGTCATCAGCATAGCTATAGAAATGTATGCCATGCCTCCTTCTGAAGTTTCCAAGTGGCACCATGTAAAGATGAAAAAGTAGGACCTAAAATTTAACCTTGAGGAACACCACAATTCATTTTATAGCTTTTAGAGGAACATTAATCCATGCTTACAAAACAATCTCTATCGGTGAGGTAAGATTTGAATCAATTCAAAACAGCACCAGAGAGACCAATCACACTGTGAAGTCTACCTAAAAGAATCAAGCGATTTACTGTATCAAAGGCTGCGCTTAAGTCCAGTAGTACTAATACAGAAAGTATTCTTCATATCCATCTTGGACCTCAGGTTGATTACAACCTTCACTAGTGCTGCCTCAGTGCTATGATTGGCCCGAAAACCTGATTGGTACTTTTCAAAAATATTGTGGTAGTTCATAGTATCATTTAACTGATTGAAAACAAACAAAGAGAGTAGATATTTGCAACTGATGACACAAGTCAACCTTTTTTCTAAGGGGTCACAATTAAGTCAAAGGTTGGGCTCCTATAGTTATCAACTGTTCAGCCAAATTGAGAGTCAATCACTTCAAACTCATGCTTGCAGCATGCACCTCCAGGTTGCACTATATTGAAATAACAAGACTACTGTATGCAAATATAATGACTGAATTAGTATAATTAATTGAATGAATTCCCTCAAAGACCTCCCTTCTTCATGGATGCAATATTACTAAGGAGCCACTCTGTAGAGTGATTCTCTGAGCCAAAGCCTCTGGACAAGAAGTGTGAGTAATTCTGAGAAACAGGCTCCTTGTAGGAAAAAGGAAGGAGTGGAAAAACTGAAAGTCAAACTGTGAAGTGAAACCATCGGATGATGCTTCATTTCATCACTGTGGGGGTGTTACTCAGTGTATAAAAGAGAGAAATCCTTTGAGTTGAACCATCAGAGTCCAGACTGAAGGAAGACAGTGGAGTGTGAGCCAGCACCTGTCTACAGACACAACTATGAAGTCAGCTGTCATTGCCTTTCTCACCTGCCTGCTCGTACTCTATGTACAAGGTTAGTGCTCCGTGATCGTCTCGTCCTTTGTGATGGAGCTTGTGTTTTAGAAATGCTACGGAATAGAACTTTAAAGCTGCAGTAATCAATAATGTTATTTCCACATGGATCAACTGACTATGTGTTATTGTAAAGGGGTCGCTGGTAGTGATGAACTGGACTCAGTTTTACTCTACATGCAGCACCAAACAGCAGAAACTAGCTGGTCAACATAGTGCAGCATTTATAAAGGAGAGTGAATGTTATGTGATGATATGTTACATGTTGTGTTTACAGGTTGTTCCATTGCCTCCATGTGGACTCAAAGAGACTAATTTTAACTATATCTTGTAGTTTAATCCATAAAAATACATCAGAGTTTAATGGTTGATTATATTTTGTAGTAATAATCTAAATGTGTAAAGTTGTCAGATAAATGTAGTAGAGTGAAAAGTACAATGTTTACCTCCAAAATATACTGAAGTAGAAATATAAAGTAGCATAAAAAGTGAATCTGAAGTCTGTTAAATGAATTAAAAGATGATCAGCAGCTAATAAGGTTGTGTCTTTTCTTCCTGCAGGACAATCAGACAACACAAAGAAATGCAAGTGTTTAAACGATTATGTCGGCCGGATCAACACAAAGGTCATCAAGGGAATGCCAGACATATACCACCCAAGTGTCTTCTGTCTAAAGACAGAAATTATGTAAGTTCATGAGCTGAATTAAACCACATTTATGGACATGTCATTCTTCTGCATTACTCAGCTTCTCTCTAACGCGCCTCTTTCTTCTCTCGCAGTATCACAGTAGCAGATAAGAAGAAGTGTGTGAATCCAGAGTCACCACTGGGAAAAATCATTCTGCAAAACATGAGCAAGTAAGATCAGCTTGACTTAACTAACTTAGGAAAACAGAACAGTGTTCATGCTCAGAGTCTTCAAGATGAAATACTGTTGTGAATGTTTCTGATCTCTGTTGCTTTATACTAATAGTTCAATGTCATTTGTTGATTCAGGCAAAAGAAGAATGAAGCTGTGAGCATGACGACGACTACCAGTCAAACTAATACACAGAGTTCAACGAGTCACCACACAACATCCACCATGTAGAGCTGCTGCAATACTTTTATCATGTAAATACAATACGTGATCTTCTGTTTCTGTTCTCTTAACTTAAATTGTCATTGTGTGTATATAGTAAATGAGTAATTTGTATATATTCTTAATATTTTTTGGTACAAAAAATAAAACCCCTGATTGTACTTTTTAGTGTTTTGTGTTTTGTTACACAAACTGACTTTTCATTTTTGATGAAGGCACTAAGAATTAAGATTTCTTTAACAGGGTGAATGAATAATTACTGCTACTACTGCTTTTATTTCATATATGTATTTGTTCATTTTTATTTTTATTATTTCCTCTCATTATTGCTGAAATATACAGTATTGTGTGAGTGGGTGTTGAATGACCCACTGTGATGGGTTTCCTATGAGGCACCAAAAGACATGTGACAGTTTTGTCCTACAGATGGCAGCACGGCCACTAGTTATCACAGTCTGCCTTAAAGTAGTTCCATGCAACATGAAAGGTTTGCATAGCTTTGTTACATGGAGGAAAATATTAAACCAGCTCAAATAAATGCAAGGTGAGGCAGCCTACCAACAGGAAACACATTTGTCTGACAATGAACACAAAAACTGTCCAGATTATGGACTTCACTGATGTTTTATTCCTCCTATTTATCCAGCCATAGAAGAGGGGGCCTGATCCTGATACAGAAACCCATCCAGTCCTTCACTGAGGCATCATTGTGAGATTGAGAGGGAAGATATGTGATGATTAACACAACAATAGAAAAAATTTAGGTGTCACTGCTAAAGGTATGAAGCTCCACCTGAGAATATCCTGCCATTTATGAAGATCATATTTGACCTGATGGTGAAAAAGCCTTGAGGTAAACTGTTAATAGGTGGGGATTTTAATTGTGTGATAAATGGGTCATCAGATAGAAGTCCTTTATCTCAAAAATACATTCACCAGCATCAAGTAGAACTCTCATATCGCTGGAATGGAACGGTTCGGGTGCCTGACAGTAGCCAGTCTATTGACCCGGTCGCACTGATTCCCGTCATTACAAACTTTAGGCCCAAGAAATGCCTCCTTGCTCACACAACTAGAGCTATCAGTAGTAACTTGATCCATATTACCTACAGTCATAAACAGTCTATGCAATCCATCACTCCAGCTAAGTTTGCTCTATTCAATGCTAGGTCTCTGTCAAACAAAACCTTTATCCTGAATGATCTGATCACATCACATAATTTGGATTTTCTGATTTTGACAGAAAAATGGCTGAAGACTGGGGAGTGCTGCCATTTAATTGAACTCTGCCCTCCTGAATAAAGTTATTTTAACTCCCCAAGGTCCACTGGCTGTAGTGGTGGCCTTGCAGTCGCCTACAGCAACCTTTTTAATTGTAAACATATCACTATTGATAATTTTCAGAATTTCGAGATGCTTATGTTCAAAATCAACTGTCAAAACCCTATCTGCTGTATCTCAATCTACCGTCCCCCTAAACCAAACAACAGCTTTTTAGCAGAGTTCTCTGAATTCCTATCCTCCATTGTTCTCAACCATAATAGAATTATTCTTGTAGGGGATTTCAACATCCATGTTGATGATACATCCAACCATTTTGCTACTGAATTCCTAAACATTACTGATTCTTTCAATCTGGTGCAGCATGTTTCTGGTTCAACACATAACCGAGGCCACACCCTTGACCTTTTTTTTACTCTTGGCCTGACTATTAATTCCCTCTCATTGATTGATCTTGTCTCTGATCATAAATGTATTCTATTTGACTCCTACATCCAGGCAACTGCTCCAAGTCAGAAGCGAACAGTATGTTCCCGCATTTTTAATAACCAGTCTGCTTCAAATTTCTCATCTATTTTCTCTGATTTATATAGTGGCCATATTCAACCGTCTAACATTAATGATTTGGTCAGTAATTTCAATAATCTGTGTTCCTTTGCGTTGGATGCCATCGCACCTTTCACAACCAGGTCAGTAGCGGCTACCAAATCATCACCATGGATAAATGATGCTATCCGTAGCTGTAAGCAGGATTGCAGGAGGGCAGATGGAAAAAGACAAAACTCAATGTTCACTTCCAATACATGAAAGAACTTTTAACATACTCAATCAAAAAACCAAGGATGCAAGATCAGCTTATTTCTCAGACTTAATTACTGCTAATAAACACAATCCTCGAGCTCTGTTTAAAACGATTAATCAGCTTGTACAACCTGCTACTATCTCTGCCACCTCAACTGAAGACTGTGAATTGCATTTATCATTTTTCATCAACAAGATCAATAGCATTAGATCCAACATTGTGCTGCCTTCCACCACTTTTGATCCACCTAGTAGTGTTTCAAATTTACCAACCCATTTTGCCCCAATTACCATGCAAAACCTTATAGAGACAATTTCTCATCTGCGCCTGTCCTCCTGCAATCTTGATATCTTACCCCCCAAATTCTTTTTGGAGGTCCTTCCTATCATTGGCCCTGCTGTACTCACTATTATAAACACGTCCCTCACCTCTGGTTATGTCCCTGATCAGTTTAAGACAGCCAGTGTCTGGTCTGGTTTTCGTCAAAATCATAGTACTGAAACTGCTCTGTTATGAGTCATGAATGACATGACTCCATCCTCATTAATCGACTAAAAACGTGTTGGTATCTCAGGGAAAGCTTAGTTTATGTCATATTTGTCAAATAGAAGTTTTTCTGTCTCTATGGGTAACTATGTGTCCTCATCCACTCCGCTGCTATGAGGGGTGCCCCAGGGGTCAATACTTGGTCCAATTCTTTTCTCTTTGTATATGCTGCCCTTGGGCCAGATAATCAGTCGCTTTGGTTGTATATCCTGTCATTGCTATGCAGATGACACTCAGCTATATTTTTCTGTAAAATCAGATGATTTTGGCAACCTAAACACTCTCCACAGCTGTTTAGCTGCGATAAAGGACTGGATGTCTGTCAACTTTCTTCAGTTAAATTCTGACAAAACTGAGCTTCTCATTTTTGGCCCTGAAAATACTGCTAAAGGCATCATTCAGCATATTGGCCCACTTGCCCCCTATGTCAAAACTAATGCCAGGAATCTTGGCGTTATATTTGACCCTAAATTGAAATTTGAACACCATTTCAATAAAATGGTTCAATCCTGCTTTTTTCAACATAGGAACATTGCAAAAATCAGACCATTACTGTCAGCCTCTGACCTAGAGCATATCATTCATGCCTTCATTTTTTCCCGTCTGGATTGCTCCCTTTTCACTTGCCTTAGCCAAGCTGACCTGTCACGTCTTCAGCTTGTACAAAATGCAGCAGCTACGCTATTAACTAGGACTGGCCGCAGATCCCACATCACTCTTGTTTTAGCCTCACTGCCAGTCAAGTTCAGGATTGATTTCAAGATTCTCTTAATCACTTATAAGGCCTTACACGGTTTAGCTGCTGCATATATATCTGAGCTACTAAGCCCGTATACTACCATGCAGTCACTTAGATCTTCCAACCAAAACCTGTTGGCCGTACCACGTACCAAACTAAAAAGCAAAGGCGACTGTGCTTCCGTTGCCCTGGCACCCAGACTTTGGAACAATCTCCCCACTTCCATCGGATCAGCTGAATCTGTTGACTGTTTCAAAAAACACCTAAAAACCTCCTTTTTTAGAGTGGCTTTCTCATAACATTTGATAAATTCAAGTGTGTGCTCTGGGTGATGACTGTATGCTTGCTGTGTTCGTATGTGTGAGATGTCTGTATGTGTTCTTGAATGTGTCTT
The DNA here is from genome assembly GCF_963924715.1 of Thunnus thynnus. Lineage (NCBI taxonomy): Eukaryota > Metazoa > Chordata > Actinopteri > Scombriformes > Scombridae > Thunnus > Thunnus thynnus. Next base: position 39,055,034 of record NC_089518.1, read on the forward strand.
TCATGGTTTTTGTGTCCTATTTTCTTTGTGTCCCAATGTCACTGTAAAGCACTTTGTAACCTGTGTTAATAAAGGTGTTATATAAATAATGTTTTACTTACTTACTTACACACACACATAACAGCAAAAAAAATAATAAACAGGAATAATTTGATGAAATTCATTAGTTATGTCTACGTTAATCTGGAAAACTCACACTACATATTCCAGGACTGACTATTTTTTTTTAAACTAGTCAATGACCTGAAGAGGGCAATAGACTGTCAAATAGACAATATAACGTTATCTGACCGTGCACCGTATCCATGCAGAGAAGTAGGATTATCCACTACCTGCAGTAAATGAGGCTGAACTCCTCCCTGAACAGGGTAACAGACGCCATCTCCTGGCTTCTCAATTAACAAAACAACATGGAATTACTACAATTATTTTTTTTAAATTATATACTGTATCTGTCTTTATTGAACTATGAACAAAACACTATTGTGATAGTTAACTGATGTCACGTAGTCTGTGCACAGGTTACTTGCTGTCCAGGAACACAGATATTTTACCCACATTTAGAAGTCCACACTCAAGTAACTCAAACACTCCAACTTCCCCACACTACAGTGGGAAAGGGGAAATGGTGATTCTGAACCAACACACCGGATGCTTTATATGAATTTACAGACAACTAACTAGGCTGATTGGCTATAGCTATATTTGTGGCTATCAGCTAACACAGGAGTCCATTTTGATGAGAAGTCAGTCAGCTGATGTAGAGGCTATAACATTACTGACCTGGTGAACAAATTTCTTCAGAACACTGCAGAGGAAATAAAAATAGAAAATATAATACAGTGAGCAGCAGCTGATGTGCACACCTCTTGTTGATATTGATGAGTTCGGGTTCATCCCACACAATGAGCCCTGCATGTTTCTTAATTAGCTAATGTGACTAACGATGCAGAAAACACAGTACCATGGTTTAGCAGACAGTGGTCTGGCATACTGCTGTTAAAGGATCAGTTTGTGAAATTACTTATTGATTCTATGTAGTTCACATATGAACTAAAGTTACTATAGTCGACTGCTGTTTCCTGACTCATTGTACTACACCTTCTTTAATTATTAGCAATGTCTGCAGAGCTTGTGGCTGCTGATATCCAGAAAGCTGAAAAGGGAATTAAATTGAAATTGGATATTTACTGTAAGACTATCTCAGGTGAGAAAAATCACTACCTCAGCAGTCAGTCAGTTTTAATTCATTTACATGCAAGCAAGGCCAAAGACAGCAGATTTTCTAACAGCCTGTGTGTCTGTTAGAGGCTGTGACATCAGTATCACATTGTGCAATGCACAGACACTGAGACTCACACAGTCAGTCCACACGTGTCCAAATGTGCAACTGCCCTACATCCTGTTGAGCAATCCTACTGTGATTCAGGGAATATCCCTTAAGTCAAAGGAAAGAGGAAAGAGCCAGACAAGTGAAACTGTAAATGTTGACCCCTTTTAGCACTTTCACATCCCATCCATAACTTGATATCTACATTACAGTTCAGAAGGGGATCCATTGGCCCTGAGTCATCAGGAGACACTGCAATGTAAAGCTGTGTGTCATCAGCATAGCTATAGAAATGTATGCCATGCCTCCTTCTGAAGTTTCCAAGTGGCGGCATGTAAAGATTAAAAAGTGTCAAATTGAACCTTGAGGAATACCACAATTCATTTCATACCTTTCAAATGAACACTAGTCCATGCTCGGTGAGTTAGATTTGAATCAATTAAAAAAAATCACTTCCTCAGCAATCAGTCAGTCAGTTTTAATGCATTTACATACAAGCGGAGCCAAAGATAGCATGTTTTCCGACGTCCTGTGTGACTGTTAGAGGCTGTGATATCAGTATCACATTGTGCGATGCACAGACACAGAGACTCACAAAGTCAGGCCACACATGCATCCACATGTACAACAAGCCTACATCCTGTTGAGCAATGCTACTGTGATTTGGCGAATTTCTCTTAAAAGACAGGAAAGAGGGAAGTAAGCCAAATAAGTGAAACTGTAAATGCTGACCCCACTTTGCACTTGCACATAGCCGATTCAGCACAAATGTAAAATTGTTTTAATGTTTTGGTCAAGCAAAGCCCCAAACCCCCCACCCCGAGTCATCGGGAGACACTGCAATGTAAAGCTGTGTGTCATCAGCATAGCTATATAAACGTATGCTGTGCCTCCTTTTGATGTTTCCAAGTGGCACCATGTAAAGATGAAAAAGTAGGACCTAAAATTGAACCTTGAGGAACACCACAATTCATTTTATAGCTTTTAGAGGAACATTAATCCATGCTTACAAAACAATCTCTATCGGTGAGGTAAGATTTGAATCAATTCAAAACAGCACCAGAGAGACCAATCACACTGTGAAGTCTACCTAAAAGAATCAAGCGATGTACTGTATCAAAGGCTGCGCTTAAGTCCAGTAGTACTAATACAGAAAGTATTCTTCATATCCATCTTGGACCTCAGGTTGATTACAACCTTCACTAGTGCTGCCTCAGTGCTATGATTGGCCCTGTTCATAGTATCATTTAACTGATTGAAAACAAACTTCTCAAAAATTTTACTTCAAATGGGCAGATAAGATACTGGCAGTTAAACTGGTCACAGACAGAAGAGAGTAGATATTTGCAACTGATGACACAAGTCAACCTCTTTTCTAAGGGGCCACAATTAAGCCAATAAAGGTTGGGCTCCTATAGTGTTCAACTGTTCAGCCAAATTGAGAGTCAATCACTTCAAACTCATGCTTGCAGCATGCACCTCCAGGTTGCACTATATTGAAATAACAAGTCTACTGTATGCAAATATAATGACTGAATTAGTATAATTAATTGAATGAATTCCCTCAAAGACCTCCCTTCTTCATGGATGCAATATTACTAAGGAGCCACTCTGTAGAGTGATTCTCTGAGCCAAAGCCTCTGGACAAGAAGTGTGAGTGATTCTGAGAAACAGGCTCCTTGAAGGAAAAAGGAAGGAGTGGAAAAACTGAAAGTGAAACTGTGAAGTGAAACCATCGGATGATGCTCCATTTCATCACTGTGGGGGTGTTACTCAGTGTATAAAAGAGAGAAATCCTTTGAGTTGAACCATCAGAGTCCAGACTGAAGGAAGACAGTGGAGTGTGAGCCAGCACCTGTCTACAGACACAACTATGAAGTCAGCTGTCATTGCCTTTCTCACCTGCCTGCTTGTCCTCTATGTACAAGGTTAGTGCTCCGTGATCGTCTCGTCCTTTGTGATGGAGCTTGTGTTTTAGAAATGCTACGGAATAGAACTTCAAAGCTGCAGTAATCAATAATGTTATTTCCACATGGATCAAGTGACTATGTGTTATGGTAAATGGGTCGCTGGTAGTGATGAACTAGACTCAGTTTTACTCTACATGCAGCACCAAACAGCAGAAACTAGCTGGTCAACATAGTGCAGCATTTATAAAGGGGAGTGAATGTTATGTGATGATATGTTACATGTTGTGTTTACAGGTTGTTCCATTGCCTCCATGTGGACTCAAAGAGACTAATTTTAACTATATCTTGTAGTTTAATCCATAAAAATACATCAGAGTTTAATGGTTGATTATATTTTGTAGTAATAATCTAAATGTGTAAAGTTGTCAGATAAATGTAGTAGAGTGAAAAGTACAATGTTTACCTCCGAAATATACTGAAGTAGAAATATAAAGTAGCATAAAAAGTGAATCTGAAGTCTGTTAAATGAATTAAAAGATGATCAGCAGCTAATAAGGTTGTGTCTTTTCTTCCTGCAGGAAAATCAGACAACACTAGTTCATGCAAGTGTTTAGACGGTTATGTCGGCCGGATCAACACAAAGGTCATCAAGGGAATGCCAGACATATACCACCCAAGTGTCTTCTGTCTAAAGACAGAAATTATGTAAGTTCATGAGCTGAATTAAACCACATTTATGGACATGTCATTCTTCTGCATTACTCAGCTTCTCTCTAACGCGCCTCTTTCTTCTCTCGCAGTATCACAGTAGCAGATCAGGAGAAGTGTGTGAATCCAGAGTCACCACTGGGAAAAATCATTCTGCAAAACATGAGCAAGTAAGATCAGCTTGACTTAACTAACTTAGGACAACAGAACAGTGTTCATGCTCAGAGTCTTCAAGATGAAATACTGCTGTGAATGTTTCTGATCTCTGTTGCTTTATACTAATAGTTCAATGTCATTTGTTGATTCAGGCAAAAGAAGAATGAAGCTGTGAGCATGACGACGACTACCAGTCAAACTAATACACAGAGTTCAACGAGTCACCACACAACATCCACCATGTAGAGCTGCTGCAGTACTTTTATCATGTAAATACAATAAGTGCTTTTCTGTTTCTGTTCTCTTAACTTAAAATGTCATTGTGTGTATATAGTAAATAAATAATTTGTATATATTCTTAATATTTTTTGGTACAAAAAATAAAACCCCTGATTGTACTTTTTAGTGTTTTGTGTTTTGTTACACAAACTGAACGTGTGCTTACCTTCACCTCTCAACAGAATGTGTTCACACTGAGATTACAGATAACTAAGAGACAGTAGATACAGGTCCAGTCCAACGTTTGGACACACCTACTCATTCAAGAGGTTTTTCTGTATTTTTACTATTTTCTACAACATTGTAGAACAATACTGAACACATCAAAACTATGAAATAACACATGTTGAATTATGTAGTAAAGAAAGAAAGTATTATCTTTCATATTTTAGATTCCTCACAGTAGCTACTGTTTGCATTCATGACAGCTTTGTACACTCTAGACAATATCTTAACCAGCTTCATGAGGTTGTCGCCTGGAATGCTTTTCAGTTAACAGGTGAGAGGTGTACAACGTGCGGGAAAACTCAAAATTCTCTGTATACTTGAAACATTATAAGTCCAGACTTGAGTGACTCAAACACTCAGCACTACAATGGAAAAGGGGAAATGGTTATTACTGATTCTGATCACCAGATTTATATGGAATGGTAAAAAAAACACAAATAAACACTGTACATTACACCTGCCAAAGATAAGGGTGGTATGGTACCACCAGTATTGGTGTACCACAGTATGGCACTCCCAAATTTAAAAGATTATTGTCATGCGGCAGTAATGAAGTAGTGTGACAAAGATTATAGTGCAAAATGGAAAGATATTGAGATGACTGTAGCAGAAATTCCAATCCAGTCCCTAATTGGTAATATTAAATTAGTAAAGGTATTACAAGATTCAATAGACTCAATAAGTTCCCACGCACCGTATACTTGGTTTGATCTAATTAAACAGCAAAAGAAGAAAGGGAAGTGAGACTGTTGACTTGTTTTGTTTATGATGACAGATTTAAACCAAGTTTGAATGACCAAAACTTCAGAAATTGGGAGAGAAAGGGGATTATAGCAATGTGCACAATAACCAAGAGTGGAGATATAATGAGTTTTCAGGAGTTGAAAGACAGATATCTCTCTCTATAAAGCAAGGAATCTCTGTCTGCACGTATATATGTATGTATGTAAGTTTGTATTTCGAGTATCTCAAGAATCATTCATCCAATCTACTTCATACCTGGCAGGTGGATTGCTGGGGCAACGAGGAAGTGCGATGCCGATGTGTGAAGTTGTTTGGATGAGCAGTTCTCAAGAAATGTATAAAAATACCTCATAAATAACATTGATTTGCTTCCTCTTCTGCCCGTGCAGTCAATGAATAGAAATACGGGCAGTGCCATTCTGCCACTGATAGCCTGCGTGTGAGGTGTTTAGGGAACATCAGTAAATTGTAGCGTCTACCAATAGTCTGTGTTTAGGGGACGGGCACAACTCTCTCTAGGTACTGAGAAATCGGCCCGTTCCGAACAGGCACATTTTGACAGGCACTGCACCACTGGATTAGAAAATTTGGTATTTTATTGGATATTTACAGTTCAAATAGTTCAGTACAGCATAAAATAATAATCTCCGACAAAAGACAACAAAGTAAGTAGCTAGAAGGTCGTTGACCTCAGTAACTGTTGTAAACACAGCTCCAAAACTGACAGTTTCAGTTATTAGGAAACAAAATGCTGATTCATCATTCATCTGACTGATTCATCTATTAGTCACACTGTTGTCTTGATCTGGCTTTAAGTTTATACAAATTAATTCCCCGCAAATCATTTTTCTTATATTACAAACATTGATCTATAATCAGCACCAGAATCAAGATTTGTTTTAAGATAGAGACTGATTGGTCCATCTATCATCTATATGGCCCACATTTACTTATGTGTACAATTTATATGCACTCATCTCATTTCAGGTCAGTGTAGAGAAATACAGCAATACGGACAACCACCTACAGTGGAAAAAAATCCCAGGTGTAGAGTAAAGTCCCTGCATGTTTTGAAGGCAGACAGCACGAGCCTAAAACAACAGACTGGCTCTTTCTTCAGCGCCCCAGGAATGCTGCCCAATAATATATAAGTGAGAGTCCTAAACTCCTCACTGACCAGACCAACTAAACAATCTGCTGCAAGAACCAGCAAGATAGGAAGAGCAATTCACACCCTAGTGTCAACTGATAGTACCATTTGGATAAAAGACCCATCCACCAAAAAGACACCATCATATCTCACCTCTAAGAGCCAGTCACACTTCAGTCCCACTGTGGATTTTGACTTTCAGGACTTCAGGAATGACCAACCCAAGAACTGATCACTGGGCAAACCAGTATAAGCCACAAGACATGCTGCACAATATGCCATACAGACATTTGCCAGAACACACAAATTGGGTTATACTGGGTCAATCATAGGCCTTGAGGTCACAGAGTAAGCGACACCAAGTCTTGCAAAGAGAAACACTTCCTCTCCTTGGATATGCAGCTGTGTGATGTTTGAGGAAGCAGAAGCCTCTCTGATAAAGGGTAAATCGGCGTCGCCATGGTTAACAGGTTCAGAAGGACGTAGTAGTTTCAAGGGGCCTCCCACTCCCACCTGAAAACAATCCCAGGGGAAACACTAGAGAGAGAGACAGACAGCAGCAGATGATGGAGAGGCGAACAGTGCAGCACTACACTGCATGAGCTGTATCTGAATATCATGTGTGTATGTGTATGTGTGTGTGACACAGAGACTCACGCAGCCAGTCCACACATTTGTGTCCACATGTGCAACAACCTTACATCATGTTGAGCAATGCTACTGAGATTCACAGAATTTCTCTTGAATGACAGGAAAGAGGGAAGAGCCAGACAAGTGAAACTGTAAACGTTGACCCCACTTTGCACTTGTACATGACCGACTCACTGCAAATTTAAATTTGTTTTCATATATTTGGTCAAGTAGAGCCCCAACCAATACATAAAGTTCAATTAAAAGCTAGATTAAAAAGATAGGTCTTGAGTTTGCTTTTAAAAGTATCAACACTCTCTGCTGCCCTCAGGTCTTCAGGAGGCTGTTCCAGAGACGAGGACCATAATAATGAAAGGATGCTAGAGGGTTCTAGAGGGTTCATAGGCTGAAAGCAAACCTGCTAAATAGATAGGACCAAGACCATTAAGAGCTTTTTAACCAATAAAAGGATCTTAAAATCAATTCTGAAGCAAACAGGTAGCCAGTGCAGAGACTTTAACATTGGTGTAATGTTTGCTCTCTTTCTGGTCCTTGTCAACACACGTGCAGCTGAGTTTTGAAGGCATTATTCCAGTTTCTAGAGATGTGGTAAATATATAGGTCAATGGCTTGATCATTGAAGAACTAATTTTGATGATCGAACATGGCTTGATCTCTTCATGACCATTTCCTTCTCCATAGGACAATCAAAGCAGCAGGGGTTGTGGCCAAGTAAGTTGTCTGTCCACTGACCATGGTCGCTAGCACAGATCTCTGGTTACCACCACTAGGGGGCGCTGAAGCTTGTGGTCTATATTCAATATTGTCTATATTCTTATTGTTGCACTGTATATTGCATCATGTGTGTTTATACCAAGATAGTAATAAATCTCTCTCTCCATGGAGTCCTTGCAGACATATTGTTCAAAATCATTGACACTTACTTGAAAGAGGCTGATCTGAAATGGGAGGACTGTGTGGGGATCTGCACAGATGGGCTCAGTCAATGGCTGGTAAACGAGGAGGGCTGCAAGCCCTAATCAGGAGAGCCCTGGACACAGTCCTTCCTTTTGCCACATCCTACCTGTTTGAGATCAAGACAAAACACAGATCAAAGCTGCACATTGAAGATGAGCTAAGAGTGGCAGTCTCACAGCTGAATCCCCAATTGGAGAAAATCCGCAGCACAAAACAAACCCACACCAGTCACTGAAAAGATTGCAGAATTATGATTGTAATTCTTGCAGAGAGAATGTTCAGCTTTTTGTTTATTCTCAGAGTCAGTAAATGAGGCAATTTTACAAAATCTCTTGAAATCAATGAACACTGTTACCAAGTAAAATATTCGCTGCAGCGTCACTTTTCATGCTTCCACTCTAAAAGTAACTTGTTCCTCATTTAGTTTTCTTTAAAAGAAATTGCAGTTCTGTATTAACTACACACAATGTTTCAAATAAATTTCAAAAAAATCTACAAAAGGGGAGCCCTGTAGAAAAGGTTTGATGGAGATGGAGAAATGCTTTGATGGGGGCTTTGGCATATCAAGTAGTAGACTATTAAATCTATTAATGCTGAAATAGTCACAGGATTAAGAGTCAGAAGTTAAGAGATAAAAAAAAATTGAATCAGGATCAAAATGCTCCATAAACTGTGTGTGTGTGTGTGTATTGTGTCTATTGTTCAGAAGTCAGCGGTGTAGCATTGTTCTGTCTAGACCTCAGTGTAGGTTTCTCGGATGGTGGGTTAACAATGAGTATCTCTTACCGCAGGTAGGCAATCTCCCCCTTCTCCATGGCAGCCCTCATAGCTGGAAGAAGTTCTTTTCGCTTCTGTTGAACACCTTCAGGGAAGTCCTCATTTATAAAAACGTTTGTGCTTTTCAGGGCTTTGCTGAGGACTTCCAGTTTGTCCTTATAAGGCAGAAACTTGACAATGATGGGCCTGGCGGAGGATGGAAAAAGCTTCCCAGTCCTGTGGGCCCATGCCAACTCAATTTTGTGTCTATCTGTAGCTTCTCCGACAGCAGCTTCTTCACTTTGTCCTCAGAATGAGATCATTTTTCACTTGACCTTGTATATAATCAGTTTTATCATTGAGTGAGATGAGACTTTTGCAGACTGTTTCCACATCATGCTTAGTATCTTTGTAGATATCACTCCACGTCTTGCAGTGGTTTTTAAAGTCATGAGATTCCTTTTGAGTGAACTCCAGACTGACCCTGAGGTCACTTCTCTCAGCAGCTCCCCAACTCTGTTGTTTGAGCAGTCAACAAAATTTCAACACAGGATTTTCTCCTGTTGTTCTTGACAAGTTTTATAGAAGTCCTTTTGCTGCTCAAGTAATTCACACACCTGAGCCGTGGAGATAGTCTCCTCTGGATTGTTACTGGAACTTCCTTTAGGTGGAATGGCAATATTAACATCAGGTCCAGTGAACCACTAAACCCAGAATAAGGCCTACAAGGCCAAAGGCCTGGATGATCCAAGTCTAACAAAATTACATGTCCAGAGCTGGATTTCTGGCCCAGATACACGATAAAGTTGGTGAAGGCTCTGTTTGACTCTGTTTGTATAAGTAAACCAAAGACAAATTAAGGATTCAAGAGATATTAGATAGATAGAGTCCAGTTAATCCCACAGGAGTCACAGAGGAACACAGCAGCCCTACATCCTGTTTATCAATGCCACTGTGATTTGGGGAATTTTCCTTAACTCTCACAGGAAAGAGGAAACAGCCAGACAAATGAAACTGACAATATTGGCTCACTTGGCACTTTTTCGAGACTAAGAATACATATATATATATATATTAAAAAAACAAAGTAAAAATCACTCTGTGGTGAAATATATAATGAGTATGTATAATGAATAAGTATAATCAATTGAATGAATTCCCTCAAAGACCTCCCTTCTTCATGGATGCAATATTACTAAGGAGCCACTCTGTAGAGTGATTCTCTGAGCCAAAGCCTCTGGTCAGGATGTGAGAGTAATTCTGAGAAACAGGCTCCTCGAAGGAAAAAGGAAAAAATTAAAGTCAAAATATGAGGTGAAACCATTGGGTCGTGCTGCATTGCATCACTGTGTTGATGTTACTCAGTGTATAAAAGAGAGAAATCCTTTGAGTTGAACCATCAGAGTCCAGACTGAAGGAAGACAGTGGAGTGTGAGCCAGCACCTGTCTACAGACACAACTATGAAGTCAGCTGTCATTGCCTTTCTCACCTGCCTGCTTGTCCTCTATGTACAAGGTTAGTGCTCCGTGATCGTCTCGTCCTTTGTGATGGAGCTTGTGTTTTAGAAATGCTACAGAATAAAACTTTGAAGCTGCAGTAATCAATAATGTTATGTCCTCATGGATCAAGTGACTATGTGTTATTGTAAAGGGGTCGCTGGTAGTGATGAACTGGACTCAGTTTTACTCTACATGCAGCACCAAACAGCAGAAACTAGCTGGTGAACATAGTGCAGCATTTATAAAGGAGAGTGAATGTTATGTGATGATATGTTACATGTTGTGTTTACAGGTTGTTCCATTGCCTCCATGTAGACTCAAAGAGACTAATTTTAACTATATCCTGTAGTTTAATCCATAAAAATACATCAGAGTTTAATGGTTGATTATATTTTGTAGTAATAATCTAAATGTGTAAAGTTGTCAGATAAATGTAGTAGAGTGAGAAGTACAATGTTTACCTCCAAAATATACTGAAGTAGAAATATAAAGTAGCATAAAAAGTGAATCTGAAGTCTATTAAATGAATTAAAAGATGATCAGCAGCTAATAAGGTTGTGTCTTTTCTTCCTGCAGGAAAATCAGACACCACAAAGAAATGCAAGTGTTTAAACGGTTATGTCGGCCGGATCAACACAAAGGTCATCAAGGGAATGCCAGACATACGCCAACCAAATGTCTTCTGTCTAAAGACAGAAATTATGTAAGTTCATGAGCTGAATTAAACCACATTTATGGACATGTCATTCTTCTGCATTACTCAGCTTCTCTCTAACGCGCCTCTTTCTTCTCTCGCAGTATCACAGTAGCAGATCAGGAGAAGTGTGTGAATCCAGCGTCACCACTGGGAAAAATCATTCTGCAAAACATGTAAGATCAGCTTGACTTAACTAACTTAGGACAACAGAACAGTGTTCATGCTCAGAGTCTTCAAGATGAAATACTGCTGTGAATGTTTCTGATCTCTGTTGCTTTATACTAATAGTTCAATGTCATTTGTTGATTCAGGCAAAAGAAGAATGAAGCTGTGAGCATGACGACGACTACCAGTCAAACTAATACACAGAGTTCAACGAGTCAGCACACAACATCCACCATGTAGAGCTGCTGCAGTACTTTTATCATGTAAATACAATAAGTGCTTATCACAATAATTTGTGTATATTTTTAACATTTTTTGGTACCAAAAATAAAACCCCTGATTGTACTTTTTAGTGTTTTGTGTTTTGTTACACAAACTGACTTGTCATTTTTGATGAAGGCACTAAGAATTGAGATTTCTTTAACAGGGTGAATGAATAATAACTGCTACTACTACTTTTATTTCATATATGTATTTGTTCATTTTTATTTTTATTATTTCCTCTCATTATTGCTGAAATATACAGTATTGTGTGAGTGGGTGTTGAATGACCCACTGTGATGGGTTTCCTATGAGGCACCAAAAGACATGTGACAGTTTTGTCCTACAGATGGCAGCACAGCCACTAGTTATCACAGTCTGCCTTAAAGTAGTTCCATGCAACATGAAAGGTTTGCATAGCTTTGTTACATGGAGGAAAATATTAAACCAGCTCAAATAAATGCAAGGTGAGGCAGCCTACCAACAGGAAACACATTTGTCTGACAATGAACACAAAAACTGTCCAGATTATGGACTTCACTGATGTTTTATTCCTCCTATTTATCCAGCCATAGAAGAGGGGGCCCGATCCTGATACAGAAACCCATCCAGTCCTTCACTGAGGCATCATTTTGAGATAGAGAGGGAGGATATGTGATGATTAACACAACAATAGACAAAATTTAGGTGTCGCTGCTAAAGGTATGAAGCTCCACCTGAGAATAACCTGCCATTTATGAAGATCATATTTGACCTGACGGTGAAAAAGCCTCAAGGTAAACTGTTAATAGGTGAGGATTTTAATTGTGTGATAAATGGGTCATCAGATAGAAGTCCTTTATCTCAAAAATACATTCATCAGCATTAAGTAGAACTCTCATATTGCTGGAGACAGGGATTATAATCTCACTCCCATCCTCATGTAGCGGCCAGGTTACACCTATCATGTTCTTTGTGTTTTCAGTTAACAGGCAGGAGGCAGCGCAGGGTCTCAGGTCTGGTAAAATATATACAAAGCTAGTAGCACTGCTGAACACACACACATCTCATCAACACTCTTCTGGACTCAAGGGCTCAATGTGTTGTCTCTGGCCCTATGCCTTCTCCTTGCTGGGGAGACATAAAATTCAGCTGTTTACTCAATCTGCACATCTGGCTAAAAGGCTACTGCAGATCACTGGGAATTCCTTTTGTTGACAATTTCACTACATTTCTGGACAGACCTACGCTTTTCAGGTATGATGGTCTTCACCTAAACTGGTCTGGCTCTCGTCTTCTATCTACCAACATGGCACTGACGCTGAAATCATGCAAATCCTTGTGTAACTGACATGGGGTTAGTCCGTTCCATTATAGTAAGAACTCTGCTCTTAAGTGTGATACTCCTGGGATTGTAAACGCCACATACTGTGTAAATCCTGAAACTTTTCTGAACAGGAATGGAACGGTTCGGGCACCTGACAGTAGCCAGTCTATTGACCCGGTCTCACTGATTCCCGTCATTACAAACTTTAGGCCCAAGAAATGCCTCCTTGCTCACACAACTAGAGCTATCAGTAGTAACTTGATCCATATTACCTACAGTCATAAACAGTCTATGCAATCCATCACTCCAGCTAAGTTTGCTCTATTCAATGCTAGGTCTCTGTCAAACAAAACCTTTATCCTGAATGATCTGATCACATCACATAATTTGGATTTTCTGATTTTGACAGAAAAATGGCTGAAGACTGGGGAGTGCTGCCATTTAATTGAACTCTGCCCTCCTGAATAAAGTTATTTTAACTCCCCAAGGTCCACTGGCTGTAGTGGTGGCCTTGCAGTCGCCTACAGCAACCATTTTAATTGTAAACATATCACTATTGATAATTTTCAGAATTTCGAGATGCTTATGTTCAAAATCAACTGTCAAAACCCTATCTGCTGTATCTCAATCTACCGTCCCCCTAAACCAAACAACAGCTTCTCTGAATTCCTATCCTCCATTGTTCTCAACCATGATAGAATTATTCTTGTAGGGGATTTCAACATCCATGTTGATGATACATCCAACCATTTTGCTACTGAATTCCTAAACATTACTGATTCTTTCAATCTGGTGCAGCATGTTTCTGGTTCAACACATAACCGAGGCCACACCCTTGACCTCATTTTTACTCTTGGCCTGACCATTAATTCCCTCTCATTGATTGATCTTGTCTCTGATCATAAATGTATTCTATTTGACTCCTACATCCAGGCAACTGCTCCAAGTCAGAAGCGAACAGTATGTTCCCGCATTTTTAATAACCAGTCTGCTTCAAATTTCTCATCTATTTTCTCTGATTTATATAGTGGCCATATTCAACCGTCTAACATTAATGATTTGGTCAGTAATTTCAATAATCTGTGTTCCTTTGCGTTGGATGCCATCGCACCTTTCACAACCAGGTCAGTAGCAGCTACCAAATCATCACCATGGATAAATGATGCTATCCGTAGCTGAAAGCAGGAATGCAGGAGGGCAGATGGAAAAAGACAAAACTCAATGTTCACTTCCAATACATGAAAGAACTTTTAACGTACTCAATCAAAAAACCAAGGATGCAAGATCAGTTTATTTCTCAGACTTAATTACCGCTAATAAACACAATCCTTGAGCTCTGTTTAAAACAATTAATCAGCTTGTACAACCTGCTACTATCTCTGCCACCTCAACTGAAGACTGTGAATTGCATTTATCATTTTTGCGTCAACAAGATCAATAGCATTAGATCCAACATTGTGCTGCCATCCACCACTTTTGATCCACCTAGTAGTGTTTCAAATTTACTAACCCATTTTGCCCCAATTACCATGCAAAACCATATAGAGACAATTTCTCATTTGCGCCTGTCCTCCTGCAATCTTGATATCTTACCCCCCAAATTCTTTTTGGAGGTCCTTCCTGTCATTAGCCCTGCTGTACTCACTATTATAAACATGTCCCTCACCTCTGGTTATGTCCCTGATCAGTTTAAGACAGCCAGTATCCAGCCACTTCTAAAAAAAACCTGGCCTTGATCCAGCTGTTTTAAACAATTTCAGACCCATCTCAAAATTACCTTTCATTTCCAAAATACTGGAAAAAGTTGTTGCTGAGCAGCTTCTTGAAGTTGTGGAAAGAAATATTATCTTTGATAAATTTCAATCTGGTTTTCGTCAAAATCATAGTACTGAAACTGCTGTGTTACGTGTCATGAATGACATGACTCCATCCTCATTAATCGACTAAAAACGTGTTGGTATCTCAGGGAAAGCTTAGTTTATGTCATATTTGTCAAATAGAAGTTTTTCTGTCTCTATGGGTAACTATGTGTCCTCATCCACTCCGCTGCTATGAGGGGTGCCCCAGGGGTCAATACTTGGTCCAATTCTTTTCTCTTTGTATATGCTGCCCTCGGACCAGAAAATCAGTCACTTTGGTTGTATATCCTGTCATTGCTATGCAGATGACACTCAGCTATATTTTTCTGTAAAACCAGATGATTTTGGCAACCTACACACTCTCCACAGCTGTTTAGCTGCGATAAAGGACTGGATGTCTGTCAACTTTCTTCAGTTAAATTCTGACAAAACTGAGCTTCTCATTTTTGGCCCTGAAAATACTGCTAAAGGCATTATTCAGCATATTGGCCCACTTGCCCCCTATGTCAAAACTAATACCAGGAATCTCGGCGTTATATTTGACCCTAAATTGAAATTTGAACACCATTTCAATAAAATGGTTCAATCCTGCTTTTTTCAACATAGGAACATTGCAAAAATCAGACCATTACTGTCAGCCTCTGACCTAGAGCATATCATTCATGCCTTCATTTTTTCCCGTCTGGATTGCTCCCTTTTCACTTGCCTTAGCCAAGCTGACCTGTCACGTCTTCAGCTTGTACAAAATGCAGCAGCTACGCTATTAACTAGGACTGGCCGCAGATCCCACATCACTCTTGTTTTAGCCTCACTGCCAGTCAAGTTCAGGATTGATTTCAAGATTCTCTTAATCACTTATAAGGCCTTACACGGTTTAGCTCCTGCATATATATCTGAGCTACTAAGCCCGTATACTACCATGCGGTCACTTAGGTCTTCCAACCAAAACCTGTTGGCCATACCACGTACCAAACTAAAAACCAAAGGCGACTGTGCTTCCGTTGCCCTGGCACCCAGACTTTGGAACAATCTCCCCACTTCCATCAGATCAGCTGAATCTGTTGACTGTTTCAAAAAACACCTAAAAACCTCCTTTTTTAGAGTGGCTTTCTCATAACATTTGATAAATGTGTGCTCTGGGTGATGACTGTATGCTTGCTGTGTTCGTATGTGTGAGATGTCTGTATGTGTTCTTGAATGTGTCTTTCATGGTTTTTGTGTCCTATTTTCTTTGTGTCCTAATGTCACTGTAAAGCACTTTGTAACCTGTGTTAAAAAAGGTGTTATATAAATAAAATTTTACTTACTTACACACACACATATAACAGCAAAAAAATAATAAACAGGAATAATTTGATGAAATTCATTAGTTATGTCTACATTAATCTGGAAAACTCACACTACATATTCCAGGACTGACTATTTTTTTTTAAACTGGTCAGTGACCTGAAGAGGGCAATAGACTGTCAAATAGACAATATAACGTTATCTGACCGTGCACCGTATCCATGCAAAGAAGTAGGATTATCCACTACCTGCAGTAAATGAGGCTGAACTCCTCCCTGAACAGGGTAACAGACACCATATCCTGGCTTCTCAATTAACAAAACAACATGGAATTACTACAATTATTTTTTTTGATTATATACTGTATCTGTCTTTATTGAACTATGAACAAAACACTATTGTGATAGTTAACTGATGTCACGTAGTCTGTGCACAGGTTACTTGCTGTCCAGGAACACAGATTTAGAAGTCCACACTCAAGTAACTCAAACACTCCAACTTCCCCACACTACAGTGGAAAAGGGGAAATGGTGATTCTAAACTGAGCTGAGCTCAGCTGATGTAGAGGCTATAACATTACTGACCTGGTGAACAAATTTCTTCAGAACACTGCAGAGGAAATAAAAATAGAAAATAAAACACACTGAGCAGCAGCTGATGTGCACACCTCTTGTTGATATTGATGAGTTCAGGTTCATCCCACACAATGAGCCCTGCATGTTTCTTAATTAGCTAATGTGACTAACGATGCAGAAAACACAGTACCATGGTTTAGCAGACAGTGGTCTGGCATACTGCTGTTAAAGGATCAGTTTGTGAAAGTACTTATTGATTCTATGTAGTTCACATATGAACTAAAGTTACTATAGTCGACTGCTGTTTCCCGACTCATTGTACTACACCTTCTTTAATTATTAGCAATGTCTGCAGAGTTTGTGGCTGCTGATATCCAGAAATCTGAAAAGGGAATTAAATTGAAATTGGATATTTACTGTAAGACTATCTCAGGTGAGAAAAATCACTACCTCAGCAGTCAGTCAGTTTTAATTCATTTACATGCAAGCAGGGCCAAAGACAGCAGATTTTCTAACAGCCTGTGTGTCTGTTAGAGGCTGTGACATCAGTATCACATTGTGCAATGCACAGACACAGAGACTCACACAGTCGGTCCACACGTGTCCAAATGTGCAACTGCCCTACATCCTGTTGAGCAATCCTACTGTGATTCAGGGAATATCCCTTAACTCAAAGGAAAGAGGAAAAGCCAGACAAGTGAAATTGTAAATGTTGACCCCTTTTAGCACTTTCACATCCCATCCATAACTTGATATCTACATTACAGTTCAGAAGGGGATCCATTGGCCCTGAGTCATCAGGAGACACTGCAATGTAAAGCTGTGTGTCATCAGCATAGCTATAGAAATGTATGCCATGCCTCCTTCTGAAGTTTCCAAGTGGCGGCACGTAAAGATTAAAAAGTGTAGGACCTAAAATTGAACCTTGAGGAACACCACAATTCATTTTATACCTTTCAAATGAACACTAGTCCATGCTCGGTGAGTTAGATTTGAATCAATTAAAAAAAATCACTTCCTCAGCAATCAGTCAGTCAGTTTTAATGCATTTACATACAAGCGGAGCCAAAGATAGCATGTTTTCCGACGTCCTGTGTGACTGTTAGAGGCTGTTACATCAGTATCACATTGTGCGATGCACAGACACAGAGACTCACAAAGTCAGGCCACACATGCATCCACATGTACAACAAGCCTACATCCTGTTGAGCAATGCTACTGTGATTTGGCGAATTTCTCTTAAATGACAGGACAGAAGGAAGTAAGGGAAATAAGTGAAACTGTAAATGCTGACCCCACTTTGCACTTGCACATAGCCGACTCAGTACAAATGTAAATTTGTTTTAATGTTTTGGTCAAGCAGAGCCCCAAACCCCCCACCCCGAGTCATCAGGAGACACTGCAATGTAAAGCTGTGTGTCATCAGCATAGCTATATAAACGTATGCTGTGCCTCCTTTTGATGTTTCCAAGTGGCACCATGTAAAGATGAAAAAGTAGGACCTAAAATTTAACCTTGAGGAACACCACAATTCATTTTATAGCTTTTAGAGGAACATTAATCCATGCTTACAAAACAATCTCTATCGGTGAGGTAAGATTTGAATCAATTCAAAACAGCACCAGAGAGACCAATCACACTGTGAAGTCTACCTAAAAGAATCAAGCGATTTACTGTATCAAAGGCTGCGCTTAAGTCCAGTAGTACTAATACAGAAAGTATTCTTCATATCCATCTTGGACCTCAGGTTGATTACAACCTTCACTAGTGCTGCCTCAGTGCTATGATTGGCCCGAAAACCTGATTGGTACTTTTCAAAAATATTGCGGGAGTTCATAGTATCATTTAACTGATTGAAAACAAACAAAGAGAGTAGATATTTGCAACTGATGACACAAGTCAACCTTTTTTCTAAGGGGTCACAATTAAGTCAAAGGTTGGGCTCCTATAGTTATCAACTGTTCAGCCAAATTAAGAGTCAATCACTTCAAACTCATGCTTGCAGCATGCACCTCCAGGTTGCACTATATTGAAATAACAAGTCTACTGTATGCAAATATAATGACTGAATTAGTATAATTAATTGAATGAATTCCCTCAAAGACCTCCCTTCTTCATGGATGCAATATTACTAAGGAGCCACTCTGTAGAGTGATTCTCTGAGCTAAGGCCTCTTGACAAGAAGTGTGAGTAATTCTGAGAAACAGGCTCCTTGTAGGAAAAAGGAAGGAGTGGAAAAACTGAAAGTCAAACTGTGAAGTGAAACCATCGGATGATGCTCCATTTCATCACTGTGTTGACGTTACTCAGTGTATAAAAGAGAGAAATCCTTTGAGTTGAACCATCAGAGTCCAGACTGAAGGAAGACAGTGGAGTGTGAGCCAGCACCTGTCTACAGACACAACTATGAAGTCAGCTGTCATTGCCTTTCTCACCTGCCTGCTTGTCCTCTATGTACAAGGTTAGTGCTCCGTGATCGTCTCGTCCTTTGTGATGGAGCTTGTGTTTTAGAAATGCTACAGAATAGAACTTTAAAGCTGCAGTAATCAATAATGTTATTTCCACATGGATCAAGTGACTATGTGTTATTGTAAAGGGGTCGCTGGTAGTGATGAACTGGACTCAGTTTTACTCTACATGCAGCACCAAACAGCAGAAACTAGCTGGTGAGCATAGTGCAGCATTTATAAAGGAGAGTGAATGTTATGTGATGATATGTTACATGTTGTGTTTACAGGTTGTTCCATTGCCTCCATGTGGACTCAAAGAGACTAATTTTAACTATATCTTGTAGTTTAATCCATAAAAATACATCAGAGTTTAATAGTTGATTATATTTTGTATTAATAATCTAAATGTGTAAAGTTGTCAGATAAATGTAGTAGAGTGAAAAGTACAATGTTTACCTCTGAAATATACTGAAGTAGAAATATAAAGTAGCATAAAAAGTGAATCTGAAGTCTGTTAAATGAATTAAAAGATGATCAGCAGCTAATAAGGTTGTGTCTTTTCTTCCTGCAGGAAAATCAGACAACACTAGTTCATGCAAGTGTTTAAACGGTTATGTCGGCCGGATCAACACAAAGGTCATCAAGGGAATGCCAGACATACACCAACCA
This sequence comes from Thunnus thynnus, assembly GCF_963924715.1. NCBI lineage: Eukaryota > Metazoa > Chordata > Actinopteri > Scombriformes > Scombridae > Thunnus > Thunnus thynnus. The sequence continues at coordinate 39,074,672 of NC_089518.1, forward strand.
AGTGTCTTCTGTCTAAAGACAGAAATTATGTAAGTTCATGAGCTGAATTAAACCACATTTATGGACATGTCATTCTTCTGCATTACTCAGCTTCTCTCTAACGCGCATCTTTCTTCTCTCGCAGTATCAAAATAGCAGATAAGAAGAAGTGTGTGAATCCAGAGTCACCACTGGGAAAAATCATTCTGAAAAACATGAGCAAGTAAGATCAGCTTGACTTAACTAACTTAGGACAACAGAACAGTGTTCATGCTCAGAGTCTTCAAGATGAAATACTGCTGTGAATGTTTCTGATCTCTGTTGCTTTATACTAATAGTTCAATGTCATTTGTTGATTCAGGCAAAAGAAGAATGAAGCTGTGAGCATAACGACGACTACCAGTCAAACTAATACACAGAGTTCAACGAGTCACCACACAACATCCACCATGTAGAGCTGCTGCAGTACTTTTATCTGCTGCAGTACTGTTTCTGTTCTCTTAACTTAAATTGTCATTGTGTGTATATAGTAAATAAATAATTTGTATATATTCTTAATATTTTTTGGTACCAAAAATAAAACCCATGACTGTACTTTTAGTGTTCTGTGTTTTGTTACACAAACTGAACCTGTGCTTACCTTCACCTCTCAATAGAATGTGTTCACACTGAGATTACAGATAACTAAGAGACAGTAAATACAGGTCCAGTCCAACGTTTGGACACACCTACTCATTCAAGAGGTTTTTCTGTATTTTTACTATTTTCTACAACATTGTAGAACAATACTGAAGACATCAAAACTATGAAATAACACATGTTGAATTATGTAGTAAAGAAAGAAAGTATTATCTTTCATATTTTAGATTCCTCACAGTAGCTACTGTTTGCCTTCATGACAGCTTTGTACACTCTAGACAATATCTTAACCAGCTTCATGAGGTTGTCGCCTGGAATGCTTTTCAGTTAACAGGTGAGAGGTGTACAACGTGCGGGAAAACTCAAAATTCTCTGTATACTTGAAACATTTAGAGTGACTCAAACACTCAGCACTACAATGGAAAAGGGGAAATGGTTATTACTGATTCTGATCACCAGATTTGTATGGAATGGTAAAAAAACACAAATAAACACTGTACATTACACCTGCCAAAGATAAGGGTGGTATGGCACTCCCAAATTTAAAAGATTATTGTCATGCAGCAGTAATGAAGTAGTGTGACAAAGATTATAGTGCAAAATGGAAAGATATTGAGATGAATGTAGCAGAAATTCCAAACCAGTCCCTAATTGGTAATATTAAATTAGTAAAGGTATTACAAGATTCAATAGACTCAATAAGTTCCCACGCACCGAATACTTGGTTTGATCTAATTAAACAGCAAAAGAAGAAAGGGAAGTGAGACTGTTGAGCTGTTTTGCTTATGATGACAGATTTAAACCAAGTTTGAATGACCAAAACTTCAGAAATTGGGAGAGAAAGGGGATTATAGCAATGTGCACAATAACCAAGAGTGGAGATATAATGAGTTTTCAGGAGTTGAAAGACAGATATCTCTCTCTATAAAGCAAGGAATCTCTGTCTGCACGTATATATGTATGTATGTAAGTTTGTATTTCGAGTATCTCAAGAATCATTCATCCAATCTACTTCATACCTGGCAGGTGGATTGCTGGGGCAACGAGGAAGTGCGATGCCGATGTGTGAAGTTGTTTGGATGAGCGGTTCTCAAGAAATGTATAAAAATACCTCATAAATAACATTGATTTGCTTCCTCTTCTGCCCGTGCAGTCAATGAATAGAAATACGGGCAGTGCCATTCTGCCACTGATAGCCTGCATGTGAGGTGTTTAGGGAACATCAGTAAATTGTAGCGTCTACCAAGAGTCTGTGTTTAGGGGACGGGCACAACTCTCTCTAGGTACTGAGAAATCGGCCCATTCCGAACAGGCACATTTTGACAGGCACTGCACCACTGGTTTAGAAAATTTGGTATTTTATTGGATATTTACAGTTCAAATAGTTCAGTACAGCATAAAATAATAATCTCCGACAAAAGACAACAAAGTAAGTAGCTAGAAGGTCGTTGACCTCAGTAACTGTTGTAAACACAGCTCCAAAACTGACAGTTTCAGTTATTAGGAAACAAAATGCTGATTCATCATTCATCTGACTGATTCATCTATTAGTCAAACTGTTGTATTGATCTGGATTTAAGTTTATACAAATTAATTCCCCACAAATCATTTTTCTTATATTACAAACATTGATCTATAATCAGCACCAGAATCAAGATTTGTTTTTAAGATAGAGACTGATTGGTCCATCTATTATCTATATGGCCCACATTTACTTATGTGTACAATTAATATGCACTCACTTCATTTCAGGTCAGTGTAGAGAAATACAGCAATATGGACAACCACCCACAGTGGAAAAAAATCCCAGGTGTAGAGTAAAGTCCCTGCATGTTTTGAAGGCAGACAGCACAAGCCTCAAACAACAGACTGGCTCTTTCTTCAACGCCCCAGGAATGCTGCCCAATAATATATAAGTGAGAGTCCTAAACTCCTCACTGACCAGACCAACTAAACAATCTGCTGCAAGAACCAGCAAGATAGGAAGAGCAATTCACACCCTAGTGTCAACTGATAGTATCATTTGGATAAAAGACCCATCCACCAAAAAGACACCATCATATCTCACCCCTAAGAGCCAGTCACACTTCAGTCCCACTGTGGATTTTGACTTTCAGGACTTCAGGAATGACCAACCCAAGAACTGATCACTGGGCAAACCAGTATAAGCCACAAGACATGCTGTACAATATGCCATACAGACATTTGCCAGAACACACAAATTGGGTTATACTGGGTCAATCATAGGCCTTGAGGTCACAGAGTAAGCGACACCAAGTCTTGCAGAGAGAAACACTTCCTCTCCTTGGATATGCAGCTGTGTGATGTTTGAGGAAGCAGAAGCCTCTCTGATAAAGGGTAAATCGGCGTTGCCATGGTTAACAAGTTCAGAAGGACGTAGTAGTTTCAAGGGGCCTCCCACTCCCACCTGAAAACAATCCCAGGGGAAACACTAGAGAGAGAGACAGACAGCAGCAGATGATGGAGAGGCGAACAGTGCAGCACTACACTGCATGAGCTGTATCTGAATATCATGTGTGTATGTGACACAGAGACTCACGCAGCCAGTCCACACATTTGTGTCCACATGTGCAACAACCCTACATCATGTTGAGCAATGCTACTGAGATTCACAGAATTTCTCTTGAATGACAGGAAAGAGGGAAGAGCCAGACAAATGAAACTGTAAACGTTGACCCCACTTTGCACTTGTACATGACCGACTCACCGCAAATTTAAATTTGTTTTCATATATTTGGTCAAGTAGAGCCCCAACCAATACATAAAGTTCAATTAAAAGCTAGATTAAAAAGATAGGTCTTGAGTTTGCTTTTAAAAGTATCAACACTCTCTGCTGCCCTCAGGTCTTCAGGAGGCTGTTCCAGAGACGAGGACCATAATAATGAAAGGATGCTAGAGGGTTCTAGAGGGTTCATAGGCTGAAAGCAAACCTGCTAAATAGATAGGACTAAGACCATTAAGAGCTTTTTAACCAATAAAAGGGTCTTAAAATCAATTCTGAAGCAAACAGGTAGCTAGTGCAGAGACTTTAACATTGGTGTAATGTTTGCTCTCTTTCTGGTCCTTGTCAACACACGTGCAGCTGAGTTTTGAAGGTATTATTCCAGTTTCTAGAGATGTGGTAAATATATAGGTCAACGGCTTGATCATTGAAGAACTAATTTTGATGATCGAACATGGCTTGACCTCTTCATGACCATTTCCTTCTCCATAGGACGATCAAAGCAGCAGGGGTTGTGGCCAAGTAAGTTGTCTGTCCACTGACCATGGTCGCTAGCACAGATCTCTGGTTACCACCACTAGGGGGCGCTGAAGCTTGTGGTCTATATTCTATATTGTCTATATTCTTATTGTTGCACTGTATATTGCATCTTGTGTGTTTATACCAAGATAGTAATAAATCTCTCTCTCCATGGAGTCCTTGCAGACATATTGTTCAAAATCATTGACACTTACTTGAAAGAGGCTGATCTGAAATGGGAGGACTGTGTGGGGATCTGCACAGATGGGCTCAGTCAATGGCTGGTAAACGAGGAGGGCTGCAAGCCCTAATCAGGAGAGCCCTGGACACAGTCCTTCCTTTTGCCACATCCTACCTGTTTCAGATCAAGACAAAACACAGATCAAAGCTGCACATTGAAGATGAGCTAAGAGTGGCAGTCTCACAGCTGAATCCCCAATTGGAGAAAATCTGCAGCACAAAAAAAACCCACACCAGTCACTGAAAAGATTGCAGAATTATGATTGTAATTCTTGCAGAGAGAATGTTCAGCTTTTTGTTTACTCTCAGAGTCAGTAAATGAGGCAATTTTACAAAATCTCTTGAAATCAATGAACACTGTTACCAAGTAAAATATTAGCTGCAGCGTCACTTTTAATGCTTCCACTCTAAAAGTAACTTGTTCCTCATTTAGTTTTCTTTAAAAGAAGTTGCAGTTCTGTATTAACTACACACAATGTTTCAAATAAATTTCAAAAAAATCTACAAAAGGGGAGCCCTGTAGAAAAGGTTTTGGGAACCACTGATGCAGAGCATGATTATTGTGATGTCATTTTTTACTTGACCTTGTATATAATCAGTTTTATCATTGAGTGAGATGAGACTTTTGCAGACTGTTTCCACATCATGCTTAGTATCTTTGTAGATATCACTCCATGTCTTGCAGTGGTTTTTAAAGTCATGAGATTCCTTTTGAGTGAACTCCAGACTGACCCTGAGGTCACTTCTCTCAGCAGCTCCCCAACTCTGTTGTTTGAGCAGTCAACAAAATTTCAACACAGGATTTGAAGTTTTTCTCCTGTTGTTCTTGACAAGTTTTATAGAAGTCCTTTTGCTGCTCAAGTAATTCACACACCTGAGCCGTGGAGATAGTCTCTTCTGGATTGTTACTGGAACTTCCTTTAGGTGGAATGGCAATATTAACATCAGGTCCAGTGAACCACTAAACCCAGAATAAGGCCTACAAGGCCAAAGGCCTGGATGATCCAAGTCTAACAAAATTATATGTCCAGAGCTGGATTTCTGGCCCAGATACACGATAAAGTTGGTGAAACCTCTGTTTGACTCTGTTTGTATAATTAAACCAAAGACAAATTAAGGATTCAAGAGATATTAGATAGATAGAGTCCAGTTAATCCCACAGGAGTCACAGAGGAACACAGCAGCCCTACATCCTGTTGATCAAAACCACTGTGATTTGGGGAATTTTCCTTAACTCTCACAGGAAAGAGGAAACAGCCAGACAAATAAAACTGAAAATATTGGCTCACTTGGCACTTTTTCGAGACTAAGAATACAAATATATATATATATTAAAAAAACAAAGTAAAAATCACTCTGTGGTGAAATACATAATGATTGAATAAGTATAATCAATTGAATGAATTCCCTCAAAGACCTCCCTTCTTCATGGATGCAATATTACTAAGGAGCCACTCTGTAGAGTGATTCTCTGAGCCAAAGCCTCTGGACAGGATGTGAGAGTAATTCTGAGAAACAGGCTCCTCAAAGGAAAAAGGAAAAAATTAAACTCAAAATATGAGGTGAAACCATTGGGTCGTGCTGCATTGCATCACTGTGGGGGTGTTACTCAGTGTATAAAAGGACAGAAATCCTTTGAGTTGAACCATCAGAGTCCAGACTGAAGGAAGACAGTGGAGTGTGAGCCAGCACCTGTCTACAGACACAACTATGAAGTCAGCTGTCATTGCCTTTCTCACCTGCCTGCTCGTACTCTATGTACAAGGTTAGTGCTCCGTGATCGTCTCGTCCTTTGTGATGGAGCTTGTGTTTTAGAAATGCTACAGAATAAAACTTTAAAGCTGCAGTAATCAATAATGTTATGTCCTCATGGATCAAGTGACTATGTGTTATTGTAAAGGGGTCGCTGGTAGTGATGAACTGGATTCAGTTTTACTCTACATGCAGCACCAAACAGCAGAAACTAGCTGGTGAACATAGTGCAGCATTTATAAAGGAAAGTGAATGTTATGTGATGATATGTTACATGTTGTGTTTACAGGTTGTTCCATTGCCTCCATGTGGACTCAAAGGGGCTAATTTTAACTATATCCTGTAGTTTAATCCATAAAAATACATCAGAGTTTAATAGTTGATTATATTTTGTATTAATAATCTAAATGTGTAAAGTTGTCAGATAAATGTAGTAGAGTGAAAAGTACAATGTTTACCTCCGAAATATACTGAAGTAGAAATATAAAGTAGCATAAAAAGTGAATCTGAAGTCTGTTAAATGAATTAAAAGATGATCAGCAGCTAATAAGGTTGTGTCTTTTCTTCCTGCAGGACAAACACACAACCCTAGTTCATGCAGGTGTTCAAACAGTTATGTCGGCCGGGTCAACACAAAGCTCATCAAGGGAATGCCAGTCATACACCAACCAAGTGTCTTCTGTCTAAAGACAGAAATTATGTAAGTTCATGAGCTGAATTAAACCACATTTATGGACATGTCATTCTTCTGCATTACTCAGCTTCTCTCTAACGCGCCTCTTTCTTCTCTCGCAGTATCACAATAGCAGATCAGGAGAAGTGTGTGAATCCAGAGTCACCACTGGGAAAAATCATTCTGAAAAACATGAGCAGGTAAGATCAGCTTGACTTAACTAACTTAGGACAACAGAACAGTGTTCATGCTCAGAGTCTTCAGATGAAATACTGCTGTGAATGTTTCTGATCTCTGTTGCTTTATACTAATAGTTCAATGTCATTTGTTGATTCAGGCAAAAGAAATGAAGCTGTGAGCATGACGACGACTACCAGTCAAACTAATACACAGAGTTCAACGAGTCAGCACACAACATCCACCATGTAGAGCTGCTGCAGTACTTTTATCATGTAAATACAATAAGTGCTTATCACAATAATTTGTGTATATTTTTAACATTTTTTGGTACCAAAAATAAAACCCCTGATTGTACTTTTTAGTGTTTTGTGTTTTGTTACACAAACTGACTTTTCATTTTTGATGAAGGCACTAAGAATTAAGATTTCTTTAACAGGGTGAATGAATAATTACTGCTACTACTACTTTTATTTCATATATGTATTTGTTCATTTTTATTTTTATTATTTCCTCTCATTATTGCTGAAATATACAGTATTGTGTGAGTGGGTGTTGAATGACCCACTGTGATGGGTTTCCTATGAGGCACCAAAAGACATGTGACAGTTTTGTCCTACAGATGGCAGCACAGCCACTAGTTATCACAGTCTGTCTTAAAGTAGTTACATGCAACATGAAAGGTTTGCATAGCTTTGTTACATGGAGGAAAATATTAAACCAGCTCAAATAAATGCAAGGTGACGCAGCCTACCAACAGGAAACACATTTGTCTGACAATGAACACAAAAACTGTCCAGATTATGGACTTCACTGATGTTTTATTCCTCCTATTTATCCGGCCATAGAAGAGGGGGCCCAATCCTGATACAGAAACCCATCCAGTCCTTCACTTAGGCATCATTTTGAGATTGAGAGGGAAGATATGTGATGATTAACACAACAATAGACAAAATTTAGGTGTCGCTGCTAAAGGTATGAAGCTCCACCTGAGAATATCCTGCCATTTATGAAGATCATATTTGACCTGACGGTGAAAAAGCCTCGTGGTAAACTATTAATAGGTGGGGATTTTAATTGTGTGATAAATGGGTCATCAGATAGAAGTCCTTTATCTCAAAAATACATTCATCAGCATCAAGTAGAACTCTCATATTGCTGGAGACAGGGATTATAATCTCACTCCCATCCTCATGTAGCGGCCAGGTTACACCTATCATGTTCTTTGTGTTTTCAGTTAACAGGCAGGAGGCAGCGCAGGGTCTCAGGTCTGGTAAAATATATACAAAGCTAGTAGCACTGCTGAACACACACACATCTCATCGACACTCTTCTGGACTCAAGGGCTCAATGTGTTGTCTCTGGCCCTATGCCTTCTCCTTGCTGGGGAGACATAAAATTCAGCTGTTTACTCTGCACATCTGCTGCAGATCACTGGGAATTCCTTTTGTTGAAAATTTCACTACATTTCTGGACAGACCTACGCTTTTCAGGTATGATGGTCTTCACCTAAACTGGTCTGGCTCTCGTCTTCTATCTACCAACATGGCACTGACGCTGAAATCATGCAAATCCTTGTGTAACTGACATGGGGTTAGTCTGTTCCATTATAGTAAGAACTCTGCTCTTAAGTGTGATACTCCTGGGATTGTAAACGCCACATACTGTGTAAATCCTGAAACTTTTCTGAACAGGAATGGAATGGTTCGGGCACCTGACAGTAGCCAGTCTATTGACCCGGTCTCACTGGTTCCCGTCATTACAAACTTTAGGCCCAAGAAATGCCTCCCTGCTTACACAACTAGAGCTATCAGTAGTAACTTGATCAATATTACCTACAGTCATAAACAGTCTATGCAATCCATCACTAAGTTTGCTCTATTCAATGCTAGGTCTCTGTCAAACAAAACCTTTATCTTGAATGATCTGATCACATCACATAATTTGGATTTTCTGGTTTTGACAGAAAAATGGCTGAAGACTGGGGACTGCTGCCATTTAATTGAACTCTGAATTATGATTATTATTATTTTAACTCCCCAAGGTCCACTGGCCGTGGTGGTGGCCTTGCAGTCGCCTACAGCAACCTTTTTAATTGTAAACATATCACTATTGATCATTTTCAGAATTTCCAGATGCTTATGTTCAAAATCAACTGTCAAAACCCTATCTGCTGTATCTCAATCTACCATCCCCCTAAACCAAACAACAGCTTTTTAGCAGAGTTCTCTGAATTCCTATCCTCCATTGTTCTCAAACATGATTCTTGTAGGGGATTTCAACATCCATGTTGATGATACATCCAACCATTTTGCTACTGAATTCTTGATCCACCTAGTGTTTCAAATTTACCAATCCATTTTGCCCCAATTACCATGCAAAACCTTATACAGACAATTTCTCATCTGCGCCTGTCCTCCTGCAATCTTGATATCTTACCCCCCAAATTCTTTTTGGAGGTCCTTCCTATCATTGGCCCTGCTGTACTCACTATTATAAACACGTCCCTCACCTCTGGTTATGTCCCTGATCAGTTTAAGACAGCCAGTGTCTGGTCTGGTTTTCGTCAAAATCATAGTACTGAAACTGCTCTGTTACGAGTCATGAATGACATGACTCCATCCTTATTAATCAACTAAATACATGTGTTGGTATCTCAGGGAAAGCTTAGTTTATGTCATATTTGTCAAATAGAAGTTTTTCTGTCTCTATGGGTAACTATGTGTCCTCATCCACTCCGCTGCTATGAGGGGTGCCCCAGGGGTCAATACTTGGTCCAATTCTTTTCTCTTTGTATATGCTGCCCTCGGACCAGATAATCAGTCGCTTTGATTGTATATCCTGTCATTGCTATGCAGATGACACTCAGCTATATTTTTCTGTATAATCAGATGATTTTGGCAACCTACACACTCTCCACAGCTGTTTAGCTGCAATAAAGGACTGGATGTCTGTCAACTGTCTTCAGTTAAATTCTGACAAAACTGAGCTTCTCATTTTTGGCCCTGAAAATACTGCTAAAGGCATCATTCAGCATATTGGCCCACTTGCCCCCTATGTCAAAACTAACGCCAGGAATCTTGGCGTTATATTTGACCCTAAATTGAAATTTGAACACCATTTCAATAAAATGGTTCAATCCTGCTTTTTTCAACATAGGAACATTGCAAAAATCAGACCATTACTGTCAGCCTCTGACCTAGAGCATATCATTCATGCCTTCATTTTTTCCCGTCTGGATTGCTCCCTTTTCACTTGCCTTAGCCAAGCTGACCTGTCACGTCTTCAGCTTGTACAAAATGCAGCAGCTACGCTATTAACTAGGACTGGCCGCAGATCCCACATCACTCTTGTTTTAGCCTCACTGCCAGTCAAGTTCAGGATTGATTTCAAGATTCTCTTAATCACTTATAAGGCCTTACACGGTTTAGCTGCTGCATATATATCTGAGCTACTAAGCCCGTATACTACCATGCAGTCACTTAGATCTTCCAACCAAAACCTGTTGGCCGTACCACGTACCAAACTAAAAAGCAAAGGCGACTGTGCTTCCGTTGCCCTGGCACCCAGACTTTGGAACAATCTCCCCACTTCCATCGGATCAGCTGAATCTGTTGACTGTTTCAAAAAACACCTAAAAACCTCCTTTTTTAGAGTGGCTTTCTCATAACATTTGATAAATTCAAGTGTGTGCTCTGGGTGATGGCCGTACGCTTGCTGTGTTCGTATGTGTAAGATGTCTGTATGTGTTCTTGAATGTGTCTTTCATGGTTTTTGTGTCCTATTTTCTTTGTGTCCCAATGTCATTGTAAAGCACTTTGTAACCTGTGTTAAAAAAGGTGTTATATAAATAAAATTTTACTTACTTACTTACACACACACATATAACAGCAAAAAAATAATAAACAGGAATAATTTGATGAAATTCATTAGTTATGTCTACGTTAATCTGGAAAACTCACACTACATATTCCAGGACTGACTTTTTTTTTTAAACTGGTCAATGACCTGAAGAGGGCAATAGACTGTCAAATAGACAATATAACGTTATCTGACCGTGCACCGTATCCATGCAGAGAAGTAGGATTATCCACTACCTGCAGTAAATGAGGCTGAACTCCTCCCTGAACAGGGTAACAGACACCATATCCTGGCTTCTCAATTAACAAAACAACATGGAATTACTACAATTATTTTTTTTTGATTATATACTGTATCTGTCTTTATTGAACTATAAACATGACACTATTCTGATAGTTAACTGATGTCACGTAGTCTGTGCACAGGTTACTTGCTGTCCAGGAACACATATATTTTACCCACATTTAGAAGTCCACACTCAAGTAACTCAAACACTCCAACTTCCCCACACTACAGTGGAAAAGGGGAAATGGTGATTCTGAACCAACACACCGGATGCTTTATATGAATTTACAGACAACTAACTAGGCTGATTGGCTATAGCTATATTTGTGGCTATCAGCTAACACAGGAGTCCATTTTGATGAGAAGTCAGTCAGCTGATGTAGAGGCTATAACATTACTGACCTGGTGAACAAATTTCTTCAGAACACTGCAGAGGAAATAAAAATAGAAAATAAAACACAGTGAGCAGCAGCTGATGTGCACACCTCTTGTTGATATTGATGAGTTCGGGTTCATCCCACACAATGAGCCCTGCATGTTTCTTAATTAGCTAATGTGACTAACGATGCAGAAAACACAGTACCAGTACCATGGTTTAGCAGACAGTGGTCTGACACACTGCTGTTAAAGGATCAGTTTGTGAAATTACTTATTGATTCTATGTAGTTCACATATGAACTAAAGTTACTATAGTCGACTGCTGTTTCCTGACTCATTGTACTACACCTTCTTTAATTATTAGCAATGTCTGCAGAGTTTGTGGCTGCTGATATCCAGAAATCTGAAAAGGGAATTAAATTGAAATTGGATATTTACTGTAAGACTATCTCAGGTGAGAAAAATCACTACCTCAGCAGTCAGTCAGTTTTAATTCATTTACATGCAAGCAGGGCCAAAGACAGCAGATTTTCTAACAGCCTGTGTGTCTGTTAGAGGCTGTGACATCAGTATCACATTGTGCAATGCAGAGACACAGAGACTCACACAGTCGGTCCACATGTGTCCAAATGTGCAACTGCCCTACATCCTGTTGAGCAATCCTACTGTGATTCAGGGAATATCCCTATACTCAAAGGAAAGAGGAAAAGCCAGACAAGTGAAATTGTAAATGTTGACCCCTTTTAGCACTTTCACATCCCATCCATAACTTGATATCTACATTACAGTTCAGAAGGGGATCCATTGGCCCTGAGTCATCAGGAGACACTGCAATGTAAAGCTGTGTGTCATCAGCATAGCTATAGAAATGTATGCCATGCCTCCTTCTGAAGTTTTCAAGTGGCGGCATGTAAAGATTAAAAAGTGTCAAATTGAACCTTGAGGAACACCACAATTCATTTTATACCTTTCAAATGAACACTAGTCCATGCTCGGTGAGTTAGATTTGAATCAGTTAAAAAAAATCACTTCCTCAGCAATCAGTCAGTCAGTTTTAATGCATTTACATACAAGCGGAGCCAAAGATAGCATGTTTTCCGACGTCCTGTGTGACTGTTAGAGGCTGTGATATCAGTATCACATTGTGCGATGCACAGACACAGAGACTCACAAAGTCAGGCCACACATGCACCCACATGTACAACAAGCCTACATCCTGTTGAGCAATGCTACTGTGATTTGGCGAATTTCTCTTAAAAGACAGGAAAGAGGGAAGTAAGCCAAATAAGTGAAACTGTAAATGCTGACCCCACTTTGCACTTGCACATAGCCGATTCAGCACAAATGTAAATTTGTTTTAATGTTTTGGTCAAGCAGAGCCCCAAACCCCCCACCCTGAGTCATCGGGAGACGCTGCAATGTAAAGCTGTGTGTCATCAGCATAGCTATATAAACGTATGCTGTGCCTCCTTTTGATGTTTCCAAGTGGCACCATGTAAAGATGAAAAAGTAGGACCTAAAATTTAACCTTGAGGAACACCAAAATTCATTTTATAGCTTTTAGAGGAACATTAATCCATGCTTACAAAACAATCTCTATCGGTGAGGTAAGATTTGAATCAATTCAAAACAGCACCAGAGAGACCAATCACACTGTGAAGTCTACCTAAAAGAATCAAGCGATTTACTGTATCAAAGGCTGCGCTTAAGTCCAGTAGTACTAATACAGAAAGTATTCTTCATATCCATCTTGGACCTCAGGTTGATTACAACCTTCACTAGTGCTGCCTCAGTGCTATGATTGGCCCTGTTCATAGTATCATTTAACTGATTGAAAACAAACTTCTCAAAAATTTTACTTCAAATGGGCAGATAAGATACTGGCAGTTAAACTGGTCACAGACAGAAGAGAGTAGATATTTGCAACTGATGACACAAGTCAACCTCTTTTCTAAGGGGTCACAATTAAGTCAAAGGTTGGGCTCCTATAGTGTTCAACTGTTCAGCCAAATTGAGAGTCAATCACTTCAAACTCATGCTTGCAGCATGCACCTCCAGGTTGCACTATATTGAAATAACAAGTCTACTGTATGCAAATATACTGACTGAATTAGTATAATTAATTGAATGAATTCCCTCAAAGACCTCCCTTCTTCATGGATGCAATATTACTAAGGAGCCACTCTGTAGAGTGATTCTCTGAGCTAAGGCCTCTTGACAAGAAGTGTGAGTAATTCTGAGAAACAGGCTCCTTGAAGGAAAAAGGAAGGAGTGGAAAAACTCAAAGTCAAACTGTGAAGTGAAACCATCGGATGATGCTCCATTTCATCACTGTGTTGATGTTACTCAATGTATAAAAGAGAGAAATCCTTTGAGTTGAACCATCAGAGTCCAGACTGAAGAAAGACAGTGGAGTGTGAGCCAGCACCTGTCTACAGACACAACTATGAAGTCAGCTGTCATTGCCTTTCTCACCTGCCTGCTTGTCCTCTATGTACAAGGTTAGTGCTCCGTGATCGTCTCGTCCTTTGTGATGGAGCTTGTGTTTTAGAAATGCTACAGAATAGAACTTTAAAGCTGCAGTAATCAATAATGTTATTTCCATATGGATCAAGTGATTATGTGTTATGGTAAAGGGGTCGCTGGTAGTGATGAACTGGACTCAGTTTTACTCTACATGCAGCACCAAACAGCAGAAACTAGCTGGTGAACATAGTGCAGCATTTATAAAGGAGAGTGAATGTTATGTGATGATATGTTACATGTTGTGTTTACAGGTTGTTCCATTGCCTCCATGTGGACTCAAAGAGACTAATTTTAACTATATCTTGTAGTTTAATCCATAAAAATACATCAGAGTTTAATAGTTGATTATATTTTGTAGTAATAATCTAAATGTGTAAAGTTGTCAGATAAATGTAGTAGAGTGAGAAGTACAATGTTTACCTCCGAAATATACTGAAGTAGAAATATAAAGTAGCATAAAAAGTGAATCTGAAGTCTGTTAAATGAATTAAAAGATGATCAGCAGCTAATAAGGTTGTGTCTTTTCTTCCTGCAGGAAAATCAGACAACACTAGTTCATGCAAGTGTTTAAACGGTTATGTCGGCCGGGTCAACACAAAGGTCATCAAGGGAATGCCAGACATACACCAACCAAGTGTCTTCTGTCTAAAGACAGAAATTATGTAAGTTCATGAGCTGAATTAAACCACATTTATGGACATGTCATTCTTCTGCATTACTCAGCTTCTCTCTAACGCGCCTCTTTCTTCTCTCGCAGTATCAAAATAGCAGATCAGGAGAAGTGTGTGAATCCAGAGTCACCACTGGGAAAAATCATTCTGAAAAACATGAGCAAGTAAGATCAGCTTGACTTCACTAACTTAGGACAACAGAACAGTGTTCATGCTCAGAGTCTTCAAGATGAAATACTGCTGTGAATGTTTCTGATCTCTGTTGCTTTATACTAATAGTTCAATGTCATTTGTTGATTCAGGCAAAAGAAGAATGAAGCTGTGAGCATGACGACGACTACCAGTCAAACTAATACACAGAGTTCAACGAGTCACCACACAACATCCACCATGTAGAGCTGCTGCAGTACTTTTATCATGTAAATACAATAAGTGCTTTTCTGTTTCTGTTCTCTTAACTTAAATTGTCATTGTGTGTATATAGTAAATAAATAATTTGTATATATTCTTAATATTTTTTGGTACCAAAAATAAAACCCCTGATTGTACTTTTTAGTGTTCTGTGTTTTGTTACACAAACTGAACCTGTGCTTACCTTCACCTCTCAATAGAATGGAATAGAATAGAATTAAAAGATTATTGTCATGCAGCAGTAATGAAGTAGTGTGACAAAGATTATAGTGCAAAATGGAAAGATATTGAGATGAATGTAGCAGAAATTCCAATCCAGTCCCTAATTGGTAATATTAAATTAGTAAAGGTATTACAAGATTCAATAGACTCAATAAGTTCCCATGCACCGAATACTTGGTTTGATCTAATTAAACAGCAAAAGAAGAAAGGGAAGTGAGACTGTTGAGCTGTTTTGCTTATGATAGTAGATTTAAACCAAGTTTGAATGACCAAAACCTCAGAAATTGGGAGAGAAAGGGGATTATAGCAATGTGCACAATAACCAAGAGTGGAGATATCATGAGTTTTCAGGAGTTGAAAGACAGATATCTCTCTCTATAAAGCAAGGAATCTCTGTCTGCACATATATATGTATGTATGTAAGTTTGTATTTCGAGTATCTCAAGAATCATTCATCCAATCTACTTCATACCTGGCAGGTGGATTGCTGGGGCAACGAGGAAGTGCGATGCCGATGTGTGAAGTTGTTTGGATGAGCGGTTCTCAAGAAATGTATAAAAATACCTCATAAATAACATTGATTTGCTTCCTCTTCTGCCCGTGCAGCTAAGAGTGGCAGTCTCACTGCTGAATCCCCAATTGGAGAAAATCTGCAGCACAAAACAAACCCACACCAGTCACTGAAAAGATTGCAGAATTATGATTGTAATTCTTGCAGAGAGAATGTTCAGCTTTTTGTTTACTCTCAGAGTCAGTAAATGAGGCAATGTTACAAAATCTCTTGAAATCAATGAACACTGTTACCAAGTAAAATATTAGCTGCAGTGTCACTTTTAATGCTTCCACTCTAAAAGTAACTTGTTCCTCATTTAGTTTTCTTTAAAAGAAGTTGCAGTTCTGTATTAACTACAGACAATATTTCAAATAAATTTCAAAAAAATCTACAAAAGGGGAGCCCTGTAGAAAAGGTTTTGGGAACCACTGATACAGAGCATGATTATTGTGATGTCATTTTTCACTTGACCTTGTATATAATCAGTTTTATCATTGAGTGAGATGAGACTTTTGCAGACTGTTTCCACATCATGCTTAGTATCTTTGTAGATATCACTCCACGTCTTGCAGTGGTTTTTAAAGTCATGAGATTCCTTTTGAGTGAACTCCAGACTGACCCTGAGGTCACTTCTCTCAGCAGCTCCCCAACTCTGTTGTTTGAGCAGTCGACAAAATTTCAACACAGGATTTGAAGTTTTTCTCCTGTTGTTCTTGACAAGTTTTATAGAAGTCCTTTTGCTGCTCAAGTAATTCACACACCTGAGCCGTGGAGATAGTCTCCTCTGGATTGTTACTGGAACTTCCTTTAGGTGGAATGGCAATATTAACATCAGGTCCAGTGAACCACTAAACCCAGAATAAGGCCTACAAGGCCAAAGGCCTGGATGATCCAAGTCTAACAAAATTACATGTCCAGAGCTGGATTTCTGGCCCAGATACAGGATAAAGTTGGTGAAACCTCTGTTTGACTCTGTTTGTATAAGTAAAGCAAAGACAAATAAAGGATTCAAGAGATATTAGATAGATAGAGTCCAGTTAATCCCACAGGAGTCACAGAGGAACACAGCAGCCCTACATCCTGTTGATCAAAACCACTGTGATTTGGGGAATTTTCCTTAAGTCTCACAGGAAAGAGGAAACAGCCAGACAAATGAAACTGACAATATTGGCTCACTTGGCACTTTTTCGAGACTAAGAATACAAATATATATATATATTAAAAAAACAAAGTAAAAATCACTCTGTGGTGAAATATATAATGAGTATGTATAATGAATAAGTATAATCAATTGAATGAATTCCCTCAAAGACCTCCCTTCTTCATGGATGCAATATTACTAAGGAGCCACTCTGTAGAGTGATTCTCTGAGCCAAAGCCTCTGGACAGGATGTGAGAGTAATTCTGAGAAACAGGCTCCTCAAAGGAAAAAGGAAAAAATTAAAGTCAAAATATGAGGTGAAACCATTGGGTCGTGCTGCATTGCATCACTGTGTTGATGTTACTCAGTGTATAAAAGAGAGAAATCCTTTGAGTTGAACCATCAGAGTCCAGACTGAAGAAAGACAGTGGAGTGTGAGCCAGCACCTGCTACAGACACAACTATGAAGTCAGCTGTCATTGCCTTTCTCACCTGCCTGCTTGTCCTCTATGTACAAGGTTAGTGCTCCGTGATCATCTCGTCCTTTGTGATGGAGCTTGTGTTTTAGAAATGCTACAGAATAAAACTTTAAAGCTGCAGTAATCAATAATGTTATTTCCATATGGATCAAGTGACTATGTGTTATTGTAAAGGGGTCGCTGGTAGTGATGAACTGGACTCAGTTTTACTCTACATGCAGCACCAAACAGCAGAAACTAGCTGGTGAACATAGTGCAGCATTTATAAAGGAGAGTGAATGTTATGTGATGATATGTTACATGTTGTGTTTACAGGTTGTTCCATTGCCTCCATGTAGACTCAAAGGGGCTAATTTTAACTATATCTTGTAGTTTAATCCATAAAAATACATCAGAGTTTAATAGTTGATTATATTTTGTAGTAATAATCTAAATGTGTAAAGTTGTCAGATAAATGTAGTAGAGTGAAAAGTACAATGTTTACCTCTGAAATATACTGAAGTAGAAATATAAAGTAGCATAAAAAGTGAATCTGAAGTCTGTTAAATGAATTAAAAGATGATCAGCAGCTAATAAGGTTGTGTCTTTTCTTCCTGCAGGACAATCAGAAACCACTAGTTCATGCAAGTGTTTAAACGGTTATGTCGGCCGGGTCAACACAAAGGTCATCAAGGGAATGCCAGTCATACACCAACCAAGTGTCGTCTGTCTAAAGACAGAAATTATGTAAGTTCATGAGCTGAATTAAACCACATTTATGGACATGTCATTCTTCTGCATTACTCAGCTTCTCTCTAACGCACCTCTTTCTTCTCTCGCAGTATCACAATAGCAGATCAGAGGAAGTGTGTGAGTCCAGAGTCACCACTGGGAAAAATGATTCTGAGAAACATGAGAAAGTAAGATCAGCTTGACTTCACTAACTTAAGACAACAGAACAGTGTTCATGCTCAGAGTCTTCAAGATGAAATACTGCTGTGAATGTTTCTGATCTCTGTTGCTTTATACTAATAGTTCAATGTCATTTGTTGATTCAGGCAAAAGAAGAATGAAGCTGTGAGCATGACGACGACTACCAGTCAAACTAATACACAGAGTTCAACGAGTCACCACACAACATCCACCATGTAGAGCTGCTGCAGTACTTTTATCATGTAAATACAATAAGTGCTTATCACAATAATTTGTGTATATTTTTAACATTTTTTGGTACCAAAAATAAAACCCCTGATTGTACTTTTTAGTGTTTTGTGTTTTGTTACACAAACTGACTTTTCATTTTTGATGAAGGCACTAAGAATTAAGATTTCTTTAACAGGGTGAATGAATAATTACTGCTACTACTACTTTTATTTCATATATGTATTTGTTCATTTTTATTTTTATTATTTCCTCTCATTATTGCTGAAATATACAGTATTGTGTGAGTGGGTGTTGAATGACCCACTGTGATGGGTTTCCTATGAGGCACCAAAAGACATGTGACAGTTTTGTCCTACAGATGGCAGCACGGCCACTAGTTATCACAGTCTGCCTTAAAGTAGTTACATGCAACATGAAAGGTTTGCATAGACTTGTTAAATGGAGGAAAATATTAAACCAGCTCAAATAAATGCAAGGTGAGGCAGCCTACCAACAGGAAACACATTTGTCTGACAATGAACACAAAAACTGTCCAGATTATGGACTTCACTGATGTTTTATTCCTCCTATTTATCCAGCCATAGAAGAGGGGGCCCGATCCTGATACAGAAACCCATCCAGTCCTTCACTGAGGCATCATTTTGAGATTGAGAGGGAAGATATGTGATGATTAACACAACAATAGACAAAATTTAGGTGTCGCTGCTAAAGGTATGAAGCTCCACCTGAGAATATCCTGCCATTTATGAAGATCATATTTGACCTGACGGTGAAAAAGCCTCGTGGTAAACTATTAATAGGTGGGGATTTTAATTGTGTGATAAATGGGTCATCAGATAGAAGTCCTTTATCTCAAAAATACATTCATCAGCATCAAGTAGAACTCTCATATTGCTGGAGACAGGGATTATAATCTCACTCCCATCCTCATGTAGCGGCCAGGTTACACCTATCATGTTCTTTGTGTTTTCAGTTAACAGGCAGGAGGCAGCGCAGGGTCTCAGGTCTGGTAAAATATATACAAAGCTAGTAGCACTGCTGAACACACACACATCTCATCGACACTCTTCTGGACTCAAGGGCTCAATGTGTTGTCTCTGGCCCTATGCCTTCTTGCTGGGGAGACATAAAATTCAGCTGTTTACTCAATCTGCACATCTGCTACAGATCACTGGGAATTCCTTTTGTTGAAAATTTCACTACATTTCTGGACAGACCTACGCTCTTCAGGTATGATGGTCTTCACCTAAACTGGTCTGGCTCTCGTCTTCTATCTACCAACATGGCACTGACGCTGAAATCATGCAAATCCTTGTGTAACTGACATGGGGTTAGTCTGTTCCATTATAGTAAGAACTCTGCTCTTAAGTGTGATACTCCTGGGATTGTAAACGCCACATACTGTGTAAATCCTGAAACTTTTCTGAACAGGAATGGAACGGTTTGGGCACCTGACAGTAGCCAGTCTATTGACCCGGTCGCACTGATTCCCGTCGTTACAAACTTTAGGCCCAAGAAATGCCTCCCTGCACACACAACTAGAGCTATCAGTAGTAACTTGATCCATATTACCTACAGTCATAAACAGTCTATGCAATCCATCACTCCAGCTAAGTTTGCTCTATTCAATGCTAGGTCTCTGTCAAACAAAACCTTTATCCTGAATGATCTGATCACATCACATAATTTGGATTTTCTGATTTTGACAGAAAAATGGCTGAAGACTGGGGACTGCTGCCATTTAATTGAACTCTGCCCTCCTGAATAAAGTTATTTTAACTCCCCAAGGTCCACTGGCTGTAGTGGTGGCCTTGCAGTCGCCTACAGCAACCTTTTTAATTGTAAACATATCACTATTGATAATTTTCAGAATTTCGAGATGCTTATGTTCAAAATCAACTGTCAAAACCCTATCTGCTGTATCTCAATCTACCGTCCCCCTAAACCAAACAACAGCTTCTCTGAATTCCTATCCTCCATTGTTCTCAACCATGATAGAATTATTCTTGTAGGGGATTTCAACATCCATGTTGATGATACATCCAACCATTTTGCTACTGAATTCCTAAACATTACTGATTCTTTCAATCTGGTGCAGCATGTTTCTGGTTCAACACATAACCGAGGCCACACCCTTGACCTCGTTTTTACTCTTGGCCTGACTATTAATTCCCTCTCATTGATTGATCTTGTCTCTGATCATAAATGTATTCTATTTGACTCCTACATCCAGGCAACTGCTCCAAGTCAGAAGCGAACAGTATGTTCCCGCATTTTTAATAACCAGTCTGCTTCAAATTTCTCATCTATTTTCTCTGATTTATATAGTGGCCATATTCAACCGTCTAAAATTAATGATTTGGTCAGTAATTTCAATAATCTGTGTTCCTTTGCGTTGGATGCCATCGCACCTTTCACAACCAGTTCAGTAGCAGCTACCAAATCATCACCATGGATAAATGATGCTATCCGTAGCTGTAAGCAGGAATGCAGGGGGGCAGATGGAAAAAGACAAAACTCAATGTTCACTTCCAATACATGAAAGAACTTTTAACATACTCAATCAAAAAACCAAGGATGCAAGATCAGCTTATTTTTCAGACTTAATTACTGCTAATAAACACAATCCTCGAGCTCTATTTAAAACAATTAATCAGCTTGAACAACCTGCTACTATCTCTGCCACCTCAACTGAAGACTGTGAATTGCATTTATCATTTTTGCGTCAACAAGATCAATAGCATTAGATCCAACATTGTGCTGCCATCCACCACTTTTGATCCACCTAGTAGTGTTTCAAATTTACTAACCCATTTTGCCCCAATTACCATGCAAAACCTTATAGAGACAATTTCTCATCTGCGCCTGCCCTCCTGCAATCTTGATATCTTACCCCCCAAATTCTTTTTGGAGGTCCTTCCTGTCATTAGCCCTGCTGTACTCACTATTATAAACACGTCCCTCACCTCTGGTTATGTCCCTGATCAGTTTAAGACAGCCAGTATCCAGCCACTTCTAAAACAAAACCTGGCCTTGATCCAGCTATTGTAAACAATTTCAGACCCATCTCAAAATTACCTTTCATTTCCAAAATACTGGAAAAAGTTGTTGCTGAGCAGCTTCTTGAAGTTGTGGAAAGAAATATTATCTTTGATAAATTTCAATCTGGTTTTCGTCAAAATCATAGTACTGAAACTGCTCTGTTACGAGTCATGAATGACATGACTCCGTCCTCATTAATCGACTAAAAACATGTTGGTATCTCAGGGAAAGCTTAGTTTATGTCATATTTGTCAAATAGAAGTTTTTCTGTCTCTATGGGTAACTATGTGTCCTCATCCACTCCGCTGCTATGAGGGGTGCCCCAGGGGTCAATACTTGGTCCAATTCTTTTCTCTTTGTATATGCTGCCCTCGGACCAGAAAATCAGTCACTTTGGTTGTATATCCTGTCATTGCTATGCAGATGACACTCAGCTATATTTTTCTGTAAAACCAGATGATTTTGGCAACCTAAACACTCTCCACAGCTGTTTAGCTGCGATAAAGGACTGGATGTCTGTCAACTTTCTTCAGTTAAATTCTGACAAAACTGAGCTTCTCATTTTTGGCCCTGAAAATACTGCTAAAGGCATCATTCAGCATATTGGCCCACTTGCCCCCTATGTCAAAACTAACGCCAGGAATCTTGGTGTTATATTTGACCCTAAATTGAAATTTGAACACCATTCAATAAAATGGTTCAATCCTGCTTTTTTCAACATAGGAACATTGCAAAAATCAGACCATTACTGTCAGCCTCTGACCTAGAGCACATCATTCATGCCTTCATTTTTTCCCGTCTGGATTGCTCCCTTTTCACTTGCCTTAGCCAAGCTGACCTGTCACATCTTCAGCTTGTACAAAATGCAGCAGCGAGGCTATTAACTAGGACTGGCCGCAGATCCCACATCACTCTTGTTTTAGCCTCACTGCCAGTCAAGTTCAGGATTGATTTCAAGATTCTCTTAATCACTTATAAGGCCTTACACGGTTTAGCTCCTGCATATATATCTGAGCTACTAAGCCCGTATACTACCATGCGGTCACTTAGGTCTTCCAACCAAAACCTGTTGGCCATACCACGTACCAAACTAAAAACCAAAGGCGACTGTGCTTCCGTTGTCCTGGCACCCAGACTTTGGAACAATCTCCCCACTTCCATCAGATCAGCTGAATCTGTTGACTGTTTCAAAAAACACCTAAAAACCTCCTTTTTTAAAGTGGCTTTCTCATAACATTTGATAAATTCAAGTGTGTGCTCTGGGTGATGGCCGTACGCTTGCTGTGTTCGTATGTGTGAGCAGTCTGTATGTGTTCTTGAATGTGTCTTTCATGGTTTTTGTGTCCTATTTTCTTTGTGTCCCAATGTCACTGTAAAGCACTTTGTAACCTGTGTTAAAAAAGGTGTTATATAAATAAAATTTTACTTACTTACTTATACACACACATAACAGCAAAAAAAATAATAAACAGGAATAATTTGATGAAATTCATTAGTTATGTCTACGTTAATCTGGAAAACTCACACTACATATTCCAGGACTGACTATTTTTTTTTTAAACTGGTCAATGACCTGAAGAGGGCAATAGACTGTCAAATAGACAACATAACGTTATCTGACCGTGCACCGTATCCATGCAGGGAAGTAGGATTATCCACTACCTGCAGTAAATGAGGCTGAACTCCTCCCTGAACAGGGTAACAGACACCATATCCTGGCTTCTCAATTAACAAAACAACATGGAATTACTACAATTATTTTTTTAAATTATATACTGTATCTGTCTTTATTGAACTATGAACAAAACACTATTCTGATAGTTAACTGATGTCACGTAGTCTGTGCACAGGTTACTTGCTGTCCAGGAACACAGATATTTCACCCACATTTGGAAGTCTACACTCAAGTAACTCAAACACTCCAACTTCCCCACACTACAGTGGAAAAGGGGAAATGGTGATTCTAAACCAACACACCGGATGCTTTATATGAATTCACAGACAACTAACTAGGCTGATTGGCTATAGCTATATTTGTGGCTATCAGCTAACACAGGAGTCCATTTTGATGAGAAGTCAGTCAGCTGATGTAGAGGCTATAACATTACTGACCTGGTGAACAAATTTCTTCAGAACACTGCAGAGGAAATAAAAATAGAAAATAAAACACAGTGAGCAGCAGCTGATGTGCACACCTCTTGTTGATATTGATGAGTTCGGGTTCATCCCACACAATGAGCCCTGCATGTTTCTTAATTAGCTAATGTGACTAACGATGCAGAAAACACAGTACCATGGTTTAGCAGACAGTGGTCTGACACACTGCTGTTAAAGGATCAGTTTGTGAAATTACTTATTGATTCTATGTAGTTCACATATGAACTAAAGTTACTATAGTCGACTGCTGTTTCCTGACTCATTGTACTACACCTTCTTTAATTATTAGCAATGTCTGCAGAGCTTGTGGCTGCTGATATCCAGAAATCTGAAAAGGGAATTAAATTGAAATTGGATATTTACTGTAAGACTATCTCAGGTGAGAAAAATCACTACCTCAGCAGTCAGTGAGTTTTAATTCATTTACATGCAAGCAAGGCTAAAGACAGCAGATTTTCTAACAGCCTGTGTGTCTGTTAGAGGCTGTGACATCAGTATCACATTGTGCAATGCACAGACACAGAGACTCACACAGTCAGTCCACACGTGTCCAAATGTGCAACTGCCCTACATCCTGTTGAGCAATGCTACTGTGATTCAGGGAATATCCCTTAAGTCAAAGGAAAGAGGAAAGAGCCAGACAAGTGAAACTGTAAATGTTGACCCCTTTTAGCACTTTCACATCCCATCCATAACTTGATATCTACATTACAGTTCAGAAGGGGATCCATTGGCCCTGAGTCATCAGGAGACACTGCAATGTAAAGCTGTGTGTCATCAGCATAGCTATAGAAATGTATGCCATGCCTCCTTCTGAAGTTTCCAAGTGGCGGCATGTAAAGATTAAAAAGTGTCAAATTGAACCTTGAGGAACACCACAATTCATTTTATACCTTTCAAATGAACACTAGTCCATGCTCGGTGAGTTAGATTTGAATCAATTAAAAAAAAATCACTTCCTCAGCAATCAGTCAGTCAGTTTTAATGCATTTACATACAAGCGGAGCCAAAGATAGCATGTTTTCTGACGTCCTGTGTGACTGTTAGAGGCTGTGACATCAGTATCACATTGTGCGATGCACAGACACAGAGACTCACAAAGTCAGGCCACACATGCATCCACAAGAATCAAGCAATTTACTGTATCAAAGGCTGCGCTCAAGTCCAGTAGTACTAATACAGAAAGTAATGGGCAGATAAGATACTGGCAGTTAAACTGGTCACAGCCAGAAGAGAGTAGATATTTGCAACTGATGACACAAGTCAACCTTTTTTCTAAGGGGTCACAATTAAGCCAATAAAGGTTGAGCTCCTATAGTGTTCAACTGTTCAGCCAAATTGAGAGTCAATCACTTCAAACTCATGCTTGCAGCCACCTCCAGGTTGCACTATCTTGAAATAACAAGACTACTGTATGCAAATATAATGACTGAATTAGTATAATTAATTGAATGAATTCCCTCAAAGACCTCCCTTCTTCATGGATGCAATATTACTAAGGAGCCACTCTGTAGAGTGATTCTCTGAGCCAAAGCCTCTTGACAAGAAGTGTGAGTAATTCTGAGAAACAGGCTCCTTGTAGGAAAAAGGAAGGAGTGGAAAAACTGAAAGTCAAACTGTGAAGTGAAACCATCGGATGATGCTCCATTTCATCACTGTGTTGATGTTACTCAATGTATAAAAGAGAGAAATCCTTTGAGTTGAACCATCAGAGTCCAGACTGAAGGAAGACAGTGGAGTGTGAGCCAGCACCTGTCTACAGACACAACGATGAAGTCAGCTGTCATTGCCTTTCTCACCTGCCTGCTTGTCCTCTATGTACAAGGTTAGTGCTCCGTGATCGTCTCGTCCTTTGTGATGGAGCTTGTGTTTTAGAAATGCTACAGAATAGAACTTTAAAGCTGCAGTAATCAATAATGTTATTTCCCATATGGATCAAGTGACTATGTGTTATTGTAAAGGGGTCGCTGGTAGTGATGAACTGGACTCAGTTTTACTCTACATGCAGCACCAAACAGCAGAAACTAGCTGGTGAACATAGTGCAGCATTTATAAAGGAGAGTGAATGTTATGTGATGATATGTTACATGTTGTGTTTACAGGTTGTTCCATTGCCTCCATGTAGACTCAAAGGGGCTAATTTTAACTGTATCCTGTAGTTTAATCCATAAAAATACATCAGAGTTTAATAGTTGATTATATTTTGTATTAATAATCTAAATGTGTAAAGTTGTCAGATAAATGTAGTAGAGTGAGAAGTACAATGTTTACCTCCAAAATATACTGAAGTAGAAATATAAAGTAGCATAAAAAGTGAATCTGAAGTCTGTTAAATGAAGTAAAAGATGATCAGCAGCTAATAAGGTTGTGTCTTTTCTTCCTGCAGGACAATCAGACAACACAAAGAAATGCAAGTGTTCAAACAGTTATGTCGGCCGGATCAACACAAAGGTCATCAAGGGAATGCCAGACATATACCACCCAAGTGTCTTCTGTCTAAAGACAGAAATTATGTAAGTTCATGAGCTGAATTAAACCACATTTATGGACATGTCATTCTTCTGCATTACTCAGCTTCTCTCTAACGTGCCTCTTTCTTCTCTTGCAGTATCACAGTAGCAGATAAGAAGAAGTGTGTGAATCCAGAGTCACCACTGGGAAAAATCATTCTGCAAAACATGAGCAAGTAAGATAAGCTTGACTTAACTAACTTAGGACAACAGAACAGTGTTCATGCTCAGAGTCTTCAAGATGAAATACTGCTGTGAATGTTTCTGATCTCTGTTGCTTTATACTAATAGTTCAATGTCATTTGTTGATTCAGGCAAAAGAAGAATGAAGCTGTGAGCATGACGACGACTACCAGTCAAACTAATACACAGAGTTCAACGAGTCACCACACAACATCCACCATGTAGAGCTGCTGCAGTACTTTTATCATGTAAATACAATAAGTGCTTTTCTGTTTCTGTTCTCTTAACTTAAATTGTCATTGTGTGTATATAGTAAATAAATAATTTGTATATATTCTTAATATTTTTTGGTACCAAAAATAAAACCCATGACTGTACTTTTAGTGTTCTGTGTTTTGTTACACAAACTGAACCTGTGCTTACCTTCACCTCTCAATAGAATGTGTTCACACTGAGATTACAGATAACTAATTGACAGTAGATACAGGTCCAGTCCAACGTTTGGACACACCTACTCATTGAGGAGTTTTTTCCTTATCTTTTACCATTTTCTACATTGTAGAACAATACTGAAGACATCAAAACTATGAAATAACACATGTTGAATTATGTAGTGAAGAAAGAAAGTATTATCTTTCATATTTTAGATTCCTCACAGTAGCTACTGTTTGCCTTCATGACAGCTTTGTACACTCTAGACAATATCTTAACCAGCTTCATGAGGTTGTCGCCTGGAATGCTTTTCAGTTAACAGGTGAGAGGTGTACAACGTGTGGGAAAACTCAAAATTCTCTGTATACTTGAAACATTTAGAGTGACTCAAACACTCAGCACTACAATGGAAAAGGGGAAATGGTTATTACTGATTCTGATCACCAGATTTGTATGGAATGGTAAAAAAACACAAATAAACACTGTACATTACACCTGCCAAAGATAAGGGTGGTATGGCACTCCCAAATTTAAAAGATTATTGTCATGCGGCAGTAATGAAGTAGTGTGACAAAGATTATAGTGCAAAATGGAAAGATATTGAGATGAATGTAGCAGAAATTCCAATCCAGTCCCTAATTGGTAATATTAAATTAGTAAAGGTATTACAAGATTCAATAGACTCAATAAGTTCCCACGCACCGAATACTTGGTTTGATCTAATTAAACAGCAAAAGAAGAAAGGGAAGTGAGACTGTTGAGCTGTTTTGCTTATGATGACAGATTTAAACCAAGTTTGAATGACCAAAACTTCAGAAATTGGGAGAGAAAGGGGATTATAGCAATGTGCACAATAACCAAGAGTGGAGATATAATGAGTTTTCAGGAGTTGAAAGACAGATATCTCTCTCTATAAAGCAAGGAATCTCTGTCTGCACGTATATATGTATGTATGTAAGTTTGTATTTCGAGTATCTCAAGAATCATTCATCCAATCTACTTCATACCTGGCAGGTGGATTGCTGGGGCAACGAGGAAGTGCGATGCCGATGTGTGAAGTTGTTTGGATGAGCGGTTCTCAAGAAATGTATAAAAATACCTCATAAATAACATTGATTTGCTTCCTCTTCTGCCCGTGCAGTCAACGAATAGAAATACGGGCAGTGCCATTCTGCCACTGATAGCCTGCGTGTGAGGTGTTTAGGGAACATCAGTAAATTGTAGCGTCTACCAATAGTCTGTGTTTAGGGGACGGGCACAACTCTCTCTAGGTACTGAGAAATCGGCCCGTTCCGAACAGGCACATTTTGACAGGCACTGCACTACTGGATTAGAAAATAAGGACTTTTTTTTTAGATATTTACAGTTCAAATAGTTCGGTAACACATACAAGTTAAAGTTCTGCTTCATGCGCTGTCAGACTTTTAAAGGAATGTTTTTTACATTTCCAGAGTGAGTGAAGGAATTATGAGAGAGGAGACAGAAGTGAGGAAGAATTGCAGTATGTAATGTTTATGGTGTTGAAAGAAAATCAAGGAGAAGGTAAAGAACTGGTTCAAAAGGAAGAAGGTGCAACTGCTTCAAGATTTAAAGAAACAGTTTAAGGATAAAAGAGAAACACATAGAAGCTGCCCAGGCATCAGGTGATGGAAGGACATGAACAAATTCAAAACAGGAAGCGGAAAAAAAATGGTAAAGTCTGACTTCTACCTGTATGTAGATGAATTACTGTTCTGTAAAGATTTTTAAAGGCACAATCTGTTATCCAAACTAAAGGACATCCTAAGAAACAAAAGCCAAATCACAAGATTAAAACCTGCTATAAAAGGATATATAGGTCTTTAATACAGGCACTAACACTACACAACAACTCTATAAACATGATGATTTCATCAGCTCTTAGAAGGTTGTTGACCTCAGTAACTGTTGTAAACACAGCATTAAAACTGACAGTTTCAGTTATTAGGAAAGAAAATGCTGATTCATCATTCATCTGACTGATTCATCTATTAATCAAACTGTTGTGTTGATTTGATTTGGCTTTAAGTTTATACAAATTAATTCCCCATAAGTCAGTTTTGTTATTTTGTTATATTACAAACATTGATCTATATTCAGGACCATATAGACGGTGTGAGAATTGAGATTTTGGTTTTTAAGATAGAGACCTATTGGTCCATCTATCATCCATAAGGCCTACGCTTATTTATGTATTGTAAATAAACAGTACTTATTTACAATTACAATTAATATGCACTCACTTCATTTCAGGTCAGTGTAGAGAAATACAGCAATATGGACAACCACCCACAGTGGAAAAAAATCCCAGGTGTAGAGTAAAGTCCCTGCATGTTTTGAAGGCAGACAGCACGAGCCTCAAACAACAGACCAGCTCTTTCTTCAATGCCCCAGGAATGCTGACCAACAATATATAAGTTAGAGTCCTAAACTCCTCACTGACCAGACCAACTAAACAATCTGCTGCAAACAGAAAAGATCAGATAAGGAACCCCCCCATATCCTGCATGGTCACCAAACCAGACCATTGACCCAAACCATCTTTGATCCTTCAAGCTACAAGAGCCAGGAGGATGGGAAGAGCAATTCACACCCCAGTGTGAACTGAGAGCACCATTTGGCTAAAAGATCCCCACCATTGGTTATCATAACTCACGTCTAAGAGCCAGTCACACACAGAGACGAGCTGGCACCAACTTTAATCCATCTGTGGATTTTGACTTTCAGGACTTGAATGACCAACCCAAGAACTGATCACTGGGCAAACCAGCATAAGGCACAAGATATGCTGCACAATATGCCATGCCCCAGTGACATGCATGGCCTGGACCCCTGCCATGTGCAGTCAGGTCAAGGAGAACGGAGGACTGTAAAACCCATGGACTTACAAATGTAGTTTTAGATTTTGTCTAAGAACAATTAATATTGTATGTTGGTATGTGTATATATCACAATATTTGTAATGAAATGTATTACTAACATAATTCCATCCTCCTTGATAACACTATCATGTTTAGTACCATTCTGTTTGTTTCACTTTCAGAACACTAAAGCTACTGCTGCTAAATGCAAAATTAGGAATCATGCAATTGTTAAATTGTAAATACTTTGATTAAAAGAATAACCATACTCAGGAATTGTACCTGCCTGTCCATGGACAGGAGGGGACTGACTCTGCTCCCCCAGAACTCTACAACCCCTGGTACTGGCCAGGATGCACCTTCTAGGTAGGCAGACTAAAACTTTAAAACAGTGTCTTATCTGAGACTCTAAGATCTTTAGAGCTGCTTTTTGCTGGCTGCTGGTTTCTTCTTGCTTTTGTCTTTGTTTTCTTGCTTTCTGCCATGCCAGCGGAAAGCTTGCATTTTGCAAGTCTGAAGATGTGATTCAAAACAATAGGAGGTGAAACCTCAGAATCTAGAGTCATGAGTTGAGGGTCAAGGCTAAGAGAGCAAAAACCAGCAGCTCTCTTCCAATGGGAACTTTTCAAGTCTGGACCGACCGACTCATCATTTCAAGATCCAGACTCCAGCTCCTCAACCCAGCACATCAGACTCCATTCTCCGCAAGAAGCCGCCCCAGGGAGCAAGCAAGTATTCGTACAAAACCTTCATCAACTTACTTAAACCCTGGTGTTTTCATGATTTGTAATTTCAATTGGCAATTCAGAACTAGGTTGTTATACCGTTGATTTGACTCGCTGCTTCTCAGGTAACAGTCATCTCATCTGTTTATCAGGTCTCTCATACCAACTGCACAATAGATAACTCTTCATCATGCATTTCAATCATTCACTAGCCAAAGCCTTGTGCACCAGTTTCCCCTTTCTCTCTTGTGTCTTGTTTGTAAAATGTTGTAGTGTTTAGTACTTGTAGCTGTAGTATTAGTAATAAATGTGTATGTAATTAAAGTGGACTTATTTGTGTTTTCTTATTCTTGCATCTCAGTCACTCAACCTTAAAAGTTTATTTGTCTTTATTTAAACTCAAAAAACATTGAGAGCAAAGCCCTCATTTACAATAATGTCGAGCAAGAAAGAAGACAATCAATATGAATACATATATGAATACAATTAACAGATAGAGTAACAACAAAATCAATTAAAAACAGGTATAAACAGAAGTTAAAAGGTTTGAGATAGTGGATTTAAAATGACCAAGAGTTACCAATGAACCCATTTTTAAAGTGCTTTGTAGTGTGTTCCAGGTTGATGGTGCAAGGAAGCCAAAAGCAGTTCTTCTAAGCTCTGTATGAATGTGAGGGACATTGAGAGTAAGCCAGTCAATAGTTCTAGTGTTATGTGGTCCAGTGGACCAAACAAGCATGGAATTAATGTAAGAAGGCAGCTTTCCAATAAGGGCCTTGTAAATAAACTAAAACATGTGCAAATCCTTCCTCCCAGAGAGAGAGGACCACCCAGCCTTTTTGTACAGGATGCAATGATGAATGTTGTAAACATCACCAAAATTAGTGCCTGTTGAGGGCAGGAGGTGACACATAGGAATACATGGATGAATAGAGTTATAACTCTTTGTCAGCCAAAGTGCTGTTTTTATTCTCCTCTATTAATGCTGAGTAATAGGCGGCTCTGGCACTACAGAGGGCCTTCCAATATGTTTTAAGACTATCTTGCCAGACTAAGCGAAATTCTTCCAGTTTGGTAGAACGCCAAATCCTTTCAAATTTTCGCAATGTTTGCTTTAATTTGCGGGTTTGAGAGTTATACCATGGGGCTAACCTCTTATGTTTGATTATTTTCCTTTTCAAAGGGGTGATGGAGTCAAGTGTTATTCACAGTGAGCCTGCACCACTATCAACAAGATTATCAGTATGATAATATGAGACTAGCTCGTTTACTAATGCAGCTTTAGATGACAGAGATCTAATGTTTAAGAGTCCACATTTAATTATCCTATTTTGTTGTACTATGGCAGAGATCGTGTTAATTTCTATTAAATTTTTATGAATGACTCCTCTTTTGTTTATTTTAGATTTAATTTATTTAAGTGGTCGGGGGACAGACACAGTTTCTATGTGGTTTTGGGTGGGTAACTGCTCTAATGGAAGCGCAGATATGGTTTCACTGCCACGGTCTCTCAGATAGTTAAAATCCAGGCATCCGATGAATAAAATCCTTTATCCAGTGAAAAGAGATATTTAAAAGCAACCAAGATCTAAAAAGTATAACGTAAGAATGTGGCTTGAACTGGATAAAAAGATTCTAGCAGGCAACCACAATGCCTTATACCCACGCAAAATCATAATTAAGATTAATAACAATCATAATTCTAATTGACCTTCCTTGTGTGGCCAACAGGAGGACTATTTCCCTATTATTATGCCCACTCTAATATGAGTTATATCACTGGACAAATAATTTCATGTTGGAGCTGTACACAATAATAACTCATAATTCCCCATAAAATCATAAAGACATTTGATTAATAACTATTATAATTATTAGCAATGTCTGCAGAACTTAACTAACTGCTGATATTCAGAAATTTGAAAGGGAATTAAATTGAAATTGGAAATTTACTGTAAGACTATCTCACGTGAAAAAACTCACTACCTCAGCAGTCAGTCAGGATTAATGCATTGAGATGCAGGCTCAAAGACAGCACATTTTCCAACAGCCTGTGTGTCTGTTAGAGGCTGTGACATCAGTATCACATTGTGCAATGCACAGACACAGAGACTCACACAGCCAGTCCGTGTGGACTGACTGTGTGAGTGACTGTGTGTCCAAATGTGCAACCCCCCTTCATCCTGTTGAGCAATGCTACTGTGATTTGGGGAATTTCTCTTAACTGACAGGAAAGAGGGAAGAGCCAGAAAAGTGAAACTGTAAATCTTGACCCTACTTAACACTTAGCACATAACCGACTCAGCACAAATGTAAATTTGTTTTAATATATTTGGTCAAGCAGAGCCCAAACCAATACATAAAGTTCAATTAAAAGCTAGATTAAAAAAGGTAGATCTTGAGTTTGCTTTTAAAAGTATCAACACTCTCTGCTGCCCTCAGGTCTTCAGGAACCTATTCCAGAGACACCATAGTGTAGGACCATAGTAATGAAAGGATGCTAGAGGGTGCTAGAGAGTTCATATGCTGAAAGCAAATCTGATAAATAGGTTGGACCAAGACCATTAAGAGCTTTATAAACCAATAAAAGTATTTTAAAATCAATTCTGAAGCAAACAGGTAGCCAGTGCAGAGACTTTAACATTGGTGCAATGTGTGCTCTCTTTCTGGTCCGTGTCAACACACGTGCAGCTGACTTTTGAACTAATTGTAATTCAGCTGTATTCTTTTTAGGGAGACCAGAAAGTAGAGCATTACAGTAGTCAATCCTGAAGGTAATAATTGTGTGCATTAGTGTCTTTGTATTGGCTTAAGAGAGAAACAGTCACACTCAGGCAACCCAGTCTCACCCAATGGTGTACAAATAACATGGGTTTACACTTTAAAAATATATGCAATATGTAAGCTACTGTAACCTTTTTTAAAGTAGTGCTCTCCTGCTGTTTAGCAGATTTTTGCCAACTAATTATCTAGCCATGTACCAAGCCTGCAACCTCCAAATAAGGTAAAAATCACCTTATAAAATGAAAGAAAGTCACATTATATGACGTTACTTCTCTGGGAAGGATTTGTGTATCACCTGCATGCAAAATTGGACTTTGGCGTATGCACTGCATGAAATTTGAAAGTGTAAAGTTCTGTTATTTCTATGCAGATTGAACTGAAAAAGCTGGTGCTTAAGATGCATCCTAGTTAGGTTTCTAATGTGAGGTTCAAACTAAGATCTGAATCAAAGATAACTAAAGGTTTTTTACTTGTTGGTTTCATGCCAGTGCTTACAGTTTCACATTGAGTTTCTCTCTCTGAGCTTCAGTACTAATAACCAGGACTTCAGTTTTGTTCTGATTGAGCTGTAGAAAAAAGCTTCACTGCCATCCATAACATGATATATAAAATAAACTTCAGAAGGGCATCTATTGGCCCTGAGTCATCAGGAGACACTGCAATGTAAAGCTGCATGTCATCAGCATAGCTATATAAACGTATGCTGTGCCTCCTGATGATGTTTCCAAGTGGCAGCATATAAAGGTTAAAAAGTGTATTACCTAAAATTGAACCTTGAGGAACACCACAATTCATTTTATAGCTTTCAGATGAACACTCATCCATGGTTAAAGAAAATTCTCTATCAGTGTGATAAGATTTGAATGAATTAAAAACAGTACCAGAGAGGCCAATCACATGGTGAAGTCTACCTTAAAGAATTGAGTGATCTACTGTATCAAAGGCTGTGCTTAAATCACGTAGTACTAATACAAAAAGTATTCTTCATATCCATATCGGACCTGAGGTTGTTTACAACCTGCTGTCTCAGTGCTATGATTGGCCTGAAAACCTGATTGGTGCTTTTCAAAAATACTGTGCAAGTTCATAAAAGTTTTATGTTTCATGAGGTTTTTTTCAACTTTTTCTCTAAGGGGTCACAATTAAGCCAATAAAAGTTGGGAACCTCCGGTATTCAGCTGTTTAGCCAAATTGAGAGTCCATCACTTCAAACTCATGCTTGCAGCCACCTCCAAGTTGCACTATCTTGGAATGACAAGATTACTGTATGCAAATATAATGACTGAATTAGTATAATTAATTGAATGAATTCCCTCAAAGACCTCCCTTCTTCATGGATGCAATATTACTAAGGAGCCACTCTGTAGAGTGATTCTCTGAGCCAAAGCCTCTGGACAGAAAGTATGAGTAATTCTGAGAAACAGGCTCCTTGTAGGAAAATATGTAGGAGCAGAGAAAATGAAAGTCAAACTGTGAAGTGAAACCATTGGGTCATGCTGCATTGCATCACTGTGTTGATGTTACTCAGTGTATAAAAGAGAGAAATCCTTTGAGTTGAACCATCAGAGTCCAGACTGAAGGAAGACAGTGGAGTGTGAGCCAGCACCTGTCTACAGACACAACTATGAAGTCAGCTGTCATTGCCTTTCTCACCTGCCTGCTTGTCCTCTATGTACAAGGTTAGTGCTCCGTGATCGTCTCGTCCTTTGTGATGGAGCTTGTGTTTTAGAAACGCTACGGAATAAAACTTTAAAGCTGCAGTAATCAATAATGTTATGTCCACATGGATCAAGTGACTATGTGTTATTGTAAAGGGGTCGCTGGTAGTGATGAACTGGATTCAGTTTTACCCTACATGCAGCACCAAACAGCAGAAACTAGCTGGTGAACATAGTGCAGCATTTATAAAGGAGAGTGAATGTTATGTGATGATATGTTACATGTTGTGTTTACAGGTTGTTCCATTGCCTCCATGTAGACTCAAAGGGGCTAATTTTAACTATATCTTGTAATTTAATCCATAAAAATACATCAGAGTTTAATAGTTGATTATATTTTGTATTAATAATCTAAATGTGTAAAGTTGTCAGATAAATGTAGTAGAGTGAAAAGTACAATGTTTACCTCCGAGATATACTGAAATAGAAACATAAAGTAGCATAAAAAGTGAATCTGAAGTCTGTTAAATGAATTAAAAGATGATCAGCAGCTAATAAGGTTGTGTCTTTTCTTCCTGCAGGAAAATCAGACACCGCTAGTTCATGCAAGTGTTTAAACGGTTATGTCGGCCGGGTCAACACAAAGCTCATCAAGGGAATGCCAGTCATACACCAACCAAGTGTCTTCTGTCTAAAGACAGAAATTATGTAAGTTCATGAGCTGAATTAAAACACATTTATGGACATGTCATTCTTCTGCATTACTCAGCTTCTCTCTAACGCGCCTCTTTCTTCTCTCGCAGTGTCACAATAGCAGATCAGAAGAAGTGTGTGAATCCAGAGTCACCACTGGGAAAAATCATTCTGAAAAACATGTAAGATCAGCTTGACTTCACTAACTTAGGACAACAGAACAGTGTTCATGCTCAGAGTCTTCAAGATGAAATACTGCTGTGAATGTTTCTGATCTCTGTTGCTTTATACTAATAGTTCAATGTCATTTGTTGATTCAGGCAAAAGAAATGAAGCTGTGAGCATGACGACGACTACCAGTCAAACTAATACACAGAGTTCAACGAGTCACCACACAACATCCACCATGTAGAGCTGCTGCAGTACTTTTATCATGTAAATACAATAAGTGATCTTCTGTTTCTGTTAAATTGTCATTGTGTGTATATAGTAAATAAATAATTTGTATATATTCTTAATATTTTTTGGTACCAAAAATAAAACCCCTGATTGTACTTTTTAGTGTTCTGTGTTTTGTTACACAAACTGAACCTGTGCTTACCTTCACCTCTCAATAGAATGTGTTCACACTGAGATTACAGATAACTAAGAGACAGTAAATACAGGTCCAATCCAACGTTTGGACACACCTACTCATTGAGGAGTTTTTTCCTTTTTTTTTACCATTTTCTAGAACAATAGAGAACAATTGTAGAACAATACTGAAGACATCAAAACTATGAAATAACACATATTGAATTATGTAGTGAAGAAAGAAAGTATTATCTTTCATATTTTAGATTCCTCACAGTAGCTACTGTTTGCCTTCATGACAGCTTTGTACACTCTAGACAATATCTTAACCAGCTTCGTGAGGTCGTCACCTGGAATGGTTTTCAGTTAACAGGTGAGAGGTGTACAAAACTCAAAAATTCTCTGAATCCGTTTAGAAGTCTAGAATCAAGTAACTCAAACATCTGAGCTTCCCAGCAATACAATGGAAAATGGGAAATGGTTATTAATGATTCTGATATCCAGACTTATATGTAATGGTAAGAAAACACGAATAAAATACTGTACATTACACCCGCCAAAGATAAAGGTGGTATGGCACTCCCAAATTTTAAAGATTATCATCATGCAGTACAACTTGGACCAGTAATCAAGAGGAAAGATATTGAGATGAATGTAGCAGACAATCCAGTCCCTAATTGGTAATATTAAACTAGTAAGGAAATTACGAAATTCAATAGACCCAATAAGTTCCCACACACTGAACACTTGGTTTGATCTAATTAAACAGTACAAAGTAGAGAGGGAAGTGAGACTGTTGAGCTGCTTTGCTTATGATGACAGATTTAAACCAGGTTTGAGTGACAAAAACTTCAGAAATTGGGAGAGAAAGGGGATCATAGCAATGTGCACAATAACCAAGAATGGAGATATCATGAGTTTTCAGGAGCTTAAAGACAGATATGGATTAGAATTTCTTTTTTAGAAATTTACAGTTGAGGGATTACTTTATGAAGGAAACACAAAGCCCAAAAACCATAAATGGAGTACTTGATGTAATGATACAGACACACAGTGGGACAAGATTCAAGGCCATCTCGGCACCTCACCAAAATCTAAGAGACTGTAAAGTTTCATCTACTACAGATGTGGCAAAAATTATTTGTACCCTTGCGTTTTATTAAAATAATGCACCATTCATCCTGAACAGTGTTGAAATTAAAATATATTTTATTATCAATGCATGTCTATTTTTGTTTTGCAGTGGAATAAAACAAAAAAGTTGTGAAACTAACTGAATAAATGCTTATTCTACAAAGACGTTCTAAAATAGCCTGGACCCTTTATTGGTGCCTATTAGAAGTTGTAAGAAATAATTGATTTGTAGTGACACTATTGTGTTTTAATTAGTATCACAGGTATTTTCCATCTTATAATCACTCATGTAACCAGTTTAAAAGGAGAAAATTACTCACTCTGCTGTTTTGTGCCACTGTGTGCATCACATTGAACATGGAAAACAGAAGGAAAACTAGAGAGTCTGATGATATTAGAAAAAAGGTAATAGCCAAGCATGGTCAACGTAAAGGTTACAAGACCATCTCCAAAGAGCTTGATGTTCCTGTGACCACTGTTGCCAATATTATTAAGAAGTTTAAGGCCCATGGAACTGTAGCCAACATCTCTGGACGTGGTCGCAAGAGGAAAATTGGCCCGAGATTGAACAGAAGGATTGCTCGAATGGCTGAGAAAGAACCAAAGAAAACTTCAATACAGATCCAAGCTGATCTTCAAGTTCAAGGTAAAATAGTTTCAAGTTGCACCATCCGTTGCTGTCTGAATGAAAATGGGCTCCATGGTAGAAGACCCAGGAAGACCCCACTTCTAAGAGATAGACACAGAAACACTAGACTGGACTTTGCCAAAATGCATGTTGACAAGCCACAGTCCTTCTGGGAGAATGTGCTTTGGACAGATGAAACAAAATTAGAGTTTTTTGTTAAATCACACCAACTCTATGTTTACAAAAGGAAAAAATTAAGCCTTCAAGGAAACGAACACCATGCCTACCGTGAAACATGGAGGAGGCTCACTGATGTTTTGGGGTATCTTTGCTGCCTCCGGCACTGGGTGCCTTGAATCTGTGCAGCACGATGAAATCACAAGACTATCAAGGCATTTTGGAGTGAAACATACAGCCCAGTGTCATAAAGCTGTGTCTTAATTGCAAGTCATGGGTCTCTCAGTAGTATAATGACCCCAATTATACATCAAAAAGCACTCCAGAGTGGATGAGAAGAAAGCGTTGGATCATTCTGAGGTGGCCTGCTATGAGTCCTGATCTGAATTCTATTGAACATTTGTGGAAAGAGCTGAAACTTGCAGTTGGGAGACGGCAGCCATCAAACCTGAGAGAACTGGAGCAGTTTGCTCAAGAAGAGTGGGCCGAACTACCAGTGGAGACGAGTAGAAACCTTATTCAGAGTTACAGAAAGTGCTTGAGTGCAGTTATTGCCTCCAAAGGCCGTGCTACAAAATATTAAGTTAAGATTACCAATATTTTTGGCCATTTGTTTTATTGTATTAAATATGTTAATTTGTAAATCAGAAGCAAAGTTTCAGTTATATTCAATGTAAAATAAAGAATGATGGATACCATATACTTCTGTCGGTTTCAACTTAATACAGGGAGATTTTTTACCAATATTTCTGGCCACATCTGTATGTACATCAAGGCTAAATGGGAGAGGGAAGTAAACATTAAATTGCAACAGAAGAATGACTCAGCATCTGCAAAACACAACACACCACCACAAATTTGAGAACATGGAGGGAGTTTGAATGGAAAAATCCAACACACACATTTCTAGGGAATGCCACAAATTACACTCATTTTGGGAAAATATGCATGTTAAAATTAGAGACATTCTGGGATTATAAATGATTGTGTCATTGGTAATGACAGGCACTTAACCAAAATATTATTGATCACAAGCAAGAAGGCTATAACAAGAAATAAGTATAAGACTGAACCTCCTACTATAGAACAATAGTTAGGAATTATAAGAGAGATTTATACTATGGAAAAAATGACCTATCAGCTTAGATTGAGAGAAAATGTTTTTGTTAATAAATGGAGGAAATGGATGACATATGACACAGTGGAAAATGCTTTTGGACTAACTGATATATAAATTTCAAGATACTGATTTTGCATACACCCTTTTTATACAGTGGACATTTGTAACCATGGCTGATTTGTTTTAGCTCCATGTTTATTTTTCATGGTTGTAAAAGAAAAAAACATAAGTTATGAGACACAATACTTTTGGTTATATACACAAAAAATAAAATTATGATTCATATGGCAGTAAAATAAAGGAAAAACATGTATAGTATGTGTCACCTGTTCTGTCCCTGCTCAGGTTTTTGCAGCCTCAGCTCAGTTTTCGTGATGGATAGGCTATAACGTTACTGACATTGTGAACAAGTCTCTCCAGTACACTGCAGACGAATTGAAAATAGAAAATAAAACACAGTGAGCAGCAGCTGATGTGCACACCTCTTGTTGATATTGATGAGTTCAGGTTCATCCCACACAATGAGCCCTGCATGTTTCTTAATTAGCTAATGTGACTAATGATACAGAAAACACAGTACCATGGTTTAGCAGACAGTGGTCTGGCATACTGCTGTTAAAGGATCAGTTTGTGAAATTACTTATTGATTCTATGTAGTTCATGTATGAACTAAAGTTACTGTAGTCGACTGCTGTTTCCTGACTCATTGTACTACACCTTCTTTAATCATTAGCTATGTCTGCAGAGCTTGTAGCTGCTGATATCCAGAAATCTGAAAGTGAATTAAAATGAAATTGGAAATTTATTGTAAGACTATCTCAGGTGAGAAAAACCACTACCTCAGCAGTCAGTCAGGATTAATGCATTTACATGCAAGCAGGGCCAAAGATAGCATGTTTTCTGACGTCCTGTGTGTCTGTTAGAGGCTGTGACATTAGTATCACATTGTGCAATGCACAGACACAGAGACTCATACAGTCAGTCCACACATTTGGACAATGACCCTACATCCTGTTGAGCAATGCTACTGTGATTCGCGGAATTTCTCTTAACTGACAGGAAAGAGGGAAGAGCCAGAAAAGTGAAACTGTAAATCTTAACCCTACTTAGCACTTAGCACATAACCGACTCGGCACAAATGTAAATTTGTTTTAATATATTTGGTCAAGCAGAGCCCAAACCTGACAGGAAAGAATAAAGAGCCAGACAAGTGTAACAGTCAATGTTAATCCCATTTAGCACTTTCACATAGCCCACTTGGCATACTAATGTGTCAAGCAGACACATTAGTATGTGAGAGAAATAAATTAGTATCATCAGCAAAAAATAGTGGGGACAAGGAGGACAATGCTGCAGCCAAGTCATTTATATAAATAGGAAATAGGAGTGGTCCTAGAATAGATCCCTGTGGGACCCCACATGTTAAACATTTGCACACAACATTTTTGATAAATTCCGATCAATTTTCCGTCAGAAGCATTCCACCAAAACTGCTCTT
The DNA here is from genome assembly GCF_963924715.1 of Thunnus thynnus. Lineage (NCBI taxonomy): Eukaryota > Metazoa > Chordata > Actinopteri > Scombriformes > Scombridae > Thunnus > Thunnus thynnus. The sequence continues at coordinate 39,115,257 of NC_089518.1, forward strand.
CTCAGAGTTTACAATGACATAATGATGTCTTCTGATGTGGGTGAGTGCTCCATTTAAGTACTGCTGGATCTTAGCGCAGCTTTTGACACTGTGCATCACAGAATAATGACTGAATGGCTCAGGCAATGTGTGGGTGTCTCAGGGAGTGCCCTGGACTGGTTCTCCTACTACCTCTCAGATAGGAGTTTTTCTGTGTCTCTTGGTCCTTACACGTCCAAAACTGCTGCTCTTTCCCGTGGTGTGCCTCAAGGTTCTATTTTGGGTCCTATTCTCTTTGCTTTATATATGCCCCCTTAGTTCAGGTTATCAGAAAATTTAGTGATATTTCCTATCATTGTTGCACTGACAATATTCAGCTCTGACTCTTTTAAGCCAGATAACCCCGAATTAGGAATTATAATTTAGGAATTATAAGAGAGATTTATACTATGGAACAAATGACCTATCAGCTTAGATTGAGAGAAAATGTTTTTGTTAATAAATGGAGGAAATGGATGACATATGACACAGTGGAAAATGCTTTTGGACTAACTGATATATAAATTTCAAGATACTGATTTTGCATACACCCTTTTTATACAGTGGACATTTGTAACCATGGCTGATTTGTTTTAGCTCCATGTTTATTTTTCATGGTTGTAAAAGAAAAAAACATAAGTTATGAGACACAATACTTTTGGTTATATACACAAAAAATAAAATTATGATTCATATGGCAGTAAAATAAAGGAAAAACATGTATAGTATGTGTCACCTGTTCTGTCCCTGCTCAGGTTTTTGCAGCCTCAGCTCAGTTTTCGTGATGGATAGGCTATAACGTTACTGACATTGTGAACAAGTCTCTCCAGTACACTGCAGACGAATTGAAAATAGAAAATAAAACACAGTGAGCAGCAGCTGATGTGCACACCTCTTGTTGATATTGATGAGTTCAGGTTCATCCCACACAATGAGCCCTGCATGTTTCTTAATTAGCTAATGTGACTAATGATACAGAAAACACAGTACCATGGTTTAGCAGACAGTGGTCTGGCATACTGCTGTTAAAGGATCAGTTTGTGAAATTACTTATTGATTCTATGTAGTTCATGTATGAACTAAAGTTACTGTAGTCGACTGCTGTTTCCTGACTCATTGTACTACACCTTCTTTAATCATTAGCTATGTCTGCAGAGCTTGTAGCTGCTGATATCCAGAAATCTGAAAGTGAATTAAAATGAAATTGGAAATTTATTGTAAGACTATCTCAGGTGAGAAAAACCACTACCTCAGCAGTCAGTCAGGATTAATGCATTTACATGCAAGCAGGGCCAAAGACAGCACATTTTCCAACAGCCTGTGTGTCTGTTAGAGGCTGTGACATCAGTATCACATTGTGCAATGCACAGACACAGAGACTCATACAGTCAGTCCACACATTTGGACAATGACCCTACATCCTGTTGAGCAATGCTACTGTGATTCGCGGAATTTCTCTTAACTGACAGGAAAGAGGGAAGAGCCAGAAAAGTGAAACTGTAAATCTTAACCCTACTTAGCACTTGTGCCTCAAGGTTCTATTTTGGGTCCTATTCTCTTTGCTTTATATATGCCCCCCTTAGTTCAGGTTATCAGAAAATTTAGTGATATTTCCTATCATTGTTGCACTGACAATATTCAGCTCTGACTCTTTTAAGCCAGATAACCCCGATAAACTGTCTGTGCTGCACAACTGTCTGACTGCCAAGAAAGACTGGATGTCAAACAACTTCTTACCACTTAATAGTGACAAGACAGAGGTTCTCATCATTGCCTCTGACAGTATAGCTCCCAAGGCTGCTAAGAGTATTGGGTTCCTTTCATCAGCTGTTCGGTCTAACTTAAGAAAGCTGGTGTTATATTTGATCAGGCTATGCAGTTCGATTGGCATAATAAATCACTGACCTGCACCTGTTTTTTCCATCTACGAATATCGCAAAACTCAAGTCCGTCATTGTTACGGACTAGTCAAGTCTAGGGGATTCAGTATTAAGAACCGATACTAGTCCTAACCTGGAGGGTGTAGAAAAGGAGAAAAACGTGGAAGGACACAGAGGAAGACGGACTGGTTTCCAATATTAGAGAGACAGTCTGGAGGTGGGTTACCTTATCGAGGTTCCAAGCCGGCTAGCATTTTAAGTCCCTCCGACTCGGCCTCGCCAGCGCTGGGCGTTGCTCTCGTGAGCCGCGAGCTCCTTCTGGCGGTTCAGTTCAGTTTTTGGTGGTTGGGGGATGGGTCCCTGAAGAACAGAGCTGGTTTTACACAAGGGTCCGGTCACAGGAAAGGTGTGAAGCTGTAATGTCTCAAAAATGCTTCTGAAAGGACGTCTCTGGTCTTTAACTCAACTCATAGCACTTATTCAATTGTCGTGCTTTCCCAGCTGAGCCTCATCACTTCACTACGTTACTCCAGTGGCTGCGCGCGTACCTCACCGTGACGTCCTTTTTATCAACACGCAGCTTAACCACACCCCCTTGTTATCTTCTCAATGAAAACCAGTCCAGTGTTTAGGAAAGGGAAAGGAAGAAAGAGGAACTATAAACCCCGCCCCCTTACACTCCTAACAGTCATATCACAACCAGAACTCGAAATGATTATTCACACTTTCATATCACCCCGACTGGACTATTGTTATTCGATCTTCACTTGTCTTTGCAAATGATCTCTGAACCGTTTACAAATGGTCCAAAATGCTGCTGCAAGGCTGTTAACCAGATTCAGCAGGATGACTTACATTACACCCATTTTTAAGTTCTTTACATTGGCTGCCTATCCATTTCAGGATTCATTTTAAGGTTCTTGTTATCATGTATAGAGCCCTGCATGGACACCCTGCATGGCACCTAAGTACATCAGTGATCTTATCCATTCCTATATCGCCAGTAGGTCACTTAGGTCTTCAGACCAGGACCTACTGGCTGTCCATCACTCTTGGCTAAAAACTAAAGGTGATCGTGCCTTTGCAATTGTGGCTCCAACACTATGGAACTCTCTTCCTTTACACATACCATCGGTATTCCTTATAGATGCTTTTAAAAAATATGAACACCCATCTTTTTAAATTGGCTTTTTTGTCATCTTGAGTTGTGTGTGATGTGAAGTGATGTATTTACAGCCAACTAACTAGGCTGATTGGCTACAGCTATATTTTTGGCTCTCGGCTAACACAGGAGTCCATTTTGATTAGAAGTCAGTCAGCCGATGTAGAGATGCGTTTGTCTGTCTATATGTCTTCTTGTTAATCAGTTAAACAGGAACCAGTTTGCACAGAAGATGCAAACTGGTGTCTAAAAGTGACTTGTTCCTCATTAAGTTTTTTTAAAAGAAGTTGCTGTTCTGTATTAACTACAGACAATGTTTCAGGATCAAAATGCTCCATAAATTTAGTGTCACTATGCAGGATTCAATCAAAAGGATTGAAAACATATCATTTGAAGCAGTTGTCATCCTGTAATCACAGTTATTATCAACAACCAAACCAAGAGCTGCATTCATTCATTTCATATTCACTGATAGGTTTGCATCTCCAGTGGAAACACTTTTTAAAGTGCAATAAACAGTTGGATTTGAGAGGATGTTGTGACAGTGATAACAAAGACAGCCGTAGTCTATCATGGGCATGGAAGTGCTCATGAGTAGACCAGCATACTGAGATACACGTTAGAATTACTAGGTATGATACTGTATGTGTGTATGTGTGTATATGAGCGTGTGTGTGTGTATTGTGTCTATTGTTCAGAAGTCAGAGGTGTAGCATTGTTCTGTCTAGGCCTCAGAGCAGGTTTCTGGGATGGTGGGTTAACAATGAGTATCTCTTACCACAGGTAGGCAATCTCCCCCTTCTCCCTGGCAGCCCTCATGGCTGGAAGAAGTTCTTTTCACTTCTGTAAAACACCTTCAGGAAAGTCTGTATTTTTCAGGGCTTTGCTGAGGACTTCCAGTTTGTCCTTATAAGGCAGAAACTTGACAACGATGGGCCTGGCAGAGGATGGAAAAAGCTTCCCAGTCCTGTGGACCAATGCCAACTCAATTTTGTGTCTATCTGTAGCTTCTCCGACAGCAGCTTCTTCACTTTGTCCTCAGAATGAGATCATTTTTCACTGACTGATTCATTAATGCCATCAATGATAATATTGTGTCGTCTAGGCTGACCTTCTATATAATCAGTTTTATCATTGAGTGAGATGAGACTTTTGCAGACTGTTTCCACATCATGCTTAGTATCTTTGTAGATATCACTCCACGTCTTGCAGTGGTTTTTAAAGTCATGAGATTCCTTTTGAGTGAACTCCAGACTGACCCTGAGGTCACTTCTCTCAGCAGCTCCCCAACTCTGTTGTTTGAGCAGTCAACAAAATTTCAACACAGGATTTGAAGTTCTCCTGTTGTTCTTGACAAGTTTTATAGAAGTCCTTTTGCTGCTCAAGTAATTCACACACCTGAGCCATGGAGTCTCCTCTGGATCGTGGCTGGAACTTCCTTGAGGTGGAATGGCAATATTAACATCAGGTCCAGTGAACCACTAAACCCAGAATAAGGCCTACAAGGCCAAAGGCCTGGATGATCCAAGTCTAACAAAATTACATGTCCAGAGCTGGATTTCTGGCCCAGATACACGATAAAGTTGGTGAAACCTCTGTTTGACTCTGTTTGTATAAGTAAACCAAAGACAAATAAAGGATTCAAGAGATATTAGATAGATAGAGTCCAGTTAATCTCACAGGAGTCACAGAGGAACACAGCAGCCCGACATCCTGTTGATCAATGCCACTGTGATTTGAGGAATTTCCCTTAACTCTCACAGGAAATAGGAAACAGCCAGACAAATGAAACTGACAATATTGGCTCACTTGGCACTTTTTTGAGACTAAGAATACAAATATGTATATATTAAAAAAAACAGTATAAAAAAAACAAACAAATATAAAACAATATAATCAACTGAATTAATTCCTTCAAAAGACGTCCCTTCTTCATGGATGCAATATTACTAAGGAGCCACTCTGTAGAGTGATTCTCTGAGCCAAAGCCTCTGGACAGGAAGTGTGAGTAATTCTGAGAAACAGGCTCCTTGTAGGAAAAAGGAAGGAGTAGAAAAACGGAAAGTCAAACTGTGAAGTGAAACCATCGGATGATGCTGCATTGCATCACTGTGTTGGTGTTACTTAGTATATAAAGGACAGAAATCCTTTGAGTTGAACCATCAGAGTCCAGACTGAAGGAAGACAGTGGAGTGTGAGCCAGCACCTGTCTACAGACACAACTATGAAGTCAGCTGTCATTGCCTTTCTCACCTGCCTGCTTGTCCTCTATGTACAAGGTTAGTGCTCCGTGATCGTCTCGTCCTTTGTGATGGAGCTTGTGTTTTAGAAATGTTACAGAATAAAACTTTAAAGCTGCAGTAATCAATAATGTTATGTCCTCATGGATCAAGTGACTATGTGTTATTGTAAAGGGGTCGCTGGTAGTGATGAACTGGATTCAGTTTTACTCTACATGCAGCACCAAACAGCAGAAACTAGCTGGTCAACATAGTGCAGCATTTATAAAGGAGAGTGAATGTTATGTGATGATATGTTACATGTTGTGTTTACAGGTTGTTCCATTGCCTCCATGTGGACTCAAAGAGACTAATTTTAACTATATCCTGTAGTTTAATCCATAAAAATACATCAGAGTTTAATAGTTGATTATATTTTGTAGTAATAATCTAAATGTGTAAAGTTGTCAGATAAATGTAGTAGAGTGAAAAGTACAATGTTTACCTCTGAAATATACTGAAGTAGAAATATAAAGTAGCATAAAAAGTGAATCTGAAGTCTGTTAAATGAATTAAAAGATGATCAGCAGCTAATAAGGTTGTGTCTTTTCTTCCTGCAGGACAATCAGAAACCGCTAATTCATGCAGGTGTTCAAACAGTTATGTCGGCCGGGTCAACACAAAGGTCATCAAGGGAATGCCAGTCATACACCACCCAAGTGTCTTCTGTCTAAAGACAGAAATTATGTAAGTTCATGAGCTGAATTAAACCACATTTATGGACATGTCATTCTTCTGCATTACTCAGCTTCTCTCTAACGCGCCTCTTTCGTCTCTCGCAGTATCAAAATAGCAGATCAGGAGAAGTGTGTGAATCCAGCGTCACCACTGGGAAAAATCATTCTGAAAAACATGAGCAAGTAAGATCAGCTTGACTTAACTAACTTAGGACAACAGAACAGTGTTCATGCTCAGAGTCTTCAAGATGAAATACTGCTGTGAATGTTTCTGATCTCTGTTGCTTTATACTAATAGTTCAATGTCATTTGTTGATTCAGGCAAAAGAAGAATGAAGCTGTGAGCATGACGACGACTACCAGTCAAACTAATACACAGAGTTCAACAAGTCACCACACAACATCCACCATGTAGAGTTGCTGCAGTACTTTTATACTTATTTTATACTTTTTATATTTCATTTTTACTATATTTATGAAATTTCATAATTAAATCTAATTTAAATGTAGTATTTTTTTATTTATACAGTTATATCACTCATGTCACTACAATAAGTGATCTTCTGTTTCTGTTTTCTTAACTTAAATTGTCATTGTGTTTATATAGTAAATAAGTCATTTGTATATATTTTGAATATTTTTTGGTACCAAAAATAAAACCCATGACTGTACTTTTAGTGTTCTGTGTTCTGTTACACAAACTGAACGTGTGCTTACCTTCACCTCTCAACAGAACGTGTTCACACTGAGGTTACAGATAACTAAGAGACAGTAGATACAGAACTATACATCACAATTATGAAATAACATACATTGAATTAAGTAGTAAACAAAAACGTGTTAAACAAACCAAAATATCTCCCATGTTTTAGATTCCTCATAGTAGCCATTGTTTGCCTTGATGGCAGCTTCGCACACTGTTGGTAATATCTGAACGAGCTTCATCGGGGTCAGACGTATAAAACTCTGTGTTGACTCATGACTAAATACAGAAATATGCATTCTGTTTTATACATCTAGGTCATTGAAAACCAGCTGTTTTCATATAAATTCACTGCCTGCTGCACCAGTCTGTACAGTTGTCAATGAAACAAACAGGAAAGAAGGAGAAATGCAGTTTCATATTTTGTGTTGCAACAGCAACATTCTCCAACAGCAGAACAGCTGTTATTACACACAGCTGTGCTGCTGTTTTAACCGTCCATATCAATAATTCATCACATGGACAGTAAACCATCATCAGCAGTGATACCTCAGAAATAAAATCAATGATTAGTTTGTAGCTCATATCTAAAACGACTTTACAAGGTGTGAAGATAAAAAGAATATTAACAGCAAAATAAATTGTGTAAGTTAAAAGCATGAATTAAAAAATCACACAAAAGTAATTAATCAATGTTACTTTAATAAATGCGCATTGATTGGCATTTTACAGATTGATATGTAAATGCAAAGTGTGTTGGTGTTTTCCTGACCTTGAAACTCGCTTTGTGGTATTTTGGTGCCCAGCGGAGAGCGCACGGAGCACAGGCGGGAGGTTCATTCTAATGAAGCAGTGTAAAGCCAGTTGTTGTATTTTGGTTCTAGATTTTGCACTGAACACAGACGTCTCAGAACCTCGTCTGTTTCTGACGCAATGTCAATCTGGTGCTGCTTTGGTGATTTTATCAACAGGATCAAACTAAATATTTGCTGAAATAACAGATTCATGCTTGAAATACAAATAAGTTACAGCACAGACAGTAAAGTTCAATGTAGTTAAAGCAGGAAAGTCAGTGAATCAGTCTGTGTTGATCTGTGAGTGAATGTGTGATTCTTACAGTATCTGCTGTCTGTATGAGAAGCTTCTTCAGCTCATTAAACCTCTGCAGCATCTGAAGGCAGCAGGACTGATACGTTGATAAATCTGCAGCCTCTGAGAAGTAACGAACCAGAGCGCAGCGCCGTTACACAGCCGTTCACTGTTTACCTTCACCAGGCTGGTTGGTTATAGCTCCATATTCTTCTTTTTTATGAAGCAGACGTCCAGTTAGCAGCTCAGCAGCCTCTTTTATAACTTTCTTTTTAGTAAAAGTAGCATTTCATGTTTTATTTTTGAAACACATTATAGTGCAAACGCTGTTGTGTTACTTTAATTACTAAACTAGGCCTATGTGACTGTTTACAAGCTGAGATACAGTAGAATTGTCTGTCCAGTGCGATCATATAAACAGTTTCACCAAATGATTTTTTTTTCTCTTGTGGTCATAGTAACTAACTTATCAAATAAACTACTCCATCTGTCTTTGGCTGTAGATTTGAGCAGTTTCAGAACTACTGGGGAAAACTGACCAGAGCAAAAACACTTTGAAGAAGTGGATGAAGTCTACAAATTCATGCACTTCGGCTTGTTTTGTGGCAGCTCAGGAGCTGCTTCTGATCTCCTTTGAGGTATATTGTTCATCCACACAGGTTGGAGTTTTGCATAACATATCTTAAAACTATCTTAATGACCTGTAAGGCAGATTTACAATTTAAAAATACTCCTGACCTTTATGACAGTGTTGAGCATATCACTATAATATCCGCAAAATATTAAATTGATGCAAGATGCAAACTGGTGTCTAAAAGTGACTTGTTCCTCATTTAGTTTTTTTTAAAAGAAGTTGCTGTTCTGTATTAACTACAGACAATGTTTCAGGATCAAAATGCTCCATAAATTTAGTGTCACTATGCAGGATTCAATCAAAAGGATTGAAAACATATCATTTGAAGCAGTTGTCATCCTGTAATCACAGTTATTATCAACAACCAAACCAAGAGCTGCATTCATTCATTTCATATTCACTGATAGGTTTGCATCTCCAGTGGAAACACTTTTTAAAGTGCAATAAACAGTTGGATTTGAGAGGATGTTGTGACAGTGATAACAAAGACAGCCGTAGTCTATCATGGGCATGGAAGTGCTCATGAGTAGACCAGCATACTGAGATACACGTTAGAATTACTAGGTATGATACTGTATGTGTGTATGTGAGCGTGTGTGTGTGTATTGTGTCTATTGTTCAGAAGTCAGAGGTGTAGTATTGTTCTGTCTAGGCCTCAGAGCAGGTTTCTGGGATGGTGGGTTAACAATGAGTATCTCTTACCACAGGTAGGCAATCTCCCCCTTCTCCCTGGCAGCCCTCATGGCTGGAAGAAGTTCTTTTCACTTCTGTAAAACACCTTCAGGAAAGTCTGTGTTTTTCAGGGCTTTGCTGAGGACTTCCAGTTTGTCCTTATAAGGCAGAAACTTGACAACGATGGGCCTGGCGGAGGATGGAAAAAGCTTCCCAGTCCTGTGGGCCCATACCAACTCAATTTTGTGTCTATCTGTAGCTTCTCCGACAGCAGCTTCTTCACTTTGTCCTCAGAATGAGATCATTTTTCACTGACTGATTCATTAATGCCATCAATGGTAATATTGTGTCGTCTAGGCTGACCCTCTATATAATCAGTTTTATCATTGAGTGAGATGAGACTTTTGCAGACTGTTTCCACATCATGCTTAGTATCTTTGTAGATATCACTCCACGTCTTGCAGTGGTTTTTAAAGTCATGAGATTCCTTTTGAGTGAACTCCAGACTGACCCTGAGGTCACTTCTCTCAGCAGCTCCCCAACTCTGTTGTTTGAGCAGTCAACAAAATTTCAACACAGGATTTGAAGTTTTTCTCCTGTTGTTCTTGACAAGTTTTATAGAAGTCCTTTTGCTGCTCAAGTAATTCACACACCTGAGCCGTGGAGATAGTCTCCTCTGGATCGTTGCTGGAACTTCCTTTAGGTGGAATGGCAATATTAACATCAGGTCCAGTGAACCACTAAACCCAGAATAAGGCCTACAAGGCCAAAGGCCTGGATGATCCAAGTCTAACAAAATTACATGTCCAGAGCTGGATTTCTGGCCCAGATACACGATAAAGTTGGTGAAACCTCTGTTTGACTCTGTTTGTATAAGTAAACCAAAGACAAATTAAGGATTCAAGAGATATTAGATAGATAGAGTCCAGTTAATCCCACAGGAGTCACAGAGGAACACAGCAGCCCGACATCCTGTTGATCAATGCCACTGTCAATGCCATATTTGGGGAATTTCCCTTAACTCTCACAGGAAAGAGGAAACAGCCAGACAAATGAAACTGACAATATTGGCTCACTTGGCACTTTTTCGAGACTAAGAATACAAATATATATATATTAAAAAAACAGTATAAAAAAAACAAACAAATATAAAACAATATAATCAATTGAATGAATTCCCTCAAAGACCTCCCTTCTTCATGGATGCAATATTACTAAGGAGCCACTCTGTAGAGTGATTCTCTGAGCCAAAGCCTCTGGACAAGAAGTGTGAGTAATTCTGAGAAACAGGCTCCTTGTAGGAAAAAGGAAGAAGTGGAAAAACTCAAAGTCAAACTGTGAAGTGAAACCATCGGATGATGCTGCATTGCGTCACTGTGTTGGTGTTACTTAGTATATAAAGGACAGAAATCCCTTGAGTTGAACCATCAGAGTCCAGACTGAAGGAAGACAGTGGAGTGTGAGCCAGCACCTGTCTACAGACACAACTATGAAGTCAGCTGTCATTGCCTTTCTCACCTGCCTGTTTGTCCTCTATGTACAAGGTTAGTGCTCCGTGATCGTCTCGTCCTTTGTGATGGAGCTTGTGTTTTAGAAATGCTATGGAATAGAACTTCAAAGCTGCAGTAATCAATAATGTAATTTCCATATGGATCAAGTGATTATGTGTTATGGTAAAGGGGTCGCTGGTAGTGATGAACTGGACTCAGTTTTACTCTACATGCAGCACCAAACAGCAGAAACTAGCTGGTGAACATAGTGCAGCATTTATAAAGGAGAGTGAATGTTATGTGATGATATGTTACATGTTGTGTTTACAGGTTGTTCCATTGCCTCCATGTGGACTCAAAGAGACTAATTTTAACTATATCCTGTAGTTTAATCCATAAAAATACATCAGAGTTTAATAGTTGATTATATTTTGTAGTAATAATCTAAATGTGTAAAGTTGTCAGATAAATGTAGTAGAGTGAAAAGTACAATGTTTACCTCTGAAATATACTGAAGTAGAAATATAAAGTAGCATAAAAAGTGAATCTGAAGTCTGTTAAATGAATTAAAAGATGATCAGCAGCTAATAAGGTTGTGTCTTTTCTTCCTGCAGGACAATCAGAAACCGCTAATTCATGCAGGTGTTCAAACAGTTATGTCGGCCGGGTCAACACAAAGGTCATCAAGGGAATGCCAGTCATACACCACCCAAGTGTCTTCTGTCTAAAGACAGAAATTATGTAAGTTCATGAGCTGAATTAAACCACATTTATGGACATGTCATTCTTCTGCATTACTCAGCTTCTCTCTAACGCGCCTCTTTCTTCTCTCGCAGTATCAAAATAGCAGATAAGAAGAAGTGTGTGAATCCAGCGTCACCACTGGGAAAAATCATTCTGAAAAACATGAGCAAGTAAGATCAGCTTGACTTAACTAACTTAGGACAACAGAACAGTGTTCATGCTCAGAGTCTTCAAGATGAAATACTGCTGTGAATGTTTCTGATCTCTGTTGCTTTATACTAATAGTTCAATGTCATTTGTTGATTCAGGCAAAAGAAGAATGAAGCTGTGAGCATGACGACGACTACCAGTCAAACTAATACACAGAGTTCAACGAGTCACCACACAACATCCACCATGTAGAGCTGCTGCAGTACTTTTATACTTATTTTATACTTTTTATATTTCATTTTTACTATATTTATGAAATTTCGTAACTAAATCTAATTTAAATGTAGTAATTTTTTATTTATACAGTTATATCACTCATGTCACTACAATAAGTGATCTTCTGTTTCTGTTTTCTTAACTTAAATTGTCATTGTGTTTATATAGTAAATAAGTCATTTGTATATATTTTGAATATTTTTTGGTACCAAAAATAAAACCCATGACTGTACTTTTAGTGTTCTGTGTTCTGTTACACAAACTGAACGTGTGCTTACCTTCACCTCTCAACAGAATGTGTTCACACTGAGGTTACAGATAACTAAGAGACAGTAGATACAGAACTATACATCACAATTATGAAATAACATACATTGAATTAAGTAGTAAACAAAAATGTGTTAAACAAACCAAAATATCTCCAATGTTTTAGATTCCTCATAGTAGCCATTGTTTGCCTTGATGGCAGCTTCGCACACTGTTGGTAATATCTGAACGAGCTTCATCAGCGGTCAGACGTATAAAACTCTGTGTTGACTCATGACTAAATACAGAAATATGCATTCTGTTTTATACATCTAGGTCATTGAAAACCAGCTGTTTTCATATAAATTCACTGCCTGCTGCACCAGTCTGTACAGTTGTCAATGAAACAAACAGGAAAGAAGGAGAAATGCAGTTTCATATTTTGTGTTGCAACAGCAACATTCTCCAACAGCAGAACAGCTGTTATTACACACAGCTGTGCTGCTGTTTTAACCGTCCATATCAATAATTCATCACATGGACGGTAAACCATCATCAGCAGTGATACCTCAGAAATAAAATCAATGATTAGTTTGTAGCTCATATCTAAAACGACTTTACAAGGTGTGAAGATAAAAAGAATATTAACAGCAAAATAAATTGTGTAAGTTAAAAGCATGAATTAAAAAATCACACAAAAGTAATTAATCAATGTTACTTTAATAAATGCGCATTGATTGGCATTTTACAGATTGATATGTAAATGCAAAGTGTGTTGGTGTTTTCCTGACCTTGAAACTCGCTTTGTGGTATTTTGGTGCCCAGCGGAGAGCGCACGGAGCACAGGCGGGAGGTTCATTCTAATGAAGCAGTGTAAAGCCAGTTGTTGTATTTTGGTTCTAGATTTTGCACTGAACACAGACGTCTCAGAACCTCGTCTGTTTCTGACGCAATGTCAATCTGCTGCTGCTTTGGTGATTTTATCAACAGGATCAAACTAAATATTTGCTGAAATAACAGATTCATGCTTGAAATACAAATAAGTTACAGCACAGACAGTAAAGTTCAATGTAGTTAAAGCAGGAAAGTCAGTGAATCAGTCTGTGTTGATCTGTGAGTGAATGTGTGATTCTTACAGTATCTGCTGTCTGTATGAGAAGCTTCTTCAGCTCATTAAACCTCTGCAGCATCTGAAGGCAGCAGGACTGATACGTTGATAAATCTGCAGCCTCTGAGAAGTAACGAACCAGAGCGCAGCGCCGTTACACAGCCGTTCACTGTTTACCTTCACCAGGCTGGTTGGTTATAGCTCCATATTCTTCTTTTTTATGAAGCAGACGTCCAGTTAGCAGCTCAGCAGCCTCTTTTATAACTTTCTTTTTAGTAAAAGTAGCATCTCATGTTTTATTTTTGAAACACATTATAGTGCAAACGCTGTTGTGTTACTTTAATTACTAAACTAGGCCTATGTGACTGTTTACAAGCTGAGATACAGTAGAATTGTCTGTCCAGTGCGATCATATAAACAGTTTCACCAAATGATTTTTTTTTCTATTGTGGTCATAGTAACTAACTAATTAAATAAACTACTCCATCTGTCTTTGGATGTAGATTTGAGCAGTTTCAGAACTGCTGGGTAAAACTGACCAGAGCAAAAACACTTTGAAGAGGTGGATGAAGTCTACAAATTCATGCACTTCGGCTTGTTTTGTGGCAGCTCAGGAGCTGCTTCTGATCTCCTTTGAGGTATATTGTTCATCCACACAGGTTGGAGTTTTGCATAACATATCTTAAAACTATCTTAATGACCTGTAAGGCAGATTTACAATTTAAAAATACTCCTGACCTTTATGACAGTGCTGAGCATATCACTATAATATCCGCAAAATATTAAATTCTTCAAAAAAAAACTTTAAAAAAATCATTGTACATATGGCAGAATAGACACAAGAACTCCTAAAAATGTGTGTTACCTAAAGTAAAGCATTTAGTCAGTCTGTAATGGCGTACAGGTTGTCCATAACATAGCTGGCAAACTAACTAGCAAAAATATGTTTCTCCTTAAAATATCAAAAAAGTTGTTAATGTTAAATGAATGAATATTTTTAACTTAAACCACTGATTGTTTACTTAAACTAGGCTGATTGGCTACAGCTATATTTTTGGCTCTCGGCTAACACAGGAGTCCATTTTGATTAGAAGTCAGTCAGCCGATGTAGAGATGCGTTTGTCTGTCTATATATCTTCTTGTTAATCAGTTAAACAGGAACTAGTTTGCACAGAAGATGCAAACTGGTCTCTAAAAGTGACTTGTTCCTCATTAAGTTTTTTTAAAAGAAGTTGCTGTTCTGTATTAACTACAGACAATGTTTCAGGATCAAAATGCTCCATAAATTTAGTGTCACTATGCAGGATTCAATCAAAAGGATTGAAAACATATCATTTGAAGCAGTTGTCATCCTGTAATCACAGTTATTATCAACAACCAAACCAAGAGCTGCATTCATTCATTTCATATTCACTGATAGGTTTGCATCTCCAGTGGAAACACTTTTTAAAGTGCAATAAACAGTTGGATTTGAGAGGATGTTGTGACAGTGATAACAAAGACAGTCGTAGTCTATCATGGGCATGGAAGTGCTCATGAGTAGACCAGCATACTGAGATACACGTTAGAATTACTAGGTATGATACTGTATGTGTGTATGTGTGTATGTGAGCATGTGTGTGTGTATTGTGTCTATCGTTCAGAAGTCAGAGGTGTAGTATTGTTCTGTCTAGGCCTCAGAGCAGGTTTCTGGGATGGTGGGTTAACAATGAGTATCTCTTACCACAGGTAGGCAATCTCCCCCTTCTCCCTGGCAGCCCTCATGGCTGGAAGAAGTTCTTTTCACTTCTGTAAAACACCTTCAGGAAAGTCTGTGTTTTTCAGGGCTTTGCTGAGGACTTCCAGTTTGTCCTTATAAGGCAGAAACTTGACAACGATGGGCCTGGCGGAGGATGGAAAAAGCTTCCCAGTCCTGTGGGCCCATACCAACTCAATTTTGTGTCTATCTGTAGCTTCTCCGACAGCAGCTTCTTCACTTTGTCCTCAGAATGAGATCATTTTTCATTGACTGATTCATTAATGCCATTAATGATAATATTGTGTCGTCTAGGCTGACCTTCTATATAATTAGTTTTATCATTGAGTGAGACTTTTGCAGACTGTTTCCACATCATGCTTAGTATCTTTGTAGATATCACTCCACGTCTTGCAGTGGTTTTTAAAGTCATGAGATTCCTTTTGAGTGAACTCCAGACTGACCCTGAGGTCACTTCTCTCAGCAGCTCCCCAACTCTGTTGTTTGAGCAGTCAACAAAATTTCAACACAGGATTTGAAGTTTTTCTCCTGTTGTTCTTGACAAGTTTTATAGAGGTCCTTTTGCTGCTCAAGTAATTCACACACCTGAGCCGTGGAGATAGTCTCCTCTGGATCGTTGCTGGAACTTCCTTTAGGTGGAATGGCAATATTAACAACAGGTCCAGTGAACCACTAAACCCAGAATAAGGCCTACAAGGCCAAAGGCCTGGATGATCCAAGTCTAACAAAATGTCCAGAGCTGGATTTCTGGCCCAGATACACGATAAAGTTGGTGAAACCTCTGTTTGACTCTGTTTGTATAAGTAAACCAAAGACAAATAAAGGATTCAAGAGATATTAGATAGATAGACACCAGTTAATCCCACAGGAGTCACAGAGGAACACAGCAGCCCTACATCCTGTTGATCAATGCCACTGTGATTTGGGGAATTTCCCTTAACTCTCACAGGAAAGAGGAAACAGCCAGACAAATGAAACTGAAAATATTGGCTCACTTGGCACTTTTTCGAGACTAAGAATACATATATATATATATATATATATATATATATATATATATATATATATATATATATATATATATATATATATATATATTAAAAAACAGTATAAAGAAACCAAATATAAAACAATATAATCAACTGAATTAATTCCCTCAAAGACCTCCCTTCTTCATGGATGCAATATTACTAAGGAGCCACTCTGTAGAGTGATTCTCTGAGCCAAAGCCTCTTGACAAGAAGTGTGAGTAATTCTGAGAAACAGGCTCCTCGAAGGAAAAAGGAGGGAGTAGAAAAACTGAAAGTCAAACTGTGAAGTGAAACCATTGGGTCATGCTGCATTGCATCACTGTGTTGGTGTTACTTAGTATATAAAGGACAGAAATCCTTTGAGTTGAACCATCAGAGTCCAGACTGAAGGAAGACAGTGGAGTGTGAGCCAGCACCTGTCTACAGACACAACTATGAAGTCAGCTGTCATTGCCTTTCTCACCTGCCTGCTTGTCCTCTATGTACAAGGTTAGTGCTCCGTGATCGTCTCGTCCTTTGTGATGGAGCTTGTGTTTTAGAAATACTACGGAATAGAACTTCAAAGCTGCAGTAATCAATAATGTTATTTCCCATATGGATCAAGTGACTATGTGTTATTGTAAAGGGGTCGCTGGTAGTGATGAACTGGACTCAGTTTTACTCTACATGCAGCACCAAACATCAGAAAGTAGCTGGTCAACATAGTGCAGCATTTATAAAGGAGAGTGAATGTTATGTGATGATATGTTACATGTTGTGTTTACAGGTTGTTCCATTGCCTCCATGTGGACTCAAAGAGACTAATTTTAACTATATCCCCCAATTTAATCCATAAAAATAAAGTTTAATAGTTGATTATATTTTGTAGCAATAATCTAAATGTGTAAAGTTGTCAGATAAATGTAGTAGAGTGAAAAGTACAATGTTTACCTCCGAAATATACTGAAGTAGAAATATAAAGTAGCATAAAAAGTGAATCTGAAGTCTGTTAAATGAATTAAAAGATGATCAGCAGCTAATAAGGTTGTGTCTTTTCTTCCTGCAGGACAATCAGAAACCGCTAATTCATGCAAGTGTTTAAACGGTTATGTCGGCCGGGTCAACACAAAGCTCATCAAGGGAATGCCAGTCATACACCAATCAAGTGTCTTCTGTCTAAAGACAGAAATTATGTAAGTTCATGAGCTGAATTAAACCACATTTATGGACATGTCATTCTTCTGCATTACTCAGCTTCTCTCTAACGCGCCTCTTTCTTCTCTCGCAGTGTCACAATAGCAGATCAGAAGAAGTGTGTGAATCCAGCGTCACCACTGGGAAAAATCATTCTGAAAAACATGAGCAAGTAAGATCAGCTTGACTTCACTAACTTAGGACAACAGAACAGTGTTCATGCTCAGAGTCTTCAAGATGAAATACTGCTGTGAATGTTTCTGATCTCTGTTGCTTTATACTAATAGTTCAATGTCATTTGTATATTCAGGCAAAAGAAGAATAAAGCTGTGAGCATGACGACGACTACCAGTCAAACTAATACACAGAGTTCAACGAGTCACCACACAACATCCACCATGTAGAGCTGCTGCAGTACTTTTATACTTATTTTATACTTTTTATATTTCATTTTTACTATATTTATGAAATTTCATAACTAAATCTAATTTAAATGTAGTATTTTTTTATTTATAAAGTTATATCACTCATGTCACTACAATAAGTGATCTTCTGTTTCTGTTTTCTTAACTTAAATTGTCATTGTGTTTATATAGTAAATAAGTCATTTGTATATATTTTGAATATTTTTTGGTACCAAAAATAAAACCCATGACTGTACTTTTAGTGTTCTGTGTTCTGTTACACAAACTGAACGTGTGCTTACCTTCACCTCTCAACAGAATGTGTTCACACTGAGGTTACAGATAACTAAGAGACAGTAGATACAGAACTATACATCACAATTATGAAATAACATACATTGAATTAAGTAGTAAACAAAAACGTGTTAAACAAACCAAAATATCTCCCATGTTTTAGATTCCTCATAGTAGCCATTGTTTGCCTTGATGGCAGCTTCGCACACTGTTGGTAATATCTGAACGAGCTTCATCGGGGTCAGACGTATAAAACTCTGTGTTGACTCATGACTAAATACAGAAATATGCAGACGCATTATAAGGCTGTGCTGCACATGGTTCTGTTTTATACATCTAGGTCATTGAGTAACTGGGCTCATTTCCCACAGTTAGACGCCGTGAACCAGCTGTTTTCATATAAATTCACTGCCAGCTGCACCAGTCTGTACAGTTGTCAATGAAACAAACAGGAAAGAAGGAGAAATGCAGTTTCATATTTTGTGTTGCAACAGCAACATTCTCCAACAGCAGAACAGCTGTTATTACACACAGCTGTGCTGCTGTTTTAACCGTCCATATCAATAATTCATCACATGGACAGTAAACCATCATCAGCAGTGATACCTCAGAAATAAAATCAATGATTAGTTTGTAGCTCATATCTAAAACGACTTTACAAGGTGTGAAGATAAAAAGAATATTAACAGCAAAATAAATTGTGTAAGTTAAAAGCATGAATTAAAAAATCACACAAAAGTAATTAATCAATGTTACTTTAATAAATGCGCATTGATTGGCATTTTACAGATTGATATGTAAATGCAAAGTGTGTTGGTGTTTTCCTGACCTTGAAACTCGCTTTGTGGTATTTTGGTGCCCAGCGGAGAGCGCACGGAGCACAGGCGGGAGGTTCATTCTAATGAAGCAGTGTAAAGCCAGTTGTTGTATTTTGGTTCTAGATTTTGCACTGAACACAGACTGTTGTGTTACTTTAATTACTAAACTAGGCCTATGTGACTGTTTACAAGCTGAGATACAGTAGAATTGTCTTTCCAGTGCGATCATATAAACAGTTTCACCAAATGATTTTTTTTTTCTATTGTGGTCATAGTAACTAACTAATTAAATAAACTACTCCATCTGTCTTTGGCTGTAGATTTGAGCAGTTTCACAACTGCTGGGGAAAACTGACCAGAGCAAAAACACTTTGAAGAGGTGGATGAAGTCTACAAATTCATGCACTTCGGCTTGTTTTGTGGCAGCTCAGGAGCTGCTTCTGATCTCCTTTGAGGTATATTGTTCATCCACACAGGTTGGAGTTTTGCATAACATATCTTAAAACTATCTTAATGACCTGTAAGGCAGATTTATAAATTAAAAATACTCCTGACCTTAATGACAGTGCTGAGCATATCACTATAATATCCACAAAATATTAAATTCTTCAAAAAAAAACTTAAAAAAAATCATTGTACATATGGCAGAATAGACACAAGAACTCCTAAAAATGTGTGTTACCTAAAGTAAAGCATTTAGTCAGTCTGTAATGGCGTACAGGTTGTCCATAGCATAGCTGGCAAACTAACTAGCAAAAATATGTTTTCCCTTAAAATATCAAAAAAGTTGTTAATGTTAAATGAATGAATATTTTAACTTAAACCACTGATTGTTTTATTGAGAAACCACAATACATTTGTACCTTTTTGTTTATGTGAAATATGTCCCCCTAATTAGATATTCACTCATAAGTGTAATGTAACTATAAGTGGTGTACTCATCATTTTAGGGATCAAACAGATTTTGCGGCTCCAGGTGGGTTTTATTTGGTGGGAAATTGGCTCAAATGGCTCTTTGTACGCTGGAGGTTGCTGACCCCTGGTCTAGACATTTGTTTGTTGAGCTGTCGTCATTACACTTAACTGTGATTGGCTCAGCTGATCTATATTTACCTTCATCAAACCCTTTTGCACTTTGTGCTGCTCCACAGACATGAACCAAAACAGCAGCTCTGCGGAGAGACCCCCACACTGTCTGTGCACCTCAGAACTACCGAGTCAGTTCATTAGAGTTACCAGCCTTAGAAATCACCAATTAACAGCACCTCAGATTAGAGCCCACATCAATGCCTCCCAGAGCTCAAGTAGCAGACACATCTCAACATCAGCTGTTCAGAGGAGACTGCCTGAATCAGGCCTTCATAGAAACCACGACTGAGGGAGACCAATAAGAAGAAGAGAACTGCTTGGACCAAGAAACACAAGCAATGGACATCAGACCAGTGGAAATCTGTACTTTGGTCTGATGAGTCCAGAAGTGAGATGTTTGGTTCCAGCCACTGTGCCTTTGTGAGATGCGGAGGAGGTGACCAGATGGTATCTGCATGTGTGAAGCATGGAGGAGGGGGTGTGATGGTGTGGAGATTGTTGGAGACTTATGCAGAATTCATGGCACACTTAACCAGCATGCCTACCACAACATCCTGCAGTGACACACCATCCCATCTGGTTTGTGCTTATTGGGACCATCGTTTGTTTTTCACCAGGACAACGACCCAAAAACACCTCCAGGCTCTGTAAGGCTGGTTCACATCCATGTCTGACCAAGAAGCAGAGTGATGAGTGTTGCATCAGATGAGCTTGCCTCCACAATCACCCAACCTAAACCCAACTGAGATGGTTTGGGAAGAGCTGGACCGCAGTGAGTGAAGGAAAAGCAGCCAACAAGTGTTCAGTGTATGTGGAAACTCCTTCAAGACTGTTGAAAAGCATCATGAAGCTGGATGAGAGAATGAAAGAGTGCGCAAAGCTGTCAATTAAAGCAAAAGGTGTCTTCTTTAAGGAATCTAAAATATGAAAGATATTTTGGTTTGTTTAACACTTGATTACTACATGATTCCATATGTTTCATTTTATAGTTTTGATGTCTTCAGTGTTGTTCTACAATGTAGAAAATATTAAAAATAAAGAAAAATCCTTGAATGAGCAGGGGTGTCCAAATGTTTGACTGGTACTGTTGGATCAGACCAGCTGAACGTGGTGTAATCACATCTGCACTCTGTATGTTACATACTGTACGTGGTCAAAAGTATGTAGTAGGGGTGCATACAAATAACTTATTCGGCAAAGCACAAATAGTGGGGTTTTTTTTACGAACATTTGTTTCATACAAATATTTTAAAAATTATTTGTTTCCGGGAAGAAAAATAAACCATGTCAGATACCAGCGTGCAGGTCGGTTACATCATTATCTCAGTGTCTCTCCTCTGCTCCGCTGTGACGTCTATCAGCAGGTCTCAGTGAGGGGAGTCACATCCACCTGCTACATGACGCACATTTCCTAATTTGGACATCAGTCCTGGAGTTGAGGGTGTTCCCCAGAGATAAAGCTGAACTACTGACACACACAAAGTGCTCCCAAGGGAACACTTCATGAACACTTATTGTAACACTTTAATTTTCTAAAATTAAAAGTGTAATAAAAACAAAAACTGGATTTTTAAGCTTCTTTCTACTTTTAGGACTATATGAATACAAATATTTTGCTGCCTCAACAAATACAGATACAAATATAAATACTGGGCCCTGTGCACATCCATAGTATGGATACACCCAAATATTCCACCCATATATGATGGATGAACATGTCATTTAATGATCAGCCCAAAGTTACTACATGCAGTCACCAGAGAGGACCAGCCCACCATACTGGTCAGTGCTCTGATTATCCTGCGCTCTCTGCCAGTCCTGCATAGTGGTGGGGAGCTTCAGCATGTTGAGGTTGCAGGCAGGCATGTTTCCCGTGTGGCACCGATCAATAACATGTATTTCAAAGGCAGAAAACTATAGTACACCTTACAAATTAATATAGAATATACGTACTACTTTTAAAACAATTTCTCTCAGTACATTTCATACAAGTCTTTACTTTGGTAAAATGGTAAACAAGACCACAGGCTGGCTTTGGATCACACTCAGTGTTGCCAGATTGTTTGGGTTTATGTACAGTTGGGCTACTTTTTATTTAATTGTGCGAGTAAATGTGTTTTTAGCAGGTTATGATCATTCAGGCTACTTTTTGTACCATTCAGCCAGTTTCCACCATTGAAAAGTTTGTCTCTATTCCAATAATACCACCGTCGAGCGTGAAACCATCCAGATCAAGATCAAACAATTTGTTCCAAATATACTATTTATTTTATACACATTCAGAGCTCATTTGTTGCAGCTTATTCTTTATTTCATTTCCAGATGAGATTAAATTCAGCTTATTATAAAATGTAAACATCACTGGGGGGGAAGGGCACATGCATCGCTCTGACATATTTAAAATAATTTAAAATCATTGTTGAAGTTTTCACTGTGATTTATATCTCACGCCATAAAAACTATTATTATTATCAATTTTAAAAAGCTTCGCTTCACCTTCATACTGTAACTGTGTGTCAGAGGATTAACAGAGCATCATTGCTGGTTGAGCAGCAGCAGTGTGAGATCGTGTCTGTGTCGTGTGAAGAAGGATCAGTCATCATCTGCGTCATCGAAGGCCACGCCGGTCGCTTCACGCTTTCTGCAAAAAAAAAAAAAGAACATCTGTTGGTTTTCATTCAGAGCTCAGAATGATGTGAGTACTGAAAGAGGTTTATCAGAGACTTTATTGTACTTTTTCATTCCTGGGTTGATGAGTGAAGCTCCTGGAAGTCGTTTCTTTACCATCACTGATGGAGCGTAGTTCTGCTGCTGTCGGGGCTCAAACTCTGGGGGAAAAAAAAAAAAGTCATCTCTGTAAGCCGGTGAACCGAACCGCCGACAAGCCCGTCAACACTTCACTTCTGTTATTCCATACTTCTGCAGGTAATAAAATATCACTCTGTCTTTCTTTGAATTGATTTTATAACAATATTTTTGTATTGAAACCTCCAACTTCTGCTCCCATATTTACATCACGCTTACATGCATACTGCTGCATTTATAAACATTTATGTCAATCTAGAAAATATCACATTATGACTCATCATGGTTATCATGCATCTAACAAAAGGGGCTGGAAAGACTGTTTAACCTGCTATATTATTAATGCAGTGACACTACTTAAAGCTACAATATGCAAGTTCTGGAAATGAAGCTGCTGTCAGCATCAGACTCCACAGTAATCCTAATGATTACACAAACCCATGTACTGATTTTAACTGTTATGATCTGTTCGTTCTCTCTGACTCTCTCCTGGAAGTAGTGTGACTGAGCCTTGTACTCTACCTGCCGGCCGCCTTTGGTGATCTTTCACCGGACTGACAGACGGGGATCCACCTGCAGGGAATGACAAAACAGTGGCAGTGAGATTTAAGCCTGCATAAGCTCCTATAAATTCACATCCTGTATTCAGTGTGAAAATGCAACGAGTCACAGGAACAAAGTACATTTACCGTCAGGCTGAGCGAGGCTGTCAGCCATCCTGAACAGCAGCTCCTTGAGCTCCTCTGTCGCCTGCGGACCGTCCAGCTTGGACAGGGTCACACTCAGGTCAGCGGGACTGGAGCCCACTCGGAGCTCTGCACTGCTGTCATGCACCACGACAGACACATCCCCGCTACCACACGCCGACCTGCCGGAGACACAGAAGGATATTTAACCTCAATTACCAGAGGATGGTCATGCGCACACACACACACACACACACACACACACACACACACACACACACACACACACGTGGGAGCTTCTGCTGACTGTGCAGCTTCAATCACACCACTGAATTTTAAAAAAGAAAAAACATGTTACACAGAGTGGTTTTAGAGGAGGACAGATTATAATCTAACCTGAGTTTTAGGGTGTAATCCTCTGTAGATTTCAAGGCAAACTTCTGTTTCTAAACAAACATGCAAAGTTACAACCAAAGCCGGAGAACCTTCACTGATGAGTGAAAATCACGGAGGACTGCAGGTGAAACTTACAAACTGTTTCAGAGTGTCCTCGGTGTACTCTGCGCTCCAGACGTCGGCAGCATCTGTCAAACTACAGCAGATGAACAAAGACGTGATGATTAAAACAGTTCAACGTACATGAAATCACACTTCATCATCTGTCCTGTCAGTATGTGTCCAACGGCTGAACACGTTTAAACATGTGCGATGTATTCAAATACAACTCCAAAATAACTACAAGTGTAATACGGTCTAAAAGCAAACGTTAGGAAAAGCTTTTAGATTTTGCTTTTAGATGTTTTATTACAGACCAAAACATTCATACATGCTGTCATTGTGTTACTTATGGAAGGATTTATAATAAAAATAAATTATTCCCCTTTTTGCTGGGGCTCCCAGGAACCCCCTCAAGGTCCCCTGGGGGTCCCCGGACCCCAATTTGAGAACCACTGCCCTACTGCATCCTCTCTAAATGAGTGAATTGTAGCCCAGACTCCATTTAAATAATAGGAAATATTAACTTTCCCAGCTTACAGGGAAATGTACATTTCTGTAAAAATACAACTGATGAGCGCATTATTTACTTTTGGAGTTGCTCTTCAATTCGGCATAAAGTTTAAACACTAAGCAACTTATTTTAGGTCAAATATCAGCTTCTATATTCATACTGTCAGTGAAAGTCATGGTGCTTTCATGAGCGCGAAGTCCGACCCGAAATTTCTGCGTTTTGTGGGATTATTAACGCTGCTTGGTGGATTATCTGTAGTGTGCATCTGGTTTTATGTTCTAAAGCGCAGAACATACAAGACAAAAGCAAGTTTCTCGATAAGAAACCGGAACAATAAACTGTCGTGTTTTAAATGGAGGCTGGTTTAGCGCTCAGTGGGTCTTTAATGTGCGTTCTTTCTTTCTCACCAAATGTTGAATGCGCCGTTTTTTCTGCGTGTGTAGCAGATGAATTTAGATCTGCTCTTTTTATCCAGCACAATGCAATAAGACGTCTTGTTCACATCCATGTCGACGGTTCACACACCGAAGCACAACAAAGTACAACAAAGCCAAAACTAACTGACTTCCGCTTTCTTCTTCTTCTTCTTCTTCTTCTTCTTCTTCTTTTCTTTGAGTTTTAATGGCGGTTGGTAAACCAGTTTATATGCGCATTACCGCCACCTGCTGGAATAAAGTGTGGAACAGCAGATTAGCAGAAAAAAACTACATTTACTCTATTATTCCTGTTACTCTTGAGTAATTAATTAGAAGATTGTGTACTTTCATGATGTCTTTCCTAGCAGATGTAATATTGTGTTTTCCATCATTTAGTACTGATATTAATTCCCTTCTTTCTTCATCATACAATCTATCAGAACATGTTTGACAGTTTCTGGTTTATTACAGTCTGTACATAGTCCAGAAAGGTGTTGCCTGTTCCATAGAGTGTTTGATTTAAACCTGCATGTCATATTCTCAGATGGGTAATGACCATCTCTTCTCTTTGGCTCCCTGTATTCCACCAACGCCTACGTTTTTGAATATTGTAAAGATGTCTTCCTGTATCAGTTAAGTCTCAGTATTCCTGCCAGGTTTTGCGCATTTAACCTTTTATGATAGTTTTAACCTATGCTTTATTTAACGGTACTTGTATGTCAATTAATTGTAGTTTTGAAGGGGTAGTTCAGATTTTTTGAAGTGGGGTTGTATGAGGTACTTATCCATAGTCAGTGTATTACCTATAGTAGATGGAGGTTGGCACACTCCCAGTTTGGAGAACCAGCACGGAGGCTGAGCAATGTACTGCTGTGGACAGGGACAGCAGCAAAACATAAATTAACCACCAAAAAAAAATCAATATCAGTTGAGGTGTACACTATATTTAGAAAATCTTCATCGCTTTACCTTGCCATCAGGCCTTTCCTTACTACATTTTCTCAAACATGGAACTTCTGTATTCCTACACATGAGCGCACTGTATTACTCTGCAAATCAGCTCTTTGGGTCAGAAAGTGCTGCTGTGGTCTAATACAGTGTGCGGTATCCTGAGTAGCACATGCCTGCAGGGCAACTTTCCAGACTTAATTTTGAAAGAGCTTCCTCTGCATTCAGGCACTTGATGTCTAATTTATTGCATTAGCGCCCCCTGTTTACAGCAATTAGTATATCCTCTGCCCTATATCATTTAGAGTAAATGAAGACGCTTCTGCTTCTGACCACTTTAAAAGTTTAATTTTTAATGTTTTTACATGAGGCTGCAATAGTTAAGTGTGTTTGAAGTGCTTCTTGTCTTTTGATGGTCACAATGAGGAACAACACCTGAACTGGCAACCTATATATACCCTGTATATAAAGCAATAATACAGATAATACTGAATACTGTTTTTATAATTCTTAGATGTATCAAAACTTCAGATTGCAATCCAATGCAACAACTCTGCAATACATTTTGCATTTGGGAATGTTTTGTCAAAATAAAATGAAAACTACCCACTAGGTTTATAGAGGAAATTAAAAAGATTGCTTAGTCCAATGCATTTTGATTGATATATCGATACAAAGCATGTCAAGAAAAAAATACACAGTACTGTAGCTACAGTCACGAGAATTTGGGTGTTTCCACTGCACAGCTAAAACTTTTTTGCAGCAGTCAAATACACATACACAGAGAGAAAAGAAAACTTATTGTTGGGTTGATAATGCCAAAAAAGATTCCTCAATCAATAATTTGAGGCAACAAAGTAAGACAGAGTGGAATATACTTGTCTCCAAAATCATACGATGCCGGGACACAAGAAAGTAAGATTCATAAGAAAGCCTTTTCTGGGAGATAAAGGAATAGTTTGACATTTTGTGAACTATGCCTATTCACTTCTATCCAGTATACATTTGGAGTTAGGCAAGTGCTATGCGTATCAACAATGACTGTTTTCTGCATTTAGTTAGCGAGTGCGCTCCTGTATCCACTGGCAGAACCTGCGTGAGTATTTGGGCGGACTGACTGTGGAAAAATCTCTGCCTGGGTATCTGATGTTTTTCCACAGGTTCTCCAGTCTTTTCTTCCAACCGTAAACTGTAAAAATGTCGATAATGCCCACAAAGTAGCGATGGTCTGGCCCGTCTATCACATGAATGCCATTTTTGCAGTTAGGCAGTAGCCTGCGATGATGCTCGTGGAATTCCTGCAGTTCTGACTCAGTTTTAGTTTCTTTTGGAAGGCATTTTATCTCCTGGAGGGGGATCTCTTCACCAGTGGCCTCTGCTGCTCCCTGTGGCTGGTCTGACCCACAGTCTGTAGTATCTAGTACCACCTGATCTGCGGTCTCCTGCAGTAATGGTATACTGGGGGGGTCTGACCCCGTGGGACTGTCTTGCAAGTCCACAGACCTACAGGAAAGACAAACAAAGAATCCACAGAACACATTCAGATATTGGACTCCAGCCCCCAAAACTAAACTTCTCTAATAGTTGGATTGTATTAGTTGGTTTGTACAGAAGATATAACAGATTCAATATGGTGGAAATACTGTTTAAATATAGTTTCAATCCTTTGCTACTGCTGTTTGTGCCTTGACTTTGGAGGAGTTGAAGATAGCAAATCATCAAATTCCTCATCAGAAATCATTTGACGGTGACTGAGAAGTCTGCAGCAGACCGCATTTCTCATCAGAAACACTTGAGTGCAGTAGCATTTCTCAGACAGGTGTAGGCCTGTTGCTGAACAAACTACACGTAGAAGGGACGTCGCAGACATTTCTGAACCCCTATGATGCCAGGACGCATTTGTAAAAGAGATTCTTAATCTCAGTGATACCGGATCTGGGACACCTCACAACATCTCCACAAATTCGTATGACAACTTCTATGACGTTGACCAATAGGTGCACAGAGAGCTCTTCTGTACAGAATTGTAAACATGCTAAAGCGAAAGAGGAATGATGTTGTAGGTGCTGCTTACGCTGTGAGGTGTAAATTGTGAAACGGGAAAGGTTTGTGGCGCTATGGCAACCAGACAGCCAGTAACATACCATACACACCACTTCGGATGGCACTGTTAGATTACATTCTTGTTCCTTGAAGTCGGTCCCTGGCACCTCCTTCTGATGACATCACACAGGCCATGAAAGACAGCAAGCTGTGATTGGTCAGGTACCAAAATGCCGTCTGTCGTGTCTCTCGGCCAAGTCACGGCAAGAATTTATGAGTCTATAATCGCCTAACTTAACACAGTGACATCTGATCAGACAAAGATATGGCATAGTCGGAACGTGGCATAAGGGGGGCAGGGCTAAATAAATGATCAGAGGTTTCGGGAGGCAGCCAGGCTTTCCTCCTGCTTCCAGTCTTTATTCTAAACTTGGCTAATTGCTTCCTAGCTCGAGCTCCACAATAAGCAGACAGAGATGAAAGTGTTGTCAATCTTCTAATCTAACTCAGCAAGAAAGCGAATCAGGGTATTTCCTTTAACAGCACATTGGACCAGTACAGAGATGAAATATAAGACACTGTACTGCACAGAAACTGGTTTTGCACTTGTTCAAAAGATATAAAACCTACTTTGTAGCACGAATAACAAGGTCTGCCAAAGAGTGTTTCCCATCGAGCTCATCTTGGTGCAGAGGTTGATGCGCCAGCAGAAGACTGTAGTCCAGCACATTAAGCTCTTGAAGGAAGGCAGCGTCCACTTTCATTTGATCGGCAAACCAGCATTTCTCTTGACCTACAACAAACATACAAGCATTTCCATTACACTTGCTGAATAAACTTGACTCAAGTATGTTCTGCAGCATTTATCTTACTTAGCTCAATAGCATCATTCATATGACTACAGTAATAAGCAAAGTAAGTGAGAGGACACTTACCTAATGCAATGCTCTGGCCTTCAAAGTTATTGTCCTTCAGTACTTTAATTATTTGTTTCCCCCCTGTGTCAGGGTTCGTCCATCTACCCACTTCACAGCCTTTAATGTCGAATCTGTACAACAAAAAGGTCACAGCTGTCATACACACATAAAACATATCAGAAACCCAAACACACCAGGGAAAAATATAGATACTGTACCTAATATTGATCCTCTCATCGGGGTAAAACACACTCTGCATCACAATGAAGTACTTCTGGGGAGCAGACAGACAACACTTGTTAGTGTTAGCATTGTTAGTGCTGATGCTGTGCAGATGTAGTGGATATACAGCAATGATCTACTGGCTATTAGGGTCATTACAGTATATCTACAGTTATAAACAGTTGTATAAATTATGTATAAAATACCTTTATTTGATTCAGAATAACAATCCTGTGTACACCTGGAAAGTGAAAAGAAGGAGACATATTATTAAATCATGTGTGATATTTCTTTGTCTCTTACTAGGTTTCTTTCAAGGTCACAATAAATATTGATCAATAGACAAGGGATGTCAGAGGTGAAAGTTGACGATAAAGGACCAGACGAGTCTAAAATCCAGTTCAGGTTTCAGTTCCCATGGAGCCGAAAAGAGAGCCACACATGGCACATTTTTTATTCCGCCAATCAACACAACAAAATACTAATTTGAAGCCAGAGGTAGATCTCTATGCAGTTAACAACAATAGAAAATCCAGGAGGCTTCTAACATCTGTGTTTACTTTCATTTGGACTGTTTTGCAGGAGCCCACATTTCCTGAATAAGCACAATTAAAGTGGTGTGTGCACATAGTTAGAATGACTCATAGTCAGAATGGACACAATAAAATGAACCAGATTTAAAAATACTTGAGTTTTCCTTAAACAGTAGATGAGCCTTGATGTGAAATGATT
The DNA here is from genome assembly GCF_963924715.1 of Thunnus thynnus. Taxonomy (NCBI): domain Eukaryota; kingdom Metazoa; phylum Chordata; class Actinopteri; order Scombriformes; family Scombridae; genus Thunnus; species Thunnus thynnus. The sequence continues at coordinate 39,144,728 of NC_089518.1, forward strand.
TCAACTTTCTACTAAACACAACAAAAGTGGAGTGTTGCTTTACTACTTTCAAGGGGGATTAGCTTGTAGCTTCAATAGCTACAGTTCAAAGCTGTAATCAAAAGGTTGAGGCTGCTTAAAAACATTTTCATATGAAAAATGGGGATTTGACAGGCAAAGTTTGGGAAGCACTAAGTTAGAGTGACACAACAGTGCCTTTTGATTGGTCAAGCATTATGTTTTTGGAATAATGAAAACCTCTGGTGCTCAACACTGATAAATTTATCACACTGGAACAGGGTGGAACTTACAGTGTCAGCAGAGGAGATGATGGCTCTTCTCTGTTGGGCTGAAAAGTTAAACAAGCTTACCTAGAAACCTCACCAGCAGTGAATGAGGGTACTTCTCCATGTGCTCCATGTATGCCTGCAGATTGGACAGGAGAAACCTGACCTCTCGTTTGTTCTGGGTCTTCAGGAAGAACCTCTTGTCATTCCTACAACCGAGAACACAGAATTAAACAATCCTATTACCACACAGGAACACCAATACTAGATCAAAGCAAAGCCACAGAATATGTTCAATGTCAACATTAAAATTAACACTTTCTACACTACTTGCGCATGGCAACTAAAGTATGCTTAAGGTACAAGAGGGGTCATGGTTAATGTTAAATACTGTCTCTAATGAGAGCAAACTCTTGTCTCCTACACTGTCTCCTCTACAGACGCTGGATAGGAGATTTAAAAATATCCTCCCATTTTTTAAAACTTGTTGTAAAATGCTTTCAATAACATTTCTTATTTTTTGCTGCATGTAGGATGAATAACTGTGTGATGTTAATCAGTGGCTGACCACACATGGTTTATCAGGTGTTACATCACACACTGTACACACCCATCCACCACAACACAACCTCTGCTCTTTCACCATCTCACTACATAAAGGAACACTACTTCACACTACTTAAAAATGACTGTTAGCGCTGAATGTGAATCGTGAGGTATAGAATCATCTTATGCAGCTGTAATCCCTAAGCATACGGAGCTACAATTGAAACATGTATGTTTATGTGTGTGCGTTCTAGTGCTTACGAACCAGTTTCAGTTTTTGACCTCTAGGTTGGAAATTAGAGTTCAGATTAGATTATGGTAAAGGGTTGGTCAATAGAGAGTCTTTGTATGTAACAGAACATTCTGCTCACGTGACAAAGAAATCTGCTTTGCTCTTGGAGTTGCTGACAAACTGGAGGTAGCAGCCGCCTGAGCAGAGGGAGTTCATATATTCCTCCTCTGTGATGTCCAGTGAACGCCTCAGTTTAGCAAACACCGGTGCTGCGAACGTCTGCATCTCAAACCCCTGGAAGACAAAGATTATATAGAAGGCTTGAAAATGTCACAGTGTTTAACTACTATGTTTAACTTGCCAGACAGGAACTCGAGACAATAACAATATAAAAGTGTTAATGGAGAATACATGATCATAATTGACATTATCCAGGTCTGAAAACTAGATGGAGCTTTAAAAACTGTAAGATTTCAGGTGGAAATAAACACTTGCCTCATGGGTTTGAGTTTCTTCTGCCTTGAACTGCTCAGCTGTGAGTGTATCCTGTGCAGAAGGTTAAGTGTTGATGAGTGAATTTATGTCTAAAATGTGTAATGTGTATAACCCAACCAGTTGCCTGTAACTCTTCACCTGGCCTTGTGTGTCCATACTGGTCTGAATGGAAGCATGCATGCCTTCTTTTATCATAGTCGTCAGATGGTAGAACTCGTGCTCTGAGTTGATCTCAAACACCCCGAGCATCCTCCATCGCTGTCTCAGATGCCACCAGCGTCTTCGCCTGGCAGCTCTGGAGGCGCCGGCAGCTTTTCTCTGTCCCATCTGTGACACCAGGAAGACACCGGTTAAGTTAAGAACAACATTCAGCTGTAATATACTGCATACATAGACTTTTCAAAAACATGCGTGCCAAGAGGAAAAATAATCATGGGCTGATACTTTATGGGTTGCAGCTGGAAGTAGACAAGTCGCCATTTTTAATTACTTAACCCACATATAACACTGTAATGGATTTCACTTTTTAAGCACAAAGTTCTGTTGAAGAGATCCTGTAGAACCGGTTATATGTTGAAAATATATAGTCATCAAATTCCATTTAAAGTCAACTGAGCTGACATGTACACCTCCATAATCTCAACTATATGTTGAACAGCCCTGTGCGTCAGTTGATTGGTTGATTCAACTCCTGTTCGGAGGCGGATTTGAAGCTGAGACTAGAACAAATGTAAATGTTTCATAAGAAACAGCCAAATGAACGTCTGAGCATTGTGTACAGAGCTTTATCAAACATCTGGATAACTGTCACTGTCATTAACCACTGTTACTGTCCTTCTATCTACTCACAAAGCAGCATCTCTTCTTCTCTGCTGTTTGTATTATTTTGCTGTACATTTATAAAAGAAAACACAAAAAACCCCAATATTTTTTGAATGAGAGGTCAATTAACTAGTGTTTTCCAATAAACTGATGGTGGGGTTAAATAAATGTAAGAAAGAACAGCACTGAAAGCAAGGCACACAATAGATAATAGAATGTAGGAGCACAGATTCAGAAAAACAAACTGAAAACCAAAGTCAGACGATAGATCTGCTGATCCATCTGCTGACCAAATAACCAACCTAATTACATCAGCAGATAGATCTGCTGATGTAATTTAACAGAGGAATGTTTCAGTCTAACAGAGATCTTCGTCAGGCTCTGTCATTAATTATTCATGACACATACAACACACTGAACCATCTAAAAGAGCTGGCTCATAGGTTCATTAGGCTAAGAGATGTGATTGGTCTGGTTTGAAATGATGCAGAAAAGCTAAATCATACATGACCATGTTTTAAGGTAGCTCTTACCTGGAGGTTCCTGCTTCGATTATACGGTGGAACAAAGTCTGAAATGAGCCTGTTCTTTGTGTTTATAATGTTCCCACCCATTCTACCTAGTACCGCATTCCAGACAGGTTAGGCAAGCTCTGCAGGGTGTGCCACATGCAAAAGAAAAGGTGTTTGGCACAGACGCTTCTTCACTGTATTACAAGGAGGAAACCCTGAGGAAAAGCAAAAAGATTCCTCTGCCCATTAAAACCCCCCTAAACTGTGCAAATAATCCATTAAAAATACCTTAATTTATTTCAACCCATTAATTATCCCCTTAGAAACCCACTAATAAACACCTTAATTCCATCATTATTAACATGTAAATTAGGGAGGGGCCACAGAATTCACTGAACTTTCAAAACCAATCAGACATACAAGCTAGTTTTCACTAGAAAAAGCCGTTTTTACAGACAATGTGTGTTGTTAGAAAAATGACCAGTATTAACATAATATGCCTTCAAGTTCCTCGTTATCTTAAAACAATAGCCAGGTGCTCATATGAACAAGTTTAATGGCCAGTATGAAATGGGGGAACGATTACAGCAAGCAAAGCTGTTCATATGGGAACCTGACTGTAGTTTTACAACAGATTTGATAACAAAATCAGACTGAAACATTTAAATGTCATCAGGCAGAAGTATTGAATCTACATTGACGCCCGACACTGAAACCAAATTGAAAGAGCTCATTATTATTGATGTTGAATAAACGTCAGATTTTCAGCCATTATTTGATTCAACTGTCATCTAAGAGGCAATCTACAACTACATTTTAGCTGATTCTATATTAAAACGATGTTAAAATATTCAATTAACTTTAATTAACTTAATTAACTAACCTTTGGGATTGTTCAGTCTGGACCTTATTTTCCCATCGTTTTGTGTCTAAGTGACTAATGGGGACAAAAAGTTTTGATTTTGAAGTTGGTCCAGACAGGTTCAGATTGTGTCTGGCAACATTATGGGAAAGACCACAAGGTTTCCGCCAGTGTATTGCAAGTACGGTGAGCGGTAAGAAGTCTGGGAATTTTTTTTTTTATTATTTAAGGTATGTTTTCTAAAGTATGTTTTCTGTTATACATGTAGCCTGTCTACCCTCTACATATGTAGATGGGGCCCTGAGTTCTTTTTTTCTAATTACCTTTGTTATATATCTGTTTAACTTAATGTTTTTAACTTGGGTCACTCTGGAAATCTTATATCTCCTGGATATAATTTTTTATGAGACCACCATGTAACAAATAATTGAGTGTACTAACCCTTTAACACAGTAAAACAGCACCACAGTCTAATATATATAGGTTTTAGGGCTGGGCAATATGACCAAAATCTCCACATTCCACATATACCAGATTTTAATTCAATGAATAAATAGTTGTTTTGCTGTCTGTCCATCCTTTGCATGGATTAAATTAAATTACTCTTCTTAGCTTTTTAAAAAACTCCTGAAGCTTTTATTGCACTTACAGTAACGTAACAGGTGTAGTTATCGTCAATTTGAGGTGAACCATAGAGAGCAGAGTAAGTAAATTACAGCAAACAGCAGCAGAGACTCTCACACTGAGCTGAAATTAAAGGAGTGCACATACATTTGGTAAATAGCATAAATAAAGACAGTCTCTACTGCGTTTTGCTGTCATTTATGGTCTCTGCTGTTTCTCTGCTCTTTCTCCGCAGCAGAGGAGAGACAGACAGCAACTTAACCCGTTATGTTACTGTAAGTACAATCAAAAGCTTTGCGAGTAAAAAGCCAAGAGTAACTTATTAATGTAATCTGCAAAAAGACGGACAGACTCCAAATGACAAAGAATATTGCCATAAAGATTGTGATTTGCCTGACAACGAAATAAACAATTGAGCTTAATATGAAACCACAGACATTTTTCTCTCATCACAGGATATACACCTGTGATCATATTTCACAGCCCTTGTGGGTATACATTTAACCTCTGAAATAATAAACACACTCAGAAACCGTTTAAAATTAAAAGTAAGTGTTCATTACTTTTCTTTCACAAACCACACAGTAGATTTCCCTTTTTACCTTTTCAACTTTAAATAAAATAAATGATTTGCTTGTGACTTTCCACTGAATTGTCTTAGTGACCAAACACATCACTCTATAGGCTACCAAACCGGCAGAATGATATAAACACATAAAAAAAATCGTTACAGGCCTGATTCGGTGCTTGTGATCGTAGGGACCAAAAACTTAACGGTTACTTCACTCAAATCAGAGCATTAAACAAATAAAACAGAGCCTTTCTTAGAGTTGTGTGGTCCTCCAGAGAAAACTAACAGTCCGCAGGCCTCTGTCCAGGAGCAGGATGGCAGCGCTGCCGGAGGAACTCTGAGTTCTATCTGGTTGTTGTCTCTTGTTTCCAGTTCGGAAAAAAAATCCAGACAAAGCTACTGTGTCGAGCTGGGTTAGTTAGCAGCAGCCTACAGTCCGTTCAAGTTGACTACAGCGCAGCAAACTTCCTTTAGAAGTTATCTGTTACTCTCAGAACACGTCTTCTTGCAGATCATCGAGCTGACAATCATTAAGTTTAAACGTTTTTCTGCACAACTTCGGGCGTCCACACAGAAAAAAAAAACTGCCACATTGGCTCGTTAACCCTTTGTTGTTCTCTTCTCTGCCCTTCCAGTCCCCCTCTCCTCTTCCTCTCTTACTGCACACTCACGTCAGCCAATTAACACACAAAAACCTATTTGACCAGATATACTTCTATAGAAAGACACCACTCTATCACATTAGCAACGTTTTTATCAAAAGAAATCAACTAAAATACATATATGCATTTTTAACCATGAACTTTTAACAAACCCTAGTTATTTATTTATCACAGACAACTATTTATGTATGCATATTTTTAACCAGGTTACATACAAGTAATGTAGCTCCTTTAAAGGACCAGTGTGTAGAATTTAGTGGCATGTAGCAGAACAGACTTGGTAGAAACTGAATATAATATTCATGAGTATGTTTTAATTAGTGTATAATCACCTGAAAATAAGAATCTTTTCGTTACCTTAGAATGATTCAGCCATGACTTAGAAAATCTTCTATCAGACCTTCATCAGAGCGTACATTATTCAATAATGCAATAAACCGCTGGAGATAATACATAATCTAATAATCAGAGTCAGACAGTGTGAACAAAAATACTTTATTTTTCACAAAAAAAACATTTATTAAAATGAAAATATATATCAGAGACAAAAACAAACACACCTTTTCTAAATCAAAGCTTCACACAGAAACATCCTGATGCTGTTTCAGTAGAAATCAGTCACAACAAATAAAAATATAAAAGTAAAGAGACAGAAACAGGCAAAACCAGGAGATAAAATCACTAAATAAGTTTTGACTAGTAGGAATTTATTTATTATACTTTATACAGAAATCCATAATATGTTTTTTAAAAAATAAATCGTATCAGTTGCTCTATTTTGACAGTTGTAACTAAATTTGTAGTTTCAACTCAAAAAACTTTAACAAACAGAAAATTTACAAATACACAAATTTTGTGTCTAATAGATAAATATATATATATACTGTATATTTTTACTAAACTGTAATTAATCACATTGAGACATGCTCCTGTTGAAGAATCTTTCAGCCTTGTTTCTCTGTTTGGTCACAACATTCACACCTTCAACCATAAAACCCAGTTTATCCAAATGTCTGTAAAACAAAAACATTAAAAAAAAAAAGAATCATCACCGTCACAGCAGAGACCACAGAGAAATCAAAATAAGTTGAATAAATCAGCCTGGACTTGTATCATCCTGAGTGTTTTCTCAAATACCTGATCGAAGAGGAATATTTATAAAATATTAAATTATTAAATGTTTAATACATAACCGTTTGTGAACGTCAGTGTCTGAGCTGGTGACACAATATTCAAATGTTAGAAATCTAATTTTGGAATGAGAGAAGTCAATTTTGAAAAGCAAAAATTTATTTGACATCAACTCAAAGAATCAAAAGAAAAAGCAGGAATTCAATAAATAAATTATTTACTGTGATCATCAGTCTTTCAAACATGCATTTATCATTCATTCAAACATAGCTTAATGTACGGAAGCTCATTCCTGCCAGGAAAAAAAAAAAAAAGAAATATTAGGAATGACGAAAACATGGCGTAGATTTGGGTATGGATGATAGGGAAATATCACTACCAATGATTTTACTGATCTCAAGCGATCTTGCCCTGTTTTCTGCAAAAAATGGGTTATTATGATAAAGAGTGAGAGAGCAGGATATGGGGGATACTCGACTTGATTATCTGGCAACCCTCAACTCCGCAGCAGCCCCGCAGTAGTAGCGTCAGTGATGAATGAATCTAATGCTTTTTGTATTTACAGTTTAAATGTTCTAAACATGACAGTGTTGAAAATGTGTACACTGGACAAAACTAACGTCATATTTAAATTTCAGGTGTTGTTAGTTAACAGACATGATGTTTAATTAAAGAATGTTATTACTGGAGGTTGAGACTTCAGGTTGTTTTTAAAGAATTATTATTATTATTATTATTATTAGGAGAAATGTTTATATAGTTCTGATATCGTAGTGAGAGATCGACCCATAAGTTCAAGAGTTGAATAAAAAATAATACAAGTAGAAGATGTCGAGATGATTGAAAGATATAAATCAACCAACTGAAAGAAGCAAAGAGGTTTGAAGATGTCTGACAGCAGATAATTGATTTAAAGGGGCGGCATATTACAAATCATTTAACATTTATTTTCTTATAGTAGTTATTCTGCAAATAAATCATAAGTCAATTTTAAATTTTCATTTTTGTCTCGTATTTACCGTACGTCAATAAAATAAAATGTAAAATCTCTAGTTAACATCAGAGAACACCTCTTATTAAATGAATTGTCCCTACCAAAGATGAAACCAAATCTATGCTCTTGGACAAAAATTAAATGAAAAATACTCATGGCATTTCAAAATGATGACATAATTCTTGATTCATTTAAATTAATTCAGTCATTTAATCATTTCAGCTTGCTAAGTCAAAATTTTAACTGATCACATAATTTTTACTTAGAAGCTCATATTTTTTGATGGTGTACCTCATAATTTTGGCTCATGATGAGTATGTTTATTTTTACAATTCCTAACTTTTTCCTGGCAGAACCAGTCTTCCATACACAGCGACTGGAACATTTCTCTGTACAGTTTTGAATTTCATTCACATTTAAGCTGAAAAACACTGATCTGAAACATAAAACAAATTCACATCAAACATCGCAGCACTCAAGAGTCAAAGTTAAGAACAGGCTTGTGTTTTCTAAGTGACCTTTTTTGTAGTTTTCCGGCTGTTTTTTGTGTTTCTTGGTGCTGCTTTGAAAAGTGCTATAACATTTTTTTGTAGCATCAACATCTTTCATTCACTCACATAGCAACAGACTTTCAGCTTAACCTTCATCTTCATCCTCCTCCTCACAGCAGGCAGGATATGGAAACCTTTGTGGTGGAGTAGGGGACGGATTCTGTTGTCAGACAAACAAGTTCATCTGGATCATTTACTGCATCATCATCGTACATCGTTTCATTCCCAACAGCACAAACATTTTACCTTTAACTTTTTACCTTTCTAAATGTAAATATTAGTTTGTTTATTAATTAGTTTCCTGCTACAGAAGGAATTAGTTTAAGCTGAAAATCAGTATTTCAAAGTCATATAAATGTATTTTCTACATATGGGCTTCTAATACATGAAATTATTAATTTTAATATAAATTTTATTTATTTTGCTGCAGTGATAACACCCTCTACATTATTTTTCTCCATGTTGTGTGAGTGTTTTCTTACAAACTGATGATGTCGGCACTATAATTTCATTGGTGCAACATCTGTAGAGAGTGCTGCAGTTACAGGGATGCATGTGCCTATGAGTTTTCTCTTATTATAATTATTTTCCATCACCACACAAATAAACATAAACCAAAAAATGAAGCGTGTTCCTGGAGTTTACTGTCCATACTCTAGGACAAATTGGCCCTACTAGAACACTTGCTTTTTAGAAGTTCCACATTTTAATATTTAAAAGTAAGACAACAATTACTTTTTATCACACAGAAAACAACTTTTTGTTCCTGAGTCTCACCTCTGTCCTTCAGCGTTGCGATGTACGCATGGATGAACTCTTTCTCTCTGCTGTCCTTCTTCACCTCCTCCTCCTTCTGCTCTTTCCACTTCCTCCTCTCGTTCTTCTCTTTCTTCTTCTTCTCCTCTTCTTCCTTCTTCTTCTTCTTCTCTTTACTCGTATCGTTGTCATATAATCGGATAAACCTGCCGGGGAACATTAGAGAGAGTTTCTATCTACACTTTACCTGAGACCACCTGAGCTTTGGGTCTTAACTTAAATCCATATACGTCTCTGATCTGTGCTAAATTTATTGACATGATGAAACCGAGAACAGTCTGACAAAACCAACGTTTGTATCTTTAATTATTGTTAGTTTAGAAAACTTTTTGTCTCAATTAATGAACAAAGGTTTAATGTGCTGTTCCACAAGGTTCCATTCTGGGTCCTTTACACTTACGTTCTTACATGCTACCACCAGTGGTGGAAAGTAACTACATACAATTGTGAGGTACTTTTACTTTACTTGAGTAAATAATTGAGTAAAGCAGTAATTTCATGCTGCTTTATACCTAAACTCCATTAGATTTTAGAGATTTAAAAAATTCTTTTTACTTCCCTACATTTATTTGACAGCTATAGTTGTTATTTTTCAGATTAAGATTTGTTGTAAAACATACATTAATACAACACATTAAACCAGTTGTTCACAACCTTTGACAAAAAGTCTGTGTCTGGTTTGGACAAAAAGAGGTAAAACTCAACAATAAAAAAAATCAAAGATTAGAGAAAAAGTCCAAACACTGAAAACAGATTTGTGTATCAGAACTTTGTTTTTTCTTCTTTCCTCTCCCATTAATCATCTCACCACCCCTCAGATTTATCTGCTGACCCTTTGGAGGGCCCCGACCCCTAGGTTGGGAACCACTGGACTAATCCAGCAGCTACAACAGTAACATGCTGCTCTAACACTGATACATCAAGCTCATAATACTTGTGTGCTTCTACTGCAGTAGGATTTTTACTGCAGGACTTGTAACACTAAACTCTATGAAAAACATAATCGCTCCCCCTTCATTGACTTAAAACACCATTTCTAACATTAATGGATGTTTTAATGTTGTGATACATCATTTTTGTCATAAACCTTCCCTTTAATAGTTTTAGTGTTTTTAGCTGTTTGTCCCTGATGCAACACTCAGTTTCTCAGATTCTGTAAGAGTTCCTGTGACAGTGTAGTTTGCGTACTTGATGTCGGGGCCGCTGCACAGTCTGGTCGGGATGCACCTGAGCTCGTCACCGCTGACAACGACCATCTTGAGTGTGGGGATGTCGCTGAGAGATTGAGGAAGGTACGACAGGTTGTTCTTATGGACGAACAGAGTGACCAAGTTCTCCAATCTGACAGAGAGACACAAATATTTTTAATTTATGTGTACACTTATTGATCTTACTATTGATTTTCAGCATTTTTGTAGAACCTGTAGTGTTCTAATATATCTGACGTGAATATCAGTTCTATTACACTACCTCACTAATCAGTTACCCATCAATGCAGCAGATCAGTCCGATTGGAATCAGATTACAAGTAGAGATGACGTCATCAGTTACCTGTCCATGTCTTGTGGCAGGTCGGTCAGACTGTTGTGGCTCAGGTCCAGCAGCTGCAGGTTGTGCATCCTCAGAGCACAGATGGGGATCGACACAAACTTGTTTTCCGCTATGTCCAGGTGAACCAACTTCTTCAGATCGCTAAGCTGCAGCCAGACAGCACAGTATGACATCATCAACATGGTGACATCATGACAGCAAAAACCAAAACTGACCCCCTACTCTGACAGAATAAACACTGATCAACAAAATGAGGCACATTATAGATTACTGTTAAAATCAGGAGTTGTGTTGAAGGAACAAATGAGTTTTGTTTTTAAGTCATGTTTAATTACCTAAAACTTTTTGAAACTACCAAACTTCAACAAATGAAGAGTCAGTCACAAAAATTAAATCATCTTGAGTTAATCATTCACTGTCTCTAAAGTTAAAAGTGCCAGGTGACTAAACTAGTTTCTGTTTAGTTTTTATTCATTCATCGTTTCTTTTTCTCCAGTTCACCTCAAAGGGCAGCTCCGACAGGTTGTGGTTTCCTGCGAGTAGGAGTTTCTCTAGATTTTCACAGTTTCCAAGTTCTGGAGGAACTCTGGACAGACGGTTGTAGCTGACGTTCAAATCCCTCAGCCCGGTCAGTTTACCTGCAGGCAGAGGAGACTGTTGTTTGCTTGTTGTGGCACACACGCTGATTGAGGAAACAATGGTAAACTGAAAAAATAAGTTAAATATGTCAGAGGGAGTTAAGATACACTGAATTCGAGCGGCTTAAACCTATCAGGTTTCCTCAGGTAGGCTGAGAATCAAATCTATGTTTAATCCTCACCGATCTCAGGTGGCAGCTCTGCGATGGCATTTTTGGGAATTTCGAGCACAGTGAGCTGGGTGAACAGAGCCGTGTAGTCAGGCAGCTTGCAGATCTTTGTCTCTGTGACGTGCCACTCCTTCAGGTAGGTCATCCATTGCAGCTCCTTGGGGAAATCCTGCAAGAATATTCATTTATTATCATTTATTTTCTTACAGACGAACATTGTGTAAATCTCTGCCAAACAGGCAGTTAACAGAGAGCTGATGAAACATCTTCAGTCATTTTTATCTAGAAGAAAGAGCTATTAGCTGTTAGCTGAACCTGTTAGCTTACCGTCCATTGTTCTCCATTCAGCTGGAAGATAAGCTTGCTCTGATCTGGATCCTTCTGATCCTGTTGGTGTATCTGATCTTTCTGTATCTGCTCTGCCTCTGACAGATCTAACAATAACATAAACAAATACACATCATCAGCAAATACAGAAACACAACAGCACATCATCAACAAATACAGATACACAACAGCACATCATCAGCAAATACAGAAACACAACAGCACATCATCAACAAGCACAGATACACAACAGCATATCATTAGCAAACACAGATACACAACAATGCATCATCAGCAAATACAGATACACAACAGCACATCATCAGCAAATACATACACACAACAACGAATCATCAGCAAATATAGCAGTATTTACCTGTATATGGCTGTATATGCGTCAGTGTAGATCTCTCCAGGTAATTATGCAGCAGATTCAGTTCACTGGCTTTCAGTTTCTTACAGTAGATACGATACTGCCACTGCTGATCGATCCTATAGACAGACGAACAGACAGGCAGACACGTTAATTGCATGTCTTCAGCATCACATTGATGTCATATCAGATTTCACCTCCAGCTGACTGGAAGTTCCTGTTCATTATCCAAACTCGTGACCTTTCTGCTCCCTGCAAACCAAATGCCAACTTGCTGTCACTGTTCTACCACAACACTGATATTGCGTTATAAATAGTCGTCTATGTTCATATTACTAAAATCAGCCCTGACTCACAGTTTATGACTAACAACACTCAGCTGTGTGTGAGGTTAAAGACGTTCAGTTTTTCTATGCCACAGTGTCAGAGCTGATGCACTGCTGATCGTCTGAGAGGAACTTTTACCAACAGCAAAACAAATGTTTTAGCTGCCCTCTACTCATGTTTGTGTTTTTCTTCTTGTTGTTTTCTTCTCTGTGCAGAAAGATTAATGTGCAGAGTTTGTTTTAAAAGTTTCTCTGAGCTCACCTTAAATCTCAATTTAACCCCTGGATGTACCTTCAGGATTTGTGACATCACAACCAGATGGAGCCAATCGTGGACCAGTATGCAACTTACACAAGTGTGATGTGGAAATTCTAAGATTCCAGTGCACAAACACTGAGAATGGACTTCACTATGATGGAGGAAACATCTGGTGTCCAGCAGTTCAACTTGTGAAACTAAAAATATTTCCATATTCATACTCACAATAAAACATCATCAGCAACTACAGATACACAACAATACACCTGTATATTAGTCATATTTTCATAGATTCTGGATTTTCCAATGAGGAAGAAGGAGTAGATATAATTTTAAGAATTTTTAACAAGGTAATTGAACTTTTTTGAGGAAAAAACATGCAAATTATTATTGGAAGCAGAGTGTTTTTATATGAATGTCTTAAAGCAAGTCTTGGGAGAAGATTTAATATGGGAATTTTGCAAAAATTAAGTTTTTGCCATAAAAAAATTACTAAACTATTTAATATTCATATTACTAGGATAGGTAATTTGTCCTCAAAAGACACTGAATGAACTTTAATTACTTGTGCTGCTCACTGCCAGATGAGACAAGACAGTTTAAGCTTCTCTTTAAGGCAAAAATGAATCACCAGAAAGTTGCCCTTTAAGCTGTGTTGAAATTTTAAAATTGCTGTGGTAAAATTTACAGAGTTGCGACATTTCACTTTGACAGCCGTCAATCAGTGCAGTAGGTTGATGGTGTCATCGTCTTACTTGGCGAGAGCGCTCTGCTCTTTCCTCTCCTGCTCCTTCTTCTGTCTCTGTCTGTATTTCTTCACCCGGACCTCCCAGATCCCTCGGATCAGAGAGAGATCGTAGACCGGGACGTCCATCTTCCTCTCCAAAACCATCTCTGCTGCTGGAGAGAGGAAGAGGAGGAAGAGGAGGAGGAGGAGGAGGGGGAGGAGGAGGAGGAGTGGATCATCAATAGAAGACCATTTCAACCATTATAACATCTTGTAATCGCAAAACTGTTTATGTCTTAATAACAAGATAACTAATATTCATTGAAACATTTTTATTCATGAAAATAAATCAGAACCACGGTGGGCCTATACAGACTATTCAATTTTTTTCAATTCAATTCAATTTTATTTATTTAGTGCCAAATTACAACAAAAGTCATCTGAGGGCACTTTTACATGGAGCGGGTCAAGACCATACTCTTAAATTTACAGAGACCCAACAATTCCCCCCATGAGCAGCACTTGGCGACAGTGGTAAGGAAAAACTCCCCTTTAACGGGAAGAAACCTCAAGCAGAACCCGGCTCTTGGTGGGCGGCCATCTGCTTTGACCGGTTGGGTTGAGAGAGAGAGAGAAGAGGGTGGGGGGGTGGGGAGGGGGGGAGGGGGGACACAGAGAAGCAGAACAACAACAACAACAACAACAACGACAACAACAGATACATGACTAAACTCCAACCAAACTATGGGGCCTATTAGGCCATTTGATTCAACCAGGCCAGGAGATTTGATCATATACAACATAACAAAAGGTTAAATGCTCTTTTCAGTACTATGGATACTCAGCCAGACGTGCCAGAACACTTGATGTCATTCTTGCAAGTCATTATTTAATTCAGCTCTATAATAATATACTAATATTGAATAGAAAATAATCACAATCTGCAATAGCACATCATAAAGATAAATAGGCTATAGTATATGCCCTTTTGTCTGCTTTGATGATGGACTTCTTGTCTTCTTTTTATGTTTTCCTGTGGAGGGGTCATCCGCAGCATGTCGCCCATCTGTTACTCACATTGTCACATGATCGTGAGTGCTGACAGTGAAAATCCATTTCACTGTTGTTTGCACTAATGACTGTTCTCACGTTGCAGCACTTCATTTTAAATAGCCTATTTTTATTTTAGATATTTCATATGGTCTATGTGTGAAGCAGCATAAATCACTGTGAGGGGGATAAATTTGGGATAAAAATAACTCAGCAGAGGCAGGGATATATAGATCAGAGGAGGGGGGGGGGGGGGGGGGGGGGGTCCCCACCATCCCCTCTGGCACCCTGAGGATATTTAACATGAACATGTTTGTATTTGTTAATACGAGCTGTGCTGTCAGTTATTTCCTCCCAGACTTTTAAAAAGCGTATACATTTTTTTTTTACTGTATTTTTTAAAGTTTTTGTTGACATTGTCAGAAAGGTGATAATTCTACTTTATGTTTAGAGGTCATAGTGAGTGGTGGTGGTGTACTGGTTTGCCCCCCTTGGGGTGGACAAATTATCAGGATGGACCTTATATAAATCTAATATTAGGACTATAATATTAAGAACATTTCTCAATCATAAACAAAAAGTAGAGTTATCACCTTTCTGACAATGTCAACAAAAACCGAAAATGTATAAGCTTCATAAAAGTAGATTTTATAGCAGAGCTATATGTGTTGGGTTGCACAAGTGTTCCTAATAAAGTGCTCGCTGAGTGTACATGTAAACATATTGTGTTTGTTGTAAGGTTTAGTTTTTAACTCAGTGTGTATAGCAAAGGACATTTTTACACATTTTGACTGTTAATATCATTAACACTGGAACCTATTTTATGTCCAAATTAACTCATTGATGTGTTAAAATTTGACACAGTTTGTCTTAGTTTTAACATCCTTTCTAAGATTATAATAATGAAAAAGCCAAAGATCAATTAACAAATACTCTTTACAATCAATGAAAAGCCGTTATAAATAAACAGGTCAAACAATGAACAGCCACAAAATACCTGAGGAGTTTAAATCGTTATATGTGATGATTCATTGCTGTATCTGACATGAAAAAGCTTCCATACATCCATCCATTTACAAGACATGAAAAAATATATAAACAAGAAATGAAAAAGCTTCCACAGTAGAGGTGTTCCCCACAATCAAGATCTCAAGTTTATCATTTCAAGTGTCGAGATAATGAGATAATGACATCGTTATCTGAGGATACTAATCAAAACTAATAACAATTGCATGAAAATCACGAAAAAATAGTAAATTTATTAGTTGGTTTCTGTTCGGTTTGTTTGTTTGTCCTGGTTCTGATGGTTGTTCCAGGGTTTATGTGCAAGTGCTTTCATCTGGTTTACATCTAAATTAATATGTATATCGATCGTTAGTCATGTGTAACTGGATGATCTCCACAGTTGAGTTTGCTGAACTGCTCATATGAACTTGAGGTGAATTAACGAGGAGGCAGATCTGCAGACTGGAGCTCAGACTTGTCTCTGGTCTCCAGGTGTATTTGGTGTCTGAGCGTCTCTCTGACCTAAATGCAGCAGTGAGACTCATCACTCAGCATGACATTAAAATGACAAACACGACCGCTGCTGGAGGCTGTCGACGTCACTCACGTTCTGACGCGTCTGCCAACATCAGAGCAAAGTTCACGCTCAAAAATATGAAAATGTGTTTGAATGCTAGAAAGCTAGAAATAAGGGAACATTATTATAGAATATTATCATAAGATATTCTCAGTTTACAGCACGTATGAGTGTTTAGCTCACAGTTATTTTACTCAGAAGACAAACAGGAGGAAACAGGATGCTGGTCAGCACAACAGTAAAATATGAAACCACCACAGCAACTGTTAACGTTTGCTAGAGCACCATCAGGGAGCCTGACAACGAGCCCAAACATCCAGACAGAGTCATAAAGAACGATCTTCAGCAACAAGAAGAAGAAGAACACAGAGTTTAGTTTGATTTCTTGGGACATAATAATTGTAATGGATTATAAAATTGATCCAAAATGAATAAAACGAAGTTATCACGTCTCATTGTTGTAATTTTTCCGCAAAGATTTTTTTCAGGTAATATGTATACAAGTACATTTCACTGTAATTGCATATATCATTTTTACAGTTGATGGAGGGAGGAACCTGTTTAGCTGCCTGGTCCTGATTCCTCCACCAACCTACCTCTCATTCTGCCTAATCACCCAGTTTATAGATAAACCTGCCCACTTTCACTGTCCTCTGCCGGTTTATCATGTTGTCCTCTTTCTTTCTTGTATCAGCTCCTCTACTTATATTTATCCTGCTACCTGTGCTTTTGACCTGCCTGCCTGTCTTCCTCCCCGGACCCGTTTGCCTGTTGCCCACCTGTATCCCTGTTTTTGAACATTTATTTATTAAAGCCCCTTTTCATTCAACCTGTCCTGCCCAACCAGCAGCTCCGACGTCTCGAGTCAGAAGTATCTTAAAGAGCTGACAGACTGACTCCTGTTCAAAAAGCCTCAACTTCTCTCCAGAAATATCGAGTCAATCATTGTTTTCAATGAGTCATCATGGTCTCAATCTCTAAATTCAGACCCTCTAATAAGTCTGATGTCCTCCAGCAGCTACAACAGCAACATGCTGCTCTAATGATGTCATATATAATAATATATCAGTCAGAGGAACCAAACCACTACTTTTACTGCAATACTTTAACTACATCAAGCTCATAATACTTATGTACTTTTACTGTAGGAGGATTTTTCATGCAGGACATTTACTTGTAATGGAGTATTTTACATTTTAGTGGTACTTTTACTGCAGTAAATGATCTGAATACTTCTTCCACAGCTGGTAAATTGTAATATGTTATGATGTACATATTGACGTGTTAGCATGTTTGATATGACGACGATACTGAAGGATGGAAGAACTCCTATAAATCCTCTCTTACTGTTTATCTGTTGACTGAAACACAAACATCTTCTTGCTGTTTATGAAACAACTTTTTTTTGTAAAGTTAAAGTCATATTTCATGTTCCAGTTTTTCTGTCCCTGTATGTATGATGTCTGACTGTTAACATGCGAATCCAGTCCAACAACAACAAATATCCATATGTGATCTTACCTGAGTGTCTCTGCTAACGTCCTGCTGTCTGTTCACGTTCACCAGCTTGTTTACTGAGACTGGACACTGTGTGTGTGTGTGTGTGTGTGTGTGTGTGTGTGTGTGTGTGTGTGCGTGTGACACAACATACTATTTTTACCAGCAGAGATCTGATTCCTGCTGTGTGTCACATGACGCCTACTCACAGATGGGAATTTATTTGGATTGATGACATCATTCTTCTTTTTCATGCAAAACTTGATCAGATAATGATGATTGAATAAAAGAGTCCACAGCCACGTTAACACGCTCACTATTATAATATCAACATGCTGATGTTTGGCAGGTGTTAATATGTTACACACTAAGAATCACTGGTTTCAAATTTGACCCAGTTTAGGTAAATAAAGCACCAACACATCATCAGGTTAACTTTAACACACACAACAAGCTTTAGCTAAAAACTCTCACAAATGTTTTGTTTCTTGCATAAAATGATGTGCGTATGAATATTCAGAAGATAGTGAATAATTGAATAAGTTTTGCAAACTTCACATCATGGGATCATTAAAGCATTTAACATAACTTGAACATGATTTTTAGTCTCATTTCTGAATCTCACATCAGCCTGTGTAGTTATTGATATGGGCTGAACACACCGCAATGATTATAATTAATAAAGATTAAAGATTTATTATTTTATGATATTTCTGATGAGTCAACAGCATCAGGGGTCCATTACAAAACCTTTACTGGGATCTTCATGCGCTCTGAATGTAAACTAGATGTTCATAAACCATATTTTGTTGAAGTTTGGCCATTTTTTCTTTTCCTGCATCAACACCAGCTGAGATAAACATCATCATGTTTTGTGTGCGGTCTCTTCTGTGACCCAACCAGCCCACGAACCACATCTGGAAGTTCAACTTCCCTCCTGTTCCTGCTGCGACTGCAGTGTGAGTCCCGGAGCCGAGCCAACTGTCAATCACAGCTGTCAATCAACGCCCACACATCATACTATTCAAATCTTATTAACAGAGCAATAATTTCCAAAATGACCACCAGCACACTTATAGAGTGTGAATTTAGAGATTGAGACCATAATAATAAAGTTATTATTATTATTATTATTAGTAGTAGTAGTAGTAGTAGTTTTAATAGTAGTAGTAGTAGTAGTAGTAGTAGTAGTAGTAGTAGTAGTAGTTTTAATAGTAGTAGTAGTAGTAGTAGTAGTAGTAGTAGTAGTAGTATAATGACTCATTGACTTAATATTTCTGAGAGCAGTTGAGGCTTTATGAATGGGACCCAGTTGGAGCAGCTGGCGACTGTCAGTGGAACTTTAAGATACTTCAGACTGAAGGCGTGGTGGATGCTGATTGGTTCGTCCTCTGATGACCACGAATGTTTGAACCAAATTGAATGATGATCCATCCAGCAGTTGTTGAGACACTTCACTAAAAACAACAACCTCATGGTGGCGCCAGTTTATTCCATTCTAAACTAGTTTGAGATGATCAATCATAAATTAGAGCAATTTACTCTTTATGTATTGTCAGTTGGATATCTATATTGTTTTATCTGTCTTACTCCCTTTTTAGCTTCTTTTTTATTTCCAAATTTAACACTTTTTAATTGTTTTTATATGTCTTTTTACTTGTGTTGCTTTTATATTCTGTTTTAATGCCTTTTATGCTCTATGTAAAGCACTTTGAATTGCCTTGTTGTTGAAATGTCCTATACAAATAAACTTGCCTTGCCTATATATAATAATAAAATGTACAAACCAGCTCTGATTGGACGATAGAAGAAAAAAAAGAAAAACCACTTGTGTTTCTGTAAGTTTTGCTGTTTCAAATGTCATAAAACGTGTTTGTTTCAAGTATAAAATTCTTCCCAACAGCAGCTGTGTGTGTTTCATCCAGTTCAGATCTATAAATATCCAGCTGCATGACATCCACAGTGAACACAATGTAAAGACATTTACAACGTGTGTGCTCACCTTCTTTAAATACATGGACACATACATGTTGGTATGTTTAACCTTCATGTTGAAGCAGCTCTGGATGACACACAGAACCACTGACAGCCGCTAGAAACAGTAGAAATCACTCCTGTATCACTCCTGACTGTAAACCCTGTCCACCCCATTAACATACATGAGGGGGGCAAAATATCA
Organism: Thunnus thynnus; assembly: GCF_963924715.1. Classification (NCBI taxonomy): domain Eukaryota; kingdom Metazoa; phylum Chordata; class Actinopteri; order Scombriformes; family Scombridae; genus Thunnus; species Thunnus thynnus. Next base: position 39,164,491 of record NC_089518.1, read on the forward strand.
GGAACACTTTTCAATATAATATAATATAAAGAAGAATTATCATCTTTCTGACAATGTCAACAAAAACTGAAAATTTATAAACTTCATAAAAGTAGAATTTATGGCAGAGCTGTTGTGTTGGATTGCATTAGATTACACTGGTGTTCCTAGTAAAGTGCTCGTTGAGTGTATATATGAATTTATAAATTGCTATATTGATATATAATATATATCTACAGTTCATATATAACTATAGAAGATTTTCTGGATTTTGCGTGCTCCAAACTGAAAAGCTGATGATTTAATTTATTTGCACATTAGATGAAAATCTCTGATTTATATCTGATGTTCCTGCCATCATGAAATCATTTATATAAAACATAAATCTGATGTTTCTTCATCCTATTGTATCTCAGTTTGTCTCCTGCTGCATGGTGATGAATACAGCAGTGGAAGAAGTACTCAGATACTTTACTTATGTAAAAGTACCAATACGACAATGTAAAAATACTCCATTACAAGTAAAAGTCCTGCATGAAAAATCCTACTACAGTAAAAGTACATAAGTATTATGAGCTTGATGTAGTTAAAGTATTGCAGTAAAAGTACATAAGTATTATGAGCTTGATGTAGTTAAAGTATTGCAATAAAAGTACATAAGTATTATGAGCTTGATGTAGTTAAAGTATTGCAGTAAAAGTACATAAGTATTATGAGCTTGATGTAGTTAAAGTATTGCAGTAAAAGTACATAAGTATTATGAGCTTGATGTAGTTAAAGTATTGCAGTAAAAGTACATAAGTATTATGAGCTTGATGTAGTTAAAGTATTGCAGTAAAAGTAGTGGTTTGGTCCCTCTGACTGATATATTATTATATATGACATCATTAGATTATTAATAGTGAAGCATCAGTGTTAGAGCAGCGTGTTACTGTTGTAGCTGCTGGAGGTGGAGCTAGTTTACACTACTTTATATACAGTTAGCTAGTTTAGTCCAGTGGTTCCCAACCTAGGGGTCGGGTCCCTCCAAAGGGTCAGCAGATAAATCTGAGGGGTGGTGAGATGATTAATGGGAGAGGAAAGAAGAAAAAACAAAGTTCAGTTTTTGGACTTTTTCTCTAATCTTTGATTTTTGCTGAAATATTGGATCATTCGAACATTTATTGAAATGAAAGCATGTGAGAAGTTTAGAGGGAAAAATCACTATTTGGTGGAGCTGTTAACAACTCATAGACATGTGAAATGTGACCCCGACTACACACTGCTTTTTGTAAGACGTCAAAAGACAAAAAGGTTGGAAACCACTGGTTTCATCTTTAACAATGTGTTGTATTTTAAAAGCTTGTTATATTATCCATTGTGTCAAATCTTCATCTGAAAAGTAACTAAAGCTGTCAAATAAATGTAGTGGAGTAGAAAGTACAATATTTCCCTCTGAAATGTAGAAAGTAGCATCACATGGAAATACTCAAGTAAAGTACAAGTACCTCAAAATTGTAAAGTACAGTACCAGTCCAACCTGTTAGACTTCATATTTCTCAGTGCTTGAAGGTTGTAGCAGCTCGTGATTCAGCTCTTTCCTCTCTGATTTCCAGGTCAAAGGTCAGCAGCACTCAGTCTGTTGCAGTTCAGTGGTTTCTCCTCATGAGGGCGCTGCTGCACAAGCAAACAGACACAGTGACTGTTCACATGTAACTTCTCTAATAAGAGAAGGTTTTCACGTTTTCTAAAGTAAACATTTTCAACTATGAATTATGATGATATGATTTTATTATACATTAAAATATATAACAACAATTAATCTTAACTATAAATTATGTTTTCAGCCTTCAAATTTTTTTGTCTTGTGTTTATTTCCTGTTTCACAGCAGTAGAGGAACAAAAATCCATTAAAATCTACTAAGAGTCATTTTCCTGGTTTTCACCTGTAAGTCATAGTGCAGTTGCATATAGCAAAAACATATATTGTAGTAATACAGCATATATAGTACAAAATGGATATGTAAACAGAGTAACAGTAAGAGTCTTGCAACCATATGATTCATTTGCTAATTAGCACTGAACACAAATTACAGCTGAGGCTGATGGGAATGTAAGTAGTTTTTCAGGAATTTGGTCATAAACCAAAGTATTGGACAAAATACAAAGAGTTGATCAGATGATAGCACTACATTAATTATGTTTACATGTAATTAAAAGCACTTTGGTTAATGTTAGTGAAAGGCTCTGGTTTTGGTTAAATATTAATAAACACATCATGTCTCATGCTTCTGGTCACTGCAGACCTTTGTCAGTATTAAGCTAAGATCATGATCTTTCTCAACCCTCGCCCTGCCTGGCTGCTCCTGATTGGACAGTTCATGTTTCTGACCAATTTAAAGAGTTCGGTTTCACTCCTCGTCTTCTAAACTTGCATGTTCTCTGGGGACGTGCAGCTCCGTCACTGCCAGTGATCCAATACATTAAAAATACATATGAAGCAACTGACAATGATACAGTGTGATTTGACACAATTTAATTCAACACGATGTGATTCGACACGATGCAAAAGATGCTGTGCAATTCAATATGGCACAGAGAGTTTGATTTTATTTCTTTAGAATACAGAAATCATAAATTGACGACAAAAGTGCCATTTTTACTTTACATATTTGTTTCTCATATTTGACCTCTTGAAAACACTTGGACCTTTCCACGTGTCTTTTGTACTGTAATGTTCTCTGTCTCCAGTTTACATGCATACGCTCTGTGACCCAAACAATTACTGTCAAAATAGTTTAATAATCCCCTTCGCCGACCTTTGGAACAATAATTGTAGGGCACGAGTTCCATCCGAAATGTTCTGGCAGCGCACCACAGCTGTAGCATGCTAGCGATCTTAAAGAAACAGTTCAGATAGGATGAATCAATCTAAATATCAAATTATTGGTCACATTTCTAAATAATAAAGACACAGGGCCTCAACTAATAATTATATATACATACGGCGGTGCTGTGTTTGTCCGCTACAATGGCGTCTACCAAAGAGTAACTTACACACATACAAGATAATACATCGACGTTGTGGTTGTTCCACAGAAACTGTTATAAATTGACTTTTATTCAGTTTTAAGTCACATTTTCATGATAAATTTAGGTGGTTTTTAACTATATCTTTTAGCCGGAAGAAGGATTTTAGTAATTGGACGTCTGGATCTTAAGTTATCAGAGAAATAAACTGGACAAACGTTAGCAGCAGCTTGGTTAACAGCCCGTACTGGACGTCCGGTGATCGCCGTACATCGTCGGAGAAACACTGATTTTTTTAGGTAAAACAGCTTTAATTAGTATTTTAACGATTTTAATCTGCGTGTACGTTTGTTCTGGAGAGGAGTAATCCTATCCCGGTGAAGCTGGTTATTTAACAACAAAGACAACAACTCCCATGATCCCTTGCTACTTCACACCGTCATCACACTCCGTCTTTTGCTATTGTTTTGATTGAGACCCCTAGCGGCTGAAATTACATATTGTGTATTTAAGCTGTAATCATATGGAGACTGTGGTCCAGTTATTTAATGAACAGTTCTCCTCTGTGTTGGACATAGAGGCTCATTTTAAATCTTTACAATTATCGTCTGTCAAATCCTCACCTTGGATTAATGAGTCAATCTGCAATTTTAGGGCAGAAATGTAGGAAGACAGAGTGCTTATGGAAAACCACCAAACTAGAGGTCCATCGGCTGCATCTGAAAGAGATTTTCTCTGTGAGACTGTAAACACTATCATCTCTCCGACCGCTCCACAAGTGCCTGTTTTCTCTAACACTGATTGCAATAATCTTCTTAAATGAAGAACAGCGGAAGAATTATGACCAAAAACTGGTATAAAAAATCCAGGTCCAAGCACTCAAGGTAGATTTGAAAAATAAAAGGCCTTTATTTCAGTGGGCTAGAGTCATTAAAAACCACACCAATGCGTGTCGGCTTGCACCTTCTTCAGGTTGTGGAGAATCTTCTCAAATGTTTTGTGGATATCAGATCAAATATTCCCCCATCATTAAACCAACATACCATTAGTATGTCCTGTTGCACAATCCTAAGCCCACTTTCTTCTGTTTCTAAATTGTTGCATAAAATTAAACCTTCTTCTGGCCCCCTTGACATTCTTCCCTCATCCTTGTTTTTGAATGTTTTTAATTCAGTTGGCTCCACTATTGTAGCCATGATCAATCTCTCCCTTTCAACTGGCTTTGTCCCCAGCCAGTTTAAATATGCTATAGTTCAGCCTTTGCTGAAAAAAAACAAATTTAGACCCCACCCTTCCAATGAATTACAGGCTTATATCCAAGCTGCCTCTTATGTCCAAACTGCTGGAAAAAATTGTTGCTGTTTAGAAACAAATAATGACTCATTTCAATCAGGTTTTCATACACTGCATCCAACCGAAACGGCTCTTCTTAAAGTTAATAATGACATTATGATGGCTGCCGATTATGGGAAATGTTCATTATTGGTATATCATGGTCGATATCATGGTATTCTATTAAAAGAGGTTAAACCAGTTGGTGGGTATTTCCAGGTCTCATCTTGCTGATGGGAGTTTTTCAGTCTCTGTGGGTCAGTTCATGTCAGACACAGCGCCTCTGTCCTGCGGTATCCTGCAGGGTTCTGTCCTGGGTCCTATGTTGTTCTCTTAATATATGCGGCCTCTTGGACAGATTATTAGCCATTACAGCGGCATCTCTTATCATTTTTATGCCGATGATATTCAGTTGTATTGCTCTTTTAAACCTGATGAGAGTCACCAATTGTCCATTTTAACCCTTTCATACATGAATTATGATAACCTCAGTCAGGATTTTTTTCCTAAGTGTTTTTATTCCTCTTTAGGCATGAAAAAAAATATGTCAACCTAATTTTTTTCTTTAAACATGCATTTTTCAAGGAGTTTGTCCAACTTAGTGGACAGATGATTAATTGTCATTTTCTCCCAACATAAAATCAATACTTGGAAATTTTAACAGTTGTATTACTCCTTAGTTGTTACTTGATGTTACAAAATTTTATTTACCTGCAAGGGTCTATTACTATAGAAGGATCGGCAAGATGTTCCTGAGGCGTTTAAGTCTTTCCGGCCGGCAGGCGGCCATCTTGGTTTTGAGAAATTTGTGTTGCACTTACAAAGGCTGGCCAATAGATGGCAGTGTATGGGATGGCACACTAGAGTCCACTGTGTTGGCTGATGTGCAAGTATACCATTAAAACCCCATGCATATATAAGAAAACGGCGTTTGAATAGCTGTCCACTGTAGTGACCGCTATGCATGAAAGGCTTAAATGAATGTTTGGGTGCCATCAAGATTTGAATGGCTGACAACTGCCTTCAGTTAAATGCAAATAAGACAGAAGCTCTTATAATTGCTCCTGAAAATTTTATTGCAAATATCAAGCATAATTTGGGATTGTTGAGTGTTTGTGTTCAGCATAAACTTCGAAATTTAGGTGTCACCTTTGACCAATCCCTGTCCTCTGATAATCATGTCAGCCAGCTTATGCGCTCATGCTTTTTCCAGTTGAGGAACATTGCTAAATTAAGGTCTGTGGTGACCAAAGTTGAGATGGAGATGATTATTCCTGCTTTTACTTCTTCTAGTTTAGATTATTGTAACGCTCTTTTTACCTGTTTAAATCAAACTTCTCTGAACCGAAATGCAGCTGCTCGGCTTTTAACTTGAAATAACAAGAGATCACATATCACAGCAATTTTATCCTCTCTGCACTGGCTCCCAGTTAAATTTACCTTACTTTTACTTATTTGACATGGACATCACAATAGCATTGGAACTGCAACATACAATTAATAATAAAATGTAAAGAAGAAAGAAAAATGAGATAAGAATGAGAATACATACACAAGTACATACATATACAGGTGTGTCTATACAGGCGTATTAGGTGTGATTTAACACCTCTTTTAAAAATAACATTTTGCAACCATTTTAAAATACTGGTGCTGAGCTATAGAGCCTTGCATGGTCAAACTCTCCGGTATATTGCTGACCTCCTCCTCCCTTAGACGCCCAATCAGGCTCTTAGGTCTGCTGAACAAAAATTACTGGCTGTCCCTCAAACCTGCTATAAAACCTGAGGTGACGTGCTCTTCAAGCTGTTGCACCCAAGTTATGGAACGCTCATAACTTATCGGTGCGAAGCAGCTGAAAACGTTTTTACTCAGACAGGCTTTTGGTCTGAATAGTGGCTCCACTTTATTTATTGCTCTTTTTTTGGCTTTGTTCATGTGTCTCTGTGTCTCTTATGTGTCATTTGTTTGTTGTTGCTGTGATTTTAACCTGTCAGCCCTGCCCTGTTTGTTGTCAATGCTACTTTTTAATATCGCCTTTAATAGTGTATCTTTTTATTAATGTAAAGCACTTTGTCATTTTATATCTGTGAGAGGTGCTACACAAATAAACTTTCAAGCTAGCAAATGTATTTGCTTTTGCAATTCAGTCATACATGACTGTCATTTCTAGGAGAGCAAGAGAACAACATCACAGTCAAGGAACAAGAAGCAGTTTACAGTGAAATAGACCCAAACTTGAGGTTTACCCTTAAATATGAATTAAAATTATTGAATTATGAATTAAAAATTTTTGAATTGCTCATTTACTGTGAAAGATGTGTTTTGCATAAGTGTCAACTGAAAGCAAATCATGCTGTTTATGGAATTTACATTTTACAACACATATGAAACCCAAAGTAGTGGAAAAAGTTCAAATGTGGTTGTCCTGAAAAAGTAGTAGTTTATGTTTACATTTATATCTGTGTCACTGACACTGTTATTACTACAGTGTTTCTAATTATATAAAAAATGCATAAATGTATGATTGAGTGGAATCTGCTTTTTAGGTTTCCATACTCTTGCCATGAGACAGTTAGACTGAGACGGATTAAATGCAATGAGACAATGTCCACAGGTGATGGTGAGGACGAGGCCAGAGATTATAAAGGGTTGCAAACTGTTTGAGTCTTAGAAAGGCTCTTTGAATAGGAACCGCTGACCTTTCTAATTGTGTCTCCCAGCAGAATTTCTTTATGGCGGGAGGCTTTCAGCATTATAACTTCTCTAACTCTGAATCAGATTGTTCAGTGTGATTAGTTTGAGAGTCACATCAGAGTCAACAGCAGCCGTGTGACTCTGGAATGTTGGAATTATAACAGACTGCTGTTTATATTAGTGTGTGTGTGTGTGTGTGTGTGTGTGTGTGTGTGCGTGTGTGTGTGTGTGTGTGTGTGTGTGTGTGTGTGTCTGTGTATGTGTGTGTAACACCCTTGGACAGCATCATATCACGCCCTCAGAGGGTTGAAATGTCAAACATGCTATCACCCAACTGTCTGACTCAAACACACACACACATTTGTACTTCTATCCTTGTGAGGACCCTCATTGACATGATGCATTCCTCTTCCTCCAAACTGAACCTAAACTAACTAAAGTACGTTTACTCAAGTACAACTTTAAGGTATTTGTGCTTTACTTGAGTATTTACATTTTATGCTGCTTTATATTTCTACGTTTCAGAGGAAATATTGTACTTTCTACATTTATTTCACAGCTTTTTCAGATTTAGATTTTTACATGTAATACAGATTATGTATTTTACATGTGTAATTACTTAAGAGTTGTTTTCTGTTGATCGGTGTCAAACTAATTCAGTCTATTTTAAATACATATATGTTATTAAATGTAAATAATTTTTATCTGAAATGTTAGTAGTAGCTAGTATAGTAGTGCAGTGCAGTAAAAAGTGCAATATTTCCCTCTGAAATGTAGTGGAGTAGAAGTATAAAGTATCATAAATGTAAATACTCAAGTAAAGTGCAAGTACATAAGTTGTATTTAAGTGCTTGATTAAATGCCTAAACTCATTTCTAACCCTAAAACTAAGTTTTAACCCTCAAACTACCCTTTGTGAGGAGGCCAGGACGTCCTCACTTTCCTAAAATGTCCTCAGTCCCCAAAGGTCCAAACTTCACAGCGGTCCTCACAAAGATAGAAAAACAAGTACAAACACACACACATCACTCTCGTAAAATGTGTTCTGAAGTTCATGACATGATTGTAAAACCACATCACTTTCTGTTTCTAATCACAGCGTGCCTTCATGAACTACAAGATATATATGTCTACAACACACACACACACACACACACACACACACACACACACACTGTCAGCACTCTGTCAGCTGTCACATCCGGGCTAATTAAAGATAAACAACATAAATGTTTTTGTTTTTTCCAAGACATCACATGTGTGTGTGTGTTGGAACATTTACTCAACACTGTCCAGGAAAACTGACCCGGGAAAATGATCTGTGTTTATGATGATGTCATACACACTTCACAACTCTCAGTATGTGTGTGTGTGTCCTCTTGGCATCTCCAGACTAAGACACTAAGATGACTGACATCTCATCACTGATGCACCAGGAGTCTTACGTTCAGGACAAGTCAAAATGTCTGCTGTGAAATCTACATATATAATCCTAAACAGAAAACACACAAACAAATGAAGGAAACATTTTCACCAATTTGACTTTCAGAAAAGCGCTGCAAAGAGAGAAAACACACCAAACACAGAGAACTGTGATACAAGATGGCGCTCCATTCATTCCTATGAAAGTTGCTCACTGAGTACAGATGTCTCTATGCTGTCACACTATAAAACATCGTTATTCAACGGGTAGAAATGTTGATATGCTACGTATTTCATGTGTTGAAACATATATATTTTATTTGTATATATATATATAAATGTGATATATGGTGATACTGTTAACAAGACATAGTGGAAAGGGGAAAAAAGACAAATCAAGCAAATAAACGAACAAACAAATAAAAATAATGACAAACAACATCATATTACAATGAAAAAGACAATAAACGTAAAGAGCAACTAGGCAATACGGATTGATTGCGGGAGAAAGAGAAAGTGAGAGCACTAGTAATTATTATAATAATGATAATGATAATAATAAACATACAACCATATATAGTAATAATGATAATAGTCTCGTTTGTTAGTATTAGTGTGCATATGTCTAAAAGATTCTTGACACTTTTAGCCATAAACGTTACCCAGATGTTCTCCACACTTGAGACTTCAGACACGTCTGAGACTTCCTTTGGCAAAGCCGGCAGACTTCTTGTTGGGAAGTAACCATTTAGATTTCCAAGATGTGATCGATTCATCCAAATAAATATTTGTAAATTTGTTTAGTTTTGAGAGATGCGAGGAGCCGCTAGCGACAGCCCGACTCCTGAGAAGATCAGCCAGTCAACACGTGCTCGTCCCAGTAACTCACCGCTGGCTCTTATGTTTCTGTAGCATCATCATTTATGATGTAATTCCTTTTGGAAGATACATTTTGGTCTCACAGATAATAATAATAACAATAATAATAAACTTTATTTGTATAGTACCTTTCATACAAAATGCAGCTCAAAGTGCTTCACATTAAAAAGATAATAACAAAAAAATAAAAAAATAGATAAATAAATAAATAATTGAGAAAATTAACAGGAAGAATAAAAGGAGGCAAACAAGAAGAATGAGAGATAAAGCATTACGGCTAAAAATCTTCAGTTAAAGACATAATCATTCATGAATAAGAATACAAATGCCTTAAAATGGATTAAAATATTTTAGTAAATGATACGGTGTAAAAATTGAATATCTGTAGCAGCCGCTTCAGTTTGTCTGAAGATAAAGTGAAGCTTCATGTTTTTATAGAACGACAGCGCTGCGTCTGTGGACTCTGGGCTCCTTATACAGATAAAAAACACGTTTCAGTAAAAATCTATAAATATAAATGTATTAAAATTAACATCATAGATCGGATAACATAACTGACTGCATCTCACTGTTTAATAGGTCTGTCGGTGGAGCTTTGAGTCGGGATTGTTTGGTCACAGTGCAGACAGGTACAGGTGTGTTGCTGCTGTCAGTGTGGAGGAGGAGGAGGTCATTGTGACCTAATGCCAAACATGTCAGACCACCAAGCAAACAGGAGACATCTGGAAATATTTGGGGAAAGGGACGGAGTACCACACGCACACACATAATGCAGAGACGCCCATTCACATTTGGTCAAAGTCCAAGATAAGTGAAATTGAGTAATATCTTCTTCAGACTTTGAAGGTGCCGAGGAGTCTGGTAAACAGGAATTTAGCTGACAGAGGCATGTCAAGTTCTGTTACGTTGGAATTCTCTCTGTCTACGTTGTGAAATAAAAGAGGTTTCCCCATCTGGCACCTGTGTCTGCACTTCTGGTCGGCTTCTTTCTTCTACGACATCAGCAACAACGCTGCTGTTCCAACTATAAATGATCATACTGCGTCTTCCTGTCCTTGTGAGTTTGGACTCCTGAACTCCCAAGTACACAAGTCCAAACTTGCCATACTCTGTATTGAGAAAAGGTCAAATGTTTACTATGTTCACATCTTAGTTTAGTGTGTAAACATGCTGACATTTGCCAATTAGCAGTTCATAAAAAGTACAGCTGAGGCTGATGGGAATGTGGTCATAAACCAAAGTATTCAACACAATTTGGCGCTAGATGAAATGTCAGAGGAGTTCGTCCTGAGGAGGAACATGGATGTGTGAATCCATCCGATAGCTGTTGAGGTATTTCAATAAAGATCTAAAAGTTCGACCTCATGGTGGCGCTACAGGAAACATCAAAGGATCATCAAAGTCAGTTGGATTCATCCACTGGGGAACATGAATGTGCGCACACAAAAAATCATAGTAATCCATGTAATAGTTATTTATAGATATTTCAGTCCAGACCAAAGTGGTGGAGCGACAGTCATCGTTGCCATATAGAGCTTTGCTGCCCTCAGACAAAAACATCTCTCCATGGCAACAATAGCAGTCAGACTCCTCCACAGGGAGCCTTTAGAGAGAGTTCCTAAAGCTTAAAAATAGTTAAACAACTTAAAACCTTCATGAGTCAATTAGAACCGAGGCTTCAGTGAAGTCGAGTAATAAAAAACTGAATCTAAAAATAAGTTAATTCACACCTCTGAGCTCTCTGGCTGACGCCTCCCTCCATCCTGAGTCTCTTTCTGTCTTTCATTCTCTCTCTTCATCTCTCTCCCCCTCTCTCTCTCTCTGTTCATCCTCGTCTCTGCACTCCAGTTAAATCCAAACACAGAGTCCAGTCTGAGAGGGAGACACGGACGAGAGAGCAACACAATAAACAGAGAGAGAGAGAGGGAGAGAGAGAGAGAGAGAGGGAGGGGAAACATGCGCCGATTAAATGAGTGATTTACAGGATGCTTGACCAACCGCAGTTCACATGTAAAACACACACACATACAACCTCATCCACCCTTCAAGGCTGACCAACGCTGAAGCTCTGAAAGAAGGTTTGTGTTTAATCTTTTTGATTTTAATCACTAACTCTCAAATAATTCCGTTATTAATCAATAATTAGCATGTTTACAGTGTTTAAGGTCAATTATTAGAATAACAGCCATTATAGTCCATTAAAGGCTGTTATTCAGTCTGCTGCTCTGATGTAGTTGCTGGTTTAGCAAATTTACACTCAAACACATAATTGAAATGTGTTTTAACAGATTTAAGCATTAAAGTGCTAATTTAAAGTATTTTCCTGAAGTAAAGTTCATTATAACTTGCTGTGTGCCAGTTTAAAGTTCTGCAGCTGTGTGTGGATTTACTATAATGGGACATATTTATAAATAAGATTTATATGAGACATTGTAGTTAAATGTTATCTGATTTGCTGCTGAGTGTCATATTAACATTATTAATGTTTAATCACTTGTAAAATTGTGTGAACCTGTTTTGAAAGGTTAAAACTGTAATCACAACCATGACAGTAACACTAACAGAAGAAAGAATAGTAACATCAGTAGTGCTGTATCATGTGTATTAGTGGTAGAATCAGTATTATCCAGTGATGAAAAGTAAATAAATACATTTACTGTGATAAAGTAGAGTTTTAAGCAGTGGTGGAAAAGGCTACTTTATACTTCCACTACATTTCAGAGGGAAATATTGTACTTCTACTCCACTACATTTATTTGACAGCTTTAGTTACTTTTCAGATGAAGATTTGACACAATGGATAATATAACAAGCTTTTAAAATACAACACATTGTTAAAGATGAAACCAGTGGTTTCCAACCTTTTTGGCTTTTGATGTCTTACAAAAAGCAGTGTGTAGTCGGGGTCACATTTCACATGTCTATGAGTTGTTAACAGCTCCACCAAATAGTGATTTTTCCCTCTAAACTTCTCACATGCTTTCATTTCAATAAATGTTCAAATGATCCAATATTTCAGCAAAAATCAAAGATTAGAGAAAAAGTCCAAAAACTGAACTTTGTTTTTTCTTCTTTCCTCTCCCATTAATCATCTCACCACCCCTCAGATTTATCTGCTGACCCTTTGGAGGGGCCCGACCCCTAGGTTGGGAACCACTAGACTAAACTAGCTAACTGTATATAAAGTAGTGTAAACTAGCTCCACCTCCAGCAGCTACAACAGTAACATGCTGCTCTAACACTGATGCTTCACTATTAATAATCTAATGATGTCATATATAATAATATATCAGTCAGAGGGACCAAACCACTACTTTTACTGCAATACTTTAACTACATCAAGCTCATAATACTTATGTACTTTTACTGCAATACTTTAACTACATCAAGCTCATAATACTTATGTACTTTTACTGCAATACTTTAACTACATCAAACTCATAATACTTATGTACTTTTACTGCAATACTTTAACTACATCAAGCTCATAATACTTATGTACTTTTACTGCAATACTTTAACTACATCAAGCTCATAATACTTATGTACTTTTACTGCAATACTTTAACTTCATGCAGGACTTTTACTTGTAATGGAGTATTTTTACATTGCTGTATTGGTGCTTTTACTGCAGTAAAGGATGTGAATACTTCCTCTAACACTGGTTTTAAGGTACTTCTAGTTTACTTGAGATTTTCCATTTCATATTTCCCACTTTTAGACAACTCAACTTAAGGACACATTATAACTGTGTTTTACTATATTGTCATTCATTATCTGTTTATGCAGCAGCAAACACTTAGGGGTGTCCACATTAATAAACACTTAAATCCACTGACAACTACGTTATAGTGAGTTATAAACCATTTACTGACTATTAGTGATCAGTTAGAGGGCTTAAGGTGTTACTAACTTCAGTTAGAACTTACAGTAAACTGCATTTTAAGGTACAATTTACCACTAGCTGAAGATCTTGCTGACTTCTAGGAGCTGAAACAAAGCGTCTCAGCTTGATGTGAATTTAGTGTTTGAGAAGTATTAGCTGGTATTATCAGTTGTAGACAGTATCGCTAGCAACAGTAGTTTTACACTGAGTGTTGTGTTGTTGCAGATGAACGTGGCTCTGATCCATGATAGACTCTACATTAAGTCGTTCTGGGAGAAGAGGATCGATGCTCACACTCAGACTGCTGATACAGAGGAGCAGAGGATGAACGGTAGCGCGCTCAACAAGTCAGTAACATCACATCTGACTGCTCAGCACCACAAAGAAACACTCAGTTATACAGCAGCAAGTCAACCTCTCACCATGTTCACACTTATGGGAAATAAACAAGTCCACAGCCACGCTGGCAGCTCTGTGGCTGTACAAGTCGCTACCACAGCGAAAAGAGTACATTTTGTTTTAAGCCTGTTTTTTGCTCGCCAAAATTAACGTTAGCATTATTACAGTTAACTATAGACTGTAAATGCACCATGCTAACCAAGCTAGCAGCTTGCTAGTATTAGGGTCAGCTCCACCCTCTCATCCAAATATGATCACTTTTGGCTCCAAAAATCCAAGATGGCGACAGTCAAAATGCAAACTCGAGGCTTCAGAACTTGAGCCCACAAACCAATGAGTGACATCACGGTGGCTATAGCCATTGTTTTTTTTTTTTACAGTCTATGGTTTTGCAGGTATTTGGTCATAAACCAAATTAAATATTTAACCAAATGATGGTGGTAGATGAAAAGTTATTACAATTCATCCTATGGAGAGCGTGAATTTGTGAACCAAATTTCACAGTAATCTAACCCATAGTTGTTGGGATACTTCAACAAACAACTAAAACTTCATTGTGGCACTACAGGAAAAGTCGGAGGATCATCAAAGTCAGTAGGATTCATCCTGAAGGGGACATGGATGCCTGAACAAACCTTGAAATATTTCAGTCTAGACTAAATTGATGGACCCACATTTCCATCCATTGAGACATGTTGCTAGCATGGTTAAAAACTAAACATACAGTTTTTAAGAGGACATGTTCTGCACATTTCCAGCTCTATATTCATATTCTGGGATTCTAGTGGAATATCTTTGCATGATTCTCAATTAAAACCTCCTTATTGATCTTCTACTGGTCCTTTATGCAGCCCCTCAGTTCAGCCTCTGTCTGAAACAGGCCGTTTTAGCTCCTGTCTCTTTAAGGCCCGCCTCCTGATGAGCCCACTCTGTTCTGATTGGTCAGCTTCAGGAAGCTTCCTCCAGCTCCGGAGGCTACGTAAACAAACTATAGTAGCAGGATTTCACTTCTTTTTCTCCTTCTTTACTCCAAATGTCAACTTCTCAAATCCATCCGTACATGTTGGAGCTGAATCACATCTGAAATATGAGAGTGGACAACGTGAACAACACATGGAAACACCTTAGCAACCACCTTAGCAACCAAGGCTACAGAATGGACAACCATTTATGGGCATGTGCGACGAGTTGATGTCAGCTTGTCAGCAAGGTAGAAAAAAGTTGCAAACAAGGTGTTCAGACCAGATTGAAGCCCTGACTTTGACTTGCAGGCTGCATTTCTATACATCTTCACCTCAAGTTTTGGAACTTAAACCACGTTTAGCATCCGACTTCAAGACAGGACATAAATACCAGAAAACCACAAGAAGCAGAACATATCCCCTTTAAGCTAGTAAGCCAAAGCATACATCTTAATTCACTTGAAAAAGCATTCAGGCACAAATAACAGAATGTACAATACTGAAGGTGGAAAACACGTCTGCAGATAACTGCTGTGGAATTACAAGACCTCTTTCCAGGCTACATTAGCCACTACTAGCATAAACAAAAATCTCCTACTGAACCGTCAGTGGTCCAGGTGCATTGTGGGTAATGTAGGCACCAGGTTTTAGAAGAAGAATAATGCCTGCAATAAAAAAGTTGATATCTATGGGTCTGCTGCATTGATTTCATGAGTATGAGTAAATTATTAATCGGTGAAGTCATCCCAGAGGCCTGAATCAGACTGTGTTCTCTGCAAACACACTTTATCCTGAACACACCAACTCATTGAGCACTTTGAATGTGGTGTCTGTGACCAAACTGACTATGAATGTGGTTTCAGTGCGGGTGGACATGTGCCCCCCTGGTAAATAGACACATCTAAAAACAGATCCTCTCATTACAAACAGCTTCGTCTCTCAGCAAGCTGGAGGACATACCAGGACAAACACACCCAGTCGACCCTCACAGACAGTCTGCTTGTTAAAGGTCTCAGTAATGATGATCACTAATGAGCTGAAACATCAGCTGGACTGAAACCTGAGCTCAACTCGTCCGTCACTGACAAGAAAAAGAGATCATCAACATAAAACAATCAAAAATATGACACTCTGGAACTATTAGAGGACAAACTAACACCAGAGTTTGACGCCTCTCTCTTTTGTTTAGCATGAAAGATGATCCAACAGTTTATCTTTGTGTGGGGAAATGAATAAAAACCATCCTGCTGTGAAGGTCAATCCACCATTTGAGTGAAGCTGCGACTTGTTTAATATTGACTCAATATTGTCAACATTAAAGATTTTTTTTATTATTTGCAAAATGCCTCATCCGACCACTTTTGTGCTACCCGATTAGCAAGTTTTGCAAGATAAGATATTGCTTTCAGGTTTTCTAATGTTATTTTTCAATGCTGTGAGTGCAACAAATTTAAAGTCCAACTAAAATCACATTTAAATCACATCCCTCTTTGGAAGAACATCAACATGTAAATGTATTGGTAATAGTTTTGTTTTATTAGAATGAATGACTCGGTGTCTGTGTTTGATTGACAGCAGCTGGGGGACGTGTCGGTGTCTGTGTTTGATTGACAGCAGCTGGGGGACGTGTCAGTGTCTGTGTTTGATTGACAGCAGCTGGGGGGATGTGTCAGTGTCTGTGTTTGATTGACAGCAGCTGGGGGCGTGTCAGTGTCTGTGTTTGATTGACAGCAGCTGGGGGGATGTGTCAGTGTCTGTGTTTGATTGACAGCAGCTGGGGGGCGTGTCGGTGTCTGTGTTTGATTGACAGCAGCTGGGGGGATGTGTCAGTGTCTGTGTTTGATTGACAGCAGCTGGGGGCGTGTCAGTGTCTGTGTTTGATTGACAGCAGCTGGGGGCGTGTCAGTGTCTGTGTTTGATTGACAGCAGCTGGGGGGACGTGTCAGTGTCTGTGTTTGATTGACAGCAGCTGGGGGGGCGTCTCGGTGTCTGTGTTTGATTGACAGTAGCTGGGGGGCGTCTCGGTGTCTGTGTTTGATTGACAGTAGCTGGGGGGCATGTCGTGTCTGTGTTTGATTGATATCAGCTGGCAGGTGTTACATCATATGATGGAGACAATGTAAACAAACTCCTGTAGCCACAGATCATGGACACAGTGTGTCACTAACAGAGATCTTGAAGAGCAATAACCAAACCAGCATCTAACGGGTCCCAAGTGACATTTGCAGGTACATGCTGTTTAATGTGCTGCAGCTGAGCGGCTAATTAGCTAACCAGCTGCTAACTGACATTAGCGGTGCACTTTTCCCCGGTGAATGTTTGTTTGGCGGCTCATTCGACAAGCTAAGCTGCAGGCTAAGACAAGACGTGTTTATGTTTGTAAGTTAGATGAGAAGGAGACTTTAGCAGGAAAGCTAATGTGGGTTGTTGTTCAGAGTCTGTGGCTCTTGTGTTGTGTAGCAGGATGCTATCAGGCTCAGTGTGACCGCCTGCTCTGCCTGTGTATGGATATGATGACTCCATCTAATGGTATTTCATCAAAAATAATGTCATGATGCCATCATGAAATTAGAGAATTAAATATATAGATTTCTCCTTTGGTTTTTCTGATT
The DNA here is from genome assembly GCF_963924715.1 of Thunnus thynnus. Classification (NCBI taxonomy): domain Eukaryota; kingdom Metazoa; phylum Chordata; class Actinopteri; order Scombriformes; family Scombridae; genus Thunnus; species Thunnus thynnus. The sequence continues at coordinate 39,181,668 of NC_089518.1, forward strand.
TTTCTAAAAGGAGAACACAGGAAGTGATGTACTGTAGAAGACAAAAAAGCCATTTAATATCAGCTGGATTTAAATTCTTTCACTTCCATTGCATCAGCAGATGTCTTGGTACCACACAGATCTTAAAACCTCATCAAATAAATAATCTAGGAGGAGAATCCACACTGTAATCCGACACCACAGAGGCAGTTGTCTCCTGGTCAGCCAAACGTTTCTGCTGTGGTTCAGTTTGAATTTTGGAGAAAGTTTGGAAGCTGCTGCAGCTTCTTTCATCACATTATAATGGGATTCTCAAGCATATAGCATATACGTATATCCTCCTATTGAACCTTCACCTCTAATAGCATTACACCAACTATTAGCCCTATCCCTCCTAACTCCAGTCATCTGCTCCTCTATCCCTCCTTAACCTCACACCACCTCCTCATCCTCCTCCTCTTCATAACACCTAATCCCCCCGCTATCCATTACCCTGTACCCCTAATCCCCCACCTATCAATACCATGTATCTCCTAATCCCCCGGCTATCTTTTACCATGTACCCCCCCAACTCCACAGCTATCTGCCCCCCGGTCGCCTCTAACCCCGGATCTAGTCCCCACTAATTGTGTCCGTTATGTGTGACCCGGCCAGAGGCTGGAAAAATGTGTCGCAGGGAGTCGAGGTGATAATGACAGAGCGATGAGTGATGGAGGCTGGCTGACACGCAGACAGATAGCTCAGATACAGAGGCTGAATTTAGAAGATGTTCTGTTTGAACTATTCAATAAGAACTTCTTCAGTCTACAGTCGGGAACTTGATCTATAATCTGTCACATTTATCTTGATAAAAACAACAGGTACAATTTATTTTCAATACATCAGTACATGAAACGTCTGGATTAACCACAGTGTGACCAGTTGATTGATGAGATGTCTGATTGGTTAAATGTTTCAAGCTGTTATAGATATTCTCAAGTTAATGCTTTTTATTTATTAAAAACCATGATGACAGTAAATTTATGTTGTTGGTAAGAGGTTCACAATCACCTAGCTTTACTGGAAACTGAAATTAAATTAAATTTATTTTATTTAAGATTAAAATGATGTCAATGTAAATTTTGTATATTACTTAACTCCCTCAATTCTTTTTTTTTTCAATATTTCAGTAATCCAAAATCTCAGCAATACTGTGAAGTGAAAAAAAAAAAGAAAAGAAAAAAAACAATACACTTTCAGGTTTCTTCTATTCTCAGTTTCTTAAATTAGTGGATCTGAAGACTTACAGTAGCTTTGATGTCTGCTGTGTGGACGTTGATTGACAGCTGTGATTGACGGTTGGCTCCGGGACTCACACTGAGTCGGACTCTTGCCTCAATATTTCACTAAGTTTGTTACTTGATTACAGTACCTGCCCTTTTAGCACAAATTAGCTAAAGTAGCTAACGTTAGCTTGGGTCTGAGGTAGCAGGACGTGTTTCCAGAGTGTGAAAGGCAACAACCCTGCACTCCTTATCTGAAAGGAAAGATGGCGCTGACCAGAAGCTGCAACTCTGGGCTTCAAACTGGTTCCAGTGAAACCGCTGGGTGATGTCACACCTCACTATATATATACTGGCTGTGGTCAGAACATGAGGGAAGAGATCTTCCTTATTGAACTTTCACAAAAGCTTCATTAAGAGCAAATATGTGGAGCATAAAAATGCTGCTTCTCCATATTTAGTGTTGACTGTGGGGACAGAAAGCAGACCAGCCCCAGACCACCTGAGAACGTAGCAGAAGATCAGAAATGTATTTTAAACCATTCAGCTCTTTATAAACCAACAAAAGTATTTAAAGCTTTCTCAGGTGGTTTTGTATTTGTCTTAATGTGGCTGCGACTGACGCTGAGCCGCGAGGAAGGAGATGTTTTATTGTTCAGGTGTTTCACTGTGAGCAGAGGTCACTATGGAAACCACCTGGAAACACTGTTAGCTTTCAATCGAAGATGGCATTTTAAAAATCACAAATCTCATTGTAGACATCTGTCCATCTGTCTGTTGAGGTCAGGAGGATTATCAGCAGGTGAAAGAACAAATGGAATAATCCAGAAAACTCAGTGGTGAAGAGACAGTGAGGACAGCTGACAGCGAGGGTTAGGTTACACACACACGCACGCACACACACACACACACACACACATGTTTCCATCACTTCAGAGGACATTACATTGACTTGAATTCATTTCCTAGAGACTCCTAACCTAACCCTAACCTTAACATAACCCTAAACTAACCTTAACTTTAAACAGAGTCTTCACCCTAAAAGTAATGATTTATGTTAAATGGGACTTTTTGTCCCACTTCGGCTTCGGCACCCCCCCCCCCCCCCCCCCCCCCCCGGTGAGTCCCCACAACATGAGGAATACCTGGACCACACACACACACACACACACACACACAAACAAACACACATTTACTCACGTACAGTCTGTTTGTACTTTCTTTGTCCTCTTATCACATACATGTTTAATCCAATTCATTTCAATGGGCTTTACTGGCATGAAAGATTCGAGAACAATTTTCCCCCACCTGTGTGTGTGTGTGTGTGTGTGTGTGTGTGTGTGTGTGTGTGTGTGTGTGTGTAGGTCATTCACTGTCCCTCTAGTTGTGGCATGAGCAACAGAGTTGAACTTGTTAAAGTAAATGTTCCTTATTTCCTCTATCTCTCAGGCCCTTTTTCACACATGCAGTCTATCTCTGAAATGTTCAGGAACATTTCCTGCATGGGGTCAAGTGTGAACAGGAGCAGGACATCTGTAGCGCCAATTTCCCTCCTCAAGATCTCAACGTAACATTTCAGGGAAAATTGCCAGTGCAGCTGTGTTGTGAATGACAGCAGTAACAAGCATGTAAAGGGTTACGTACGTCTGACTAAAGACGCTTTCACATGGAGCGAGCGAACCAATCACAAGCCTCGACGTGTGGGTGATGTACTGCGAGTTGGGTGGTGTTTTGTTTTAGCTCGTCTGTTTTCAACATGGTGGCCGCGTCTCCAACTTTATCATATGACAGCTAAACAGTACGTTAAAATGTGTTTCTGAAAACATTTGAGGCGGGAAACAGGCAACGCAGTAACAGAATGTTGATTCATATTGATCCAGACTGCCGAGTTTGACAGTTTGATCTGAGTTCCGAGTTATTATGGTGGTTGGCATCCATAAGCGTTACATTACCGCCGTCTGCTAGACCCCCCCCCATCTATTCAGGAAATGTTCCTGACTGTAGCTGCATGTGTGAATAGTGAAAATCACTTGCGGTTCCTGAAAGGTTTTCCCAGTTATTTACCGGGAATTATGTGTGAAAGAGGCTTCAGACACACAGTTTCCGTCACTTCAGAGGACATCACATTAACTTAAAGGGTTCATATCCTGGTTTTTGTGTTTTTTTGTTATTTGTATTGATGTTAAAAATGGTCAAAGTTACAAAACTTGAGGTCAACGTATGTAGAAATGCTGCCTGCAAGTCAAAAGTCAGGGCTTCAACCTGCTCTGAATATTTCGTCTGCAAAGTTACTCGTACTTCCTCCTCGTGACGACGTCTTGCTGAGGTCGTTCACGTTGTCCACTCTCATATTTCAGATGTGATTCAGCTCCAACATGTACGGATGGATTTGAGAAGTTGACATTTGGAGTAAAGAAGGAGAAAAAGAAGTGAAATCCTGCTACTATAGTTTGTTTACGTAGCCTCCGGAGCCGGAGGAAGCTTCCTGAAGCTGACCAATCAGAACAGAGTGGGCTCATCAGGAGGCGGGCCTTAAAGAGACAGGAGCTAAAACGGCCTGTTTCAGACAGAGGCTGAACTGAGGGGCTGCATAAAGGACCAGTAGAAGATAAATAAGGAGTTTTTAACTGGAAATCATGCAAATATACTCCAGTAGAGCCCCAGAATATAAATATAGAGCTGGAAATGTGCTGAATACATCCCATTTAAATGAAGTCTTCACTTTAACATTTAATGATTACCTTTATGGGGACTTGACAGATTAATGCTCCCCACAACATGTGTCATAAAAGTTACACACACACACACACACACAGCCAGAGTGATGTTGGTGTGTGTTTGATTGATGGTGAAATAAAGAAGCGCCGTGAAACGCTGATGTGATGGTGATAACACTCCAGCTGTCACCAAGATACCAGATCTGCCTGGACTCAAAGACACCATAACATCACACACTGAGGATGACTTTACTATATGCAAGTCTACTAAAATACTCGTGTGTGTGTGTGACTGACTTTTACAACCACAGACGGTTCTGCGTGAAGAGATAAAAGTGATTATTGAGTCACAGTCGAGTAAAAATTAAAGTGTCGGAAATCTGGACCGTTGGTCGACTTGCACGTGTTTCTTCCCGCCTGCTTCAACTTCCCCTTTAAAGTTTTCCGGCGCCGAACATCTCCTGACCTTCAACTACTGAAGGGATTTATGATTTACCATATTTGGGCACAGCTGCATATTTTAAATTTAGACATAAAACACTTTCACTGACAAATTTGAACTGATAATACTGATAATAATAAAGTTTGATCAACAACAATATTTGCTCTACTTTATTCTCTTTTTTAAGGTTTTTTTTTTTTTGCTGCTTTATCTGTCTGTTGAGTCTTTCTCACTGTCTTCTGCTCCCAGATTTACTTCTTATTCTTCACAGTCTGAACTAACTGGCGTCTCTGTCGGCGTCTCTGAGCTCTGAATGTTTCTCTGTCATCACTGCGTCAGCTGCAGGACTCAAGTTATAATGTTAAACAAACACAAAGCCACTTAGCAGCAGATAATGTTAGCATCAGCAGCTAGCAGCCTGAATGGATCTCATATTCTTACATATTAACATTTTGGCTTCATTGCTTTTCACTTTAACTCAGTGGTTGTTTGTATCAGTGTCATTCATTACAATATAAATATAATAATCAGTTTGGAGGCCTCAGCTCCTTTAACCACAGTCACAGAGCAGTGAGGTCACATGGTAAAGAGGCAGAAGCTGATTGGTGCTTTGTAGACAGAACCTTTTAGCACCTTTTAAACCTGAATGAAATGTTAATAACATTGAAGTTTCATTTCAGTAACTCATTTGTGTGTGTGTGTGTGTGTGTGTGTGTGTGTGTGTGTGTGTTCAGGTTGAGGGGGGAGTGGCTCGTTCGTCTGGAGAATCGAACCAAACACCTGAAGAGCCTCGACGCCATTAAGAAGGTCAAACCGGAGAAGTCAGCTGATCAGACATGAGTTTAAAAAAAACGTGAAGAACTTTGGTGCTGCAGAGATTCATCTTCCTCCTCCGACTGTTTAGAGTAATAAACATTTTTGGCAAATAATGTTTTGAACCTTTTTGTTTTGTATTCAGTGATGGAAAGTAACTAAGTACATTTACTCAAGTATTGTACTTAAGTATTTTAAAGTACTTGTACTTTACTTGAGTATTTCCATGTGATGCTACTTTCTACATTTCAGAGGGAAATATTGTACTTTCTACTCCACTACATTTATTTGACAGCTTTAGTTACTTTTCAGATGAAGATTTGACACAATGGATAATATAACAAGCTTTTAAAATACAACACATTGTTAAAGATGAAACCAGTGGTTTCCAACCTTTTTGGCTTTTGACGTCTTACAAAAAGCAGTGTGTAGTCGGGGTCACATTTCACATGTCTATGAGTTGTTAACAGCTTCACCAAATAGTGATTTTTCCCTCTAAACTTCTCACATGTTTTCATTTCAATAAATGTTCAAATGATCCAATATTTCTAATGATGTCATATATAATAATATATCAGTCAGAGGGACCAAACCACTACTTTTACTGCAATACTTTAACTACATCAAGCTCATAATACTTATGTACTTTTACTGCAATACTTTAACTACATCAAGCTCATAATACTTATGTACTTTTACTGCAATACTTTAACTACATCAAGCTCATAATACTTATGTACTTTTACTGCAATACTTTAACTACATCAAGCTCATAATACTTATATACTTTTACTGCAATACTTTAACTACATCAAGCTCATAATACTTATGTACTTTTACTGCAATACTTTAACTACATCAAGCTCATAATACTTATGTACTTTTACTGTAGTAGGATTTTTCATGCAGGACTTTTACTTGTAATGGAGTATTTTTACTTTGCTGTATTGGTACTTTTACTTCCTTCATCTCTGTCTGTATTTAACTCTGTAGAGTTTTGAGTAAATATTGCTGAAGTGAGGAATTTAATCTCTAGTTTGCAGGAGTTATGAAGTCGTGTTCACAAAACAAAGAAAAGAGTATAAATACAGTTTCTTGATATTCATGTTTTGGTTTCTGTTCAGACATGATGGATTTCATGAATTCACATTCCCTTCTCAAGAAAGGTTTGACTGGACACAAAAACATACATTTTAATTGTTTTACATGACATTGATTCATTTTATCTGTGAATTTGGATTTATCCTTTCATTTTCATTGTCGTCATAATAATCTCAACATCACAATCAGACTAAAAAGTGGAATAATTTGTCTGTGACTGTAGAACTTAAACTCCTCCTTATGTCTCCATATTTCCAGGAAAAGTTCCAGCTCATAACTGGGGGGGGGGGGGGGGGGGTGAACTTTGGACACAGCCAGGCTAGCAGTTTCCACCTGCTTCCAGTCTTTATGCTAAGCTAGGCTAACCGCGTCCCGACTCCAGCACACAGACATGAGACTGAAATCCATCTGAACATCTGAACATGTTCTTCTCCTGAACCTCTCTGACTTTTCTCTGTGAGGTTTGTTCATGAAAACATTTTGATTTCAGGTCAGTTCATGACTCGTTCGACGGCTCTGAACTCCTGAAACTTCCCTCCTAACATTGTAAGATTGTAGGAAAATTAGTGAATGTCACAGATGCTCTTAAATAACTTCAACGTACCACTTAAGAACAAATCTGTTCATGTTTAGTGCTTCTTGCATTGAAGCCCAATAAATCTACAAACCAAAATATCAAACTATTCCTTTAAGACGAAGAACCGCAGCAGCAAACTGAACAAAGTTGAAGCATGAAGACTCAGAATCAACATAAATATTAGTATTTTATTGCTCCCTTCACATTTACAGTGTGTTTCTGATTGGTTCCCTGCAGGATCGATACTGAGTCACATGTTCAAACTCAAACTGTGACACATTTGCATAGTTTTCACAGAGGAAGCGTTCAGTGACTATAAAAAACACAAACAAGCAACAAAACATTTGACATGTTTACATCCTCACTTCCAAACTCTTCAGTTTAACATGTATTCACACTGAGATACATCTATATTCAACCAAAACACAAGATGAAAGCTTCCTGCTGCATTTCTATGACTCGTTCCTGTAGATACACTGTAGTACGTTCTACAGAGAACATCTGACTGTATTTACACTATATACACATTTATACACTATCAACCATTAAAGCTAGAATATGTAATTATTCCACATTAAAATGTCTAAAAACAACTAGACCTATGTTATATATGTTGTTGAGTTGTGTTCTTACATTCAAACTCAGAGAAATCTGTAATTTAATCAAAGTAACAGACCGTTTCATTTGGTCGCCTGTCGATGGCGTCATACCTCCTCTACCAAAGAGTAAACACGCACCAGATGCATACGGCGGCGCTGTGTTTGTCCGCTACAATGGCGTCTACCAAAGAGTAACTTACACACATACAAGATAATACATCGGCGTTGTGGTTGTTCCACACAAACTGTTATAAATGGACTTTTATTCAGTTTTAAGCCACATTTTCATGATAAATTTAGGTGGTTTTTAACTATATCTTTTAGCCGGAAGAAGGATTTTAGTCATTGGACGTCTGGATCTTAAGTTATCAGAGAAATAAACTGGACAAACGTTAGCAGCAGCTCGGCTAACAGCCCCTCCAGGAAGTCCGGTGGTCACCAACCATCGGCGGAGAAATATTGATTTTTTAGGTGAAACAGCTTTAATTAGGATTTAACAACGAAGACAACAACTCCCATGATCCCTTGCTACTTCACACCATCATCACACTCCGTCTTTTGTTATTGTTTTGATTGAGACCCCAGCGGCTGAAATGACATATTGTGCGTTTAAAACTACATAAACACAACATACATATTGATGTAACTTCACAGACTGTGCTGCCTGCTGTTAGTGTTTTTACTTCAGTGCGTCTGATTTGCTTTAGCGTGTAAAATGAGCTGCTGTTTGTTGGTAAAGTTCAACATGTGGACTCAGTGTTGAACTGTGCAGAGAACCAATCAGAAGAAAAACTGTAAACTGTTCCTTTAATCAGCTGATAAATAGAATTATGTTCTTTAACAGTTTATGAGACTCTGCTGTCGGTCAGTACAGGCTGTGAATCGGTAAGATCGAAGTGTTTTTGGTCATTTCCATGAGTTTCTGTTTCAGTGTTTGTTTCTGGACTTTAAACCAGACGTATCGAGGGTTTTCTACGGGAGGCGGCTCTCCCGTCCCCGTCCACTCCACCTTCTCTCCGTCCTCGTTGCGTTGGACGCGGTCGGGCGTCAGCGCCACCAGCGTGTTGAAGCAGACGCCGTCGGTCTCGCCGTGCTGCCGGCCGTTGTGCTGCAGGCTGAAGACGCCCAGCGTGTTGACGTCGTGGTCGTAGTACGACGACGGCATGGCTTCCTGCACCACCATGTTGGCCGCCCACGTCACCGCGTGGGTCTTCACCGCCGCCGCTGTGGGGAGGTGGAGCGCCGGGGCTGCGGGACAGAGGACGGAGTTTTAGTGTTTGGTTTTTAGACTCAGGACTGTGGAGTCTCCTGGTGAACTGTTTGCTACCTTTGATGAGCAGGATCCAGACCTGCTCTTGAGCGTTGGTGAAGACCAGGACGAGTCTCTGCAGCACGTGACGGCAGCTCAGGTCTACAGGTAATGTGACAGGATGCCAGGGAGTCTTACGGTACCTGAACGCAGCACAAAAGCCAGAGTTGCTATCAGAACTCACCTTCATCCCTTTTATCTATTTGTACGACTAATTTCACACCTGCTGAGTTCTTCATGAAATGAAACAAAACTGAGTAGCAGAGAAACACTGAGAGAGTTTAAAGTCGTACTTGAGTCCACATTCGATGAGACGGAGGATGTCTCGTCCTCTCAGAGGGAGGACAGACTGTCTGTCCCACCAGGCGGCCTGAAGAGACTCCTGATCTGCTGCCGACAGACTCTTCATGGTTCCACCTGAGAGACAGCGAGTCCTCATCAGTACACAAGTACAAGTGTGTGTGTGTGTGTGTGTGTGTGTGTGTGTGCGAGCCCTCTGACCTGTGATGCGGGCCAGGAAGATGAAGCGGATCCACTGTGGTCCCTGCTCCTGGATCAGCAGCAAGGTGATTGGATCACAGTCAAACCCCGCCTCCTCCTTCACCTGCAGATGAACACAGATGTAACTCAGGTAAACAGGACAGGTGTGTGTGTGTGTGTGTGTGTGTGTGTGTGTGTGTCTCACCTCCCTCCTCAGCGCCTCCTCCAGGCTCTCCCCCACCTCCACCCTCCCTGCAGGCAGGTACCACTGCTTATAACAGTCCTGCTTCGCCTCCTGAACCATCAGCACCTCCTCCTGATGGACACACACACACACACACACACACACACACAAAATACAAAACATAATAATAATAATATTAATAATCTTTATTCTGCACAAATGTGGAAACTTGCCTCATCACAGTAAATCACAGGACAGACAGTAACGGTGTTTATGAATAAATTAAGTTATTGCATTTGGTATGAAAGACTTTTTGTAAAGGTTCTTGGTTGCTGCAGCGACTCTACATCCCAGTTATTTCTCATCTTTCCCAATAATTTTACTGGTCGTGTTTTTGTTCTCAGCACCCCGGAGACCAAACTACATAAACATATTCAACGTTAAAACACTTTCAACAAGAATTCTCTAGAATGTTCTTGCTCATATTGTATGAATCAAGCTCTGCGTTACTTTAGGAAACGAAAAAATCATGTATAATAAGAACTACATTATTTTTTTTATTGATTTATTTATGCAAATATGTATTTTTTCTTTTGATTTTGAACTTTCTTTATTATGAGTTAATGAATATTTTTTGTGTTAAATGTGTAAAAATTCTGTTGGAAAAAAAATAAACTAATTAGAAAACAGACAGCGTTGTCTGATTATTTTAAAGGAACAGTTCAACAATTTGGAAAATCTTTGTTTCTGATGTTTCTCGTCGATAAGCTGCTGATTCTGCAACCGATCAACCAGAAAAAAAACACAAAAACACAACAACTGAATGTTTGATCAGATGCAGATTTTTGCATTTTGATTTTTTTGATCGAATTTTATGCAGGTTTTTAATATTCAAAATAAAAACTAAAACACATAGAAGATAAATGAACAATGATCTCATGTGTGCATCACTTCAACCTGATGAATCTTTATATTAACGTCGCTACGAGAGCTGCAACAATCAGTCGATTGATCAATTAGTTGCCGACTATTAAATTAATCTCCAACATTCTGTTATCGATCGTTGTGACTCGTCCGTCTCGCAGTAATCTGCTACCTTGTCGTTGAAGATGACGGCGCAGACGATGAAGGTGACGGTCTTCCTCAGAGTGGCTGGTTTGCTCTGGTCCAGAGCCACGTCACACCCGGTGACCTCTGACCCCTGACCGCTCAGCAGCCTCTCCACCTGCTCCTCAACCTGCCGCCGCTCCTCCTCCGTCACCTCCATGGCTGCAGACACACACACACACACACACACACACACACATATTAAAGGATCATTCTGCTGATTTTCTGTATTTTTCTTCATGTTTGGATCCAAACCAACAATAAACTGATCTACTAACAAGTATTGTGTGTGTATCAAAGCTGATATATCTTATTCCTCCTCTGACAGTTTATTTAATAAAGGTTATAAATGGAACTCAAGTACAGTATTTTCTTTTTTATAGAACTTTGAGTCCTCATGGTTCTCATGTTCAGAAAATACATTAAACATTAAAGCTGAAGTCCAGTTATTTCTGTGATCTGCAGGAAGCTTTTTATCCAAGGGAGTGATGACATATGACTTTTCATTTGTAATAGCTTTAAATTAATCGCGTTATTCTTCTTTGCTTGCAATTTTTCTCAATTCCCGCAATTTCGCCGCAAAAAGAGACATAAAACATCACAAATTGTATCATACATTTTGAGAAAAGCAGCTGTAAAATCAAACATTTGCAGCTGCTGCTCTGTTTTGACATTTGACACCTTCACAGCAAACCGGAAGTAGTGAAACTCTTCCTCAATAATCACCAAAAAAAAACTTATTTTTGTGATTATTGTGATTTTCAGACAGTTTCCTCCTTCAGCGGATGAATGAAAACAAACTGTTCATCCATCATTCAGCACAGAGAACAAACATCCAGCTGAAGGAACAAGAAGAAAAACGTGTATCTGAGAGGAAAAGGAACTTTAAGTTGACAGAAATTCGTGAATAATTTGTCCGGTTTTTTCGTTTTTGAGACGTTTCCCGACAGGAAGTGATATCTGTCAAACACTCGGAATAAAATCACAAATTAAACTACGGACCTTCGTGTGATTCCCTGCTCTGTCAGCTCCTCTCTGCTTCCTGCTGCTGCTGCTGCTCTGTTTTGACATCTGACACCTTCACAGGAAACCGGACGTACTGAAGCTCTTCCGGTTCGGACGTTTCAAAACAGAAGCATCGATGCATATTTATTAACACTAGCACAGTTTGACCCATGCTATATGCTGTCTATATTTACATAATGATGTACTAACATTTAGCAACGCCTGTTAATCGTTAACAAAAGCTCTCAGCGGCCTTTCTACTGCGTCGGGCGCATAAATTGGTATTTTATGTTGAAGTCATTTACCGGAAGTCAGTTGTATTATAACGTGTCCGGCTTCACGCCGTGTCGTAACGTTTGTTAAGGTCACTGTTTACATCATTCAACGACTCTAACAATAAGTCTTCTCTCTCTGACGATCAGCTGACAAACAGACACAAACTGGTGAGTTCACATTTTAACTGTTTAATTACGAGTTAACGTCGTTTTAGTTTAATTCAGTGTTTGCAGCTTACTGAGAGTTTCTGATTGGTTTTATTGCAGTTAAAATCAGTAACAGTGGTGGAAAGTAACGTTAACTAAGTATATTTACTTCAGCACAGTTTGCTGTATCGGTACTTTTATTTAAGTAAAGGATCTGAGTACTTTTCCACCACTGGTTTGCTACTGGTTTTACTGCTAGTACTAGTTGCAGCCTACTAATATTTAAACTACTAGTTTTAACTGTACTCCCGCTACTGCCACCAGTACCACCAGATAATTGATCACTATTCAAATCAACTAATATTTTCTGATTGATTGGTAATTCTGTTATAAATGAGCAGCATTAATACTAATGTTGAGGATGAGCTGAGACCATGATGGTCAAACAGTACATAAAGTACTAAACAATGTTATTTATTCTATTTAATGTAGTTTTTCTGTCTTTTTTTGTCTGTTATTGTACATAATTAGATTCTTTTACTCTTGCAGGGTTAAAGTTCAGAGATCAGATTCTTCACAGGACGTCCTGCTTCTCAGCCAATCAGAGCTCCGCCTGCCCCCCCCCTGCGCCGGGCTCAGAGACGGGGCTGTTTGTAGAGTCGCAGCCTGAAATATTAACAGAAAAGAGACAAAGTGGAGCATCGTGGTGCGTTCAGAGTCCTCGGTGTTCCTCCTCTAAACGGTCTGTGTTGAGTTTTAAACGTGACAAACACAGTCAGAGCTCAACGTCGCCTTCAGTGTCAGTGTACATCATAAATCTGCCCTCAGACTGACATCAGAAGAAGATCAGTCATCTCCTGAGAGCTGAAAACTGTTCTGACTTTGTATTTGTAGGGAGAAGTTGGACATTAGAGGAGCTGCAGTTAAAGATACTCCAGTACTGGTGTCAACATGTCCTTCTAGCTTCCTGCAGACCTGCTTTCTGGTTATTTCTCTGTTGTTAAAGAAGATTCTGTCTCGTCTGATGTCGCGACACAGCAAGCTGCAGAAGCAGGTTCTGGCTCTGTACCGGCAGTTCCTGCGAGCCGGTCAGGACAAACCGGGCTTCATCCCCCGGATCCGCGACGAGTTCAGAGAAAACGCTCGTATCAAGAAGACGGACGTGATGCACATCGAGTATCTGTACCGACGTGGCCAGAGGCAGCTGGAGCAGCTGAAGGACACCAACACCAAACAGCTGGGCTCCTTCTCCAAACCCAAAGAGCAGAGCTGACCTCTGACCTCTGCACCACGTCATGTGACCCTGAAACACACCGACAAATACCTCACAAAGACAGTTATCACCGAAATATCATGCTGAGATGCTGCGTTCAAGTCCACTGGGGAAACACATTTCCTGCTGAGGCTGCTCAATGTGAAAAAAAACATGTGATGTGATAAACTTCATTAAAGAGTGACATGAACTGTGATACAGACATTTAACTGTCTCTGAATAAACGTCGTTTGACTTCATACAACTGTAACAAGAGACTCTGTAATGTGGACAAAACTGTGATGTGGAAAAAATTAATATTGTAGTAATTACCACAGTAAAATTACCCATAATTCAGTGTGTTTATATGCACCAAGTATCCTGGTTAAGGCTGGAGTACTCTGACAGAGACCAGGATACTGTTGCCTGTAAACACCAGGGGCCACATGCATAAAACTCAGAAAGCCAGAAACCAGAAATATGCAGCCGTATTCTTTTTTATCAGATTTATAAAGCTGTGCGTATGCAGTCATTGTGGAACTGGGCGTGTGAGCCTCATTACTACTCCCACAATAAACCATTAATGGATGAAGATGCCCTGAATCAGCTGTTTCATATCAATTCACTGCCTGTGTTGCACCAGTGATGATCTCCTACAGCAGAACAGCTGTTATTACATATCAGTTTCATGCATGTGGCTCCAGATCCAGGTGTCTGATCATGTGACTCATCAACTCAAGTAACAAAGTAGTTAGTCAGTAAAACAAGAAACATGATGTAATGATGATCAACAAGCTGAAATAAAGGAAAGTCTGACTGAAGACATGCAGAGTTGAGCTGCAGCTCAGCAAAATGTCAAGTAAAACGGTAAATGGACTGTACTTGTATGGCGCCTTTCTAGTCTTTCAACCGCTCAAAGCGCTTTTTACACTACGAGCCACATTCATACACCGAATGTGTACAGGGGGGCTACCATGCAAGGTCCCAACCTGCCTATCAGAGGAATCTAATCATTCACACACTGATGGAACAGCCATCAAGTCAAGTCAATGACTTTATTCGTCCGGTTTGAAACTGTTTCTGAGCGACTGCCGGCGGAGGATTTCCTCCTTCCTGAGACGCGTTATGGTAAAAACATGTTGGTGCAGCACATGTAGTAAAACTGCAACAGTACAGAGAAGATTGGTGCGGTCATGAATTTAAAGATATTTTTAACACAATGCAATCTAATAGCTGTTTCACAGATAGAGTATGAAAGTTATCAATAAAACCATTAGCGATGATTAGGCCCAGAATTATTAATAAGTGAAATGTGCAATAAATTGCTGTTTATTTAAATGTATTTCACGTTTGTCAATACTTCCTGCCAGTTTATAACAATCACTCCCAATAATATAACTAATGACTCATTAATTATGAACTGGACGTGGATAAGCAGCAGAGAAATAATGGATGAATGGATGGATGGATCAAGTCAAATAAGTTTTTGGGCTGATGGACCATCAAAACATCCATTGTTTTTCTGCTGCATGTCTCTGTCAGGCCGTATTCATACCAGGCAGTGCACCACTGCAAGGCTGAGCAGAGGTGTGTGGGGCTGTTTGTGCTCTAGAACGTAATCACTGTGAAACAATCAGGAAATAACGTTTTATTGATCACAAACAACATAAAATCCTGTGTAAACTTGAAATTGATTTCCGTGGGTGGCTCCTCTGATTGGATTAATTGAATTTGCTGCTTTAATGCTCCTTAATAATGAAGCCAGTCAGCTCAATGACATGTGAACACAGCGGGCTAAAGTGAAGTTTACTCGACGAGGATGGGATTCGAACCCACGCGTGCAGAGCACAATGGATTAGCAGTCCATCGCCTTAACCACTCGGCCACCTCGTCTGTTGACAGGGTGTCAATGTCCATACAGTCGTGGCGTTGTATGGACAATCTGTGAAACACGTTGACGTCGGGTAACGTGGCGGTGGTGAGAGCGGTCAGAGTCACGGGACTGAAGGTGTGAATAGTTGAGGAGCCTTTTCAAAAGGATTGAATCATAGCTGACAGTCTAACAGCCTGTTCACACATACAGACTTGAACACTGGAGACAACAGGATGCCTTTGGTTGTGAAGTGGACCCTCAAAAACTGCCACTGCTGCTCAAAGAGAAGTAGAGAAAAGTTCAACTTTATGCAGAAGTTAAGACGAGAGGGGGAGATTGAAAAAAAAGATGTGTGGGAATACTATTAAAAAGACAAATACATCTGATTGACAAGAGCCGTGACACTGTTTACATAAAAGTTGGTAAGCCGTTCAAGTAAAGGCGTGGACTGACCGTCCACCTCAAGGTGTAATTATCAGTCTTTACAGCTTGAGCACCTGGTGTGGAAGTTGCATGTGCATATGCATGTTACATGTAAGAGGACTCTATCTATCTCAATTAATCACACAGATGGGGTTGTTTGTTGTAGTGCACGAGAAAGTTCCAAGGACTATTACACAAAGAAAGTAAGAAAGGCTTGTGGAGAATGCGGGCATCGATCCCGCTACCTCTCGCATGCTAAGCGAGCGCTCTACCATTTGAGCTAATTCCCCTGTCATCTAAAAAGCACTCTCTTCACTTTTAATCACTCCCCCCTGCAGTCTTGAAATGTGTCTTTTCTTGTTAACTTGTAGTCGTGTAAAGACAGAAGATTGAATTGAACATGACTTGACGAGGATGGCATCGGAACAGATGTGTGAAGATCACGATGGATTAGCAGGTCTTCACACAGACCTGGAAGGTCTGGAGGGTTTCATTGGTGTCTTTCTTCTATCTTTTGTTTCTTGTAGAGGAATTAGCTCATATGGTAGAGCGCTTGCTTCGCATGTGAGTGGTAGCGGGATCGACGCCCATGTTCTCCAAAAGACTTTAAAGCATTTCTTCTATTTATGTAGGGAAAGTCCAGCTAACGTGGAGAACCAGTTTTACAGCTGAATGTGGGTAAGATGATCATAATCAGAAAGGTCTGGATGAAGCATCAATAGTATCCAAACGACACAAAGTCCTGATTGGTGCGAATCAATCTTTGTGCAATTGGGTGATGAGTTGAATTCTTCGGCCTTAAATGCTGCCGCATGGAGGCCTTAATCATGGAGCCGGTTAGCTCGACGAGGATGGGATTCGAACCCACGCGTGCAGAGCACAATGGATTAGCAGTCCATCGCCTTAACCACTCGGCCACCTCGTCTGTTGATGGTGTTTAAATGTCCATACAGTTGTGGTGGCGTTGTATAGACAATCTGTGAAACACAGTGAGGTTGGGTAACATGGCGGTGGTGAGAGCGGGTGTTCAACTTTATGCAGAAGTTAAGACGAGAGGGGGACATTGACAAAAAAGATGCGTGGTAAGAAAAAACATGCCAGCAGAGTGCTGACGTTACACGTAAGAGGACTCTCTTTATGTCCATTAATTGTACAGACGGGGTTGTTTGTTGTAGTGCACAAACAAGTTACAGGGACTATCACATAGACACAGTATAAGAGTCTTCTGGAGAATGCAGGTATTGATCCCGCTACTTCTCACATGCTAAGCAAGCGCTCTACCATTTGAGCTAATTCCCCTGTGTTCAAAAAAATATCCCAGATATCAATCAGGCCAGGTACAAAAGAATGATTTTCACAAATTGGGATGTCTACATTTATTTTCAGGGCTGCTTCCAGATTTTTATAGTCTGATAATAAAAATCTGATAATATGACTTATTTAAGGTTCTGTATGTAGAAATCAGAAATTCCTTCTCATTAGTGACACCTGTGGCCGTTAAATGAGCTGTAGTCAACATACTGAAGACTATTGCAGGTGATGTCTTTTTTCTCGCTAACAATTTCCATAATTACATAAAAAATCTCTAACGTTGTGTTTTGCACCGAGCTTCAGAAAAGCATCTCTCACTCCCAGTCAGTCAGCAATCAGTCCACAGGCTGATACAGACAACTGAGAAAGTCGGGGCAGGTCTCATTTTTTATGTTATATTACTACCTGATCACTCATTGGCAATAAAAAACGATTAATACGTGTAAATTTCTTCAAAATTCTACATACAGAACCTTTAACTGTAGTGGGGCTATTGAGGAGAGCGGGTGAGGAAGTCTTTCTGCAAAGCAGTCATTCAGGAATCTGTGATAGAAAGGGGGCCTTTTTTCCTTCATGCAAAAATGGATAAATGAGCAGCTCAATAATACATTTTAAAGTTTTGTTGGGTAAAACCACCTGTATCCTGTGGTTTAGTTAAGTGTTTTTTAGAAATTCTGATGGTTTTATACTTCCAAATAATTATATAATAATTGAATACAATTGCTCAGTGTAAGACTGAGCAATAAAACATGGCATTGACTGGAAGGGATGGAGATTGCATTAATCTTCCCAACCAGAGAGATTAGAAGGGTTTCCAGAGTCAATATTAAGTTTAACTTGCTCAATTTTGTTTTACCAATTCAATCATAGGAGATCATGTGGATTTTTTTTTACAATTACACCAAAATATGAAAAGTTGTTATAGGCTTTTTTAAATAGGAGGAATGGACTATCAATAAGTTATATTAACCACTGTAGAAACTGGCATTAATTCACTCTTGTCCCAGTTGATAGAAAATTTTGAGAGACGACCAAAATTATTAATTAGAGTCAGAACAGGGGGGTGTTGATGCTTGCAGGTATAACTCTGTGTTCTACTGCAAGCGAGCGTCTGACTATCATGTCACATCAGACGCTCTCTGTTCACACCGAATCCGTTAAACATTTCTGCACCACTGTTACATCACACTAACAAGCCACGGTACTTATCAGCTGTGTGCTTGAAATCAGACTGGAGACGTAACCGCTCAAGTAAAAGATGGGTGAGCACTTGCTATCTTCCTAAGTTTGTACTTTACTTTAAATACAGAAAATACTCATTTTATATTGTGATATTTAGAGGTTCCTTTACTGGAGATGACACATAATATAGCCAACAACAAGTAGGTTGTTATTAGCGATGGTCATTTACCTCGATAAGGCTACTCCAGCTCAGTTATGAGACCAGTAAGCCAGACTGTAACCATAGAAACGTATGTGTAACTAGGGATGTGGCAAGAAGAGGCTGACCTTTTACCATTCAAATGTTAAACTTCACCCAAAAAGACAACTTTGTTTTTGTTGTTTTTGAACAGAACCCTTTTACAGTCGGCAGCAGTTGAGGGAAGTTGCTGCTATTTTTCTCCTCCAGCAGAATAAGGCGATGGGTCCGTCCTCTGAACCTGCCGCGAAAGCAGCAGGGGTATTTCTGTAACCTTGTGCAGGAATTGACATTTAACAGCAAAAAATTCCAACATTATTTCAGGATAAGCGCTGCACAATTAGAGGAGGTGTTGTCATATGTAGGTCAGGACCTTTGCAAACAAAGGACCACCTATCTAGATCCTATTGAGGCAAAACAGAGATTGGATATCACATTGAGGTAAATGAAAAAGACAAGATTTAGGTAAAAAGTATTATTTTTTATTTATTCCATTCAAAATTCTTCCAGTAAATTTGGGCAATTAAACTGATCAAACTCGTAATAATAGATACATTAAGAGACGGTAATAAATAATAAGAACACAGCATAGAACACAGGAGTTAATACCAGTTCAAAGATTGACATTTCAAAGGCTGATTACTGGTGGTGTTTGGGTTGTTGAAATAGTAAGGGCTGTGGTGGGCTGGGATGTTTCGGTGGGAGGGTGAAAAACCTGGTTGCTATCCCAATTTAAAATTAAGGCCAACAGCTGTGCTTTCAGCTGGCCTTTGTTAGTTTTGACTTGCTTGAACTCCAGCAGTAAACTTAGCAAAAACGTTTCGTCTGGGTCTGGGTTGAATAGGTGTTTTAAGAATTTCATAGAGGTCTTCGTTACAGGTTTCTGTGGTGGATTATCTTGTTTCCTTCTTTTGGAGCTGTAGTAGTGACCCTCCCTCTTCCTCTCTCTCTCTGCTCTCTCCCCACTTTCCATACCTCCAGACCTCTCTCCTCCTCCTCCTCCTCCTCCTCCTCCTCCTCCTCCTCCTCCTCCTCCTCCTCTGTCCTCACTACATCTCCCTGGTCGAGGCTGCTTTTAGAGCTGAAAATAGAAACACTCATGTCAGCACAGTGACATCTAGTGGTTTGTAGAAGTTACAGCAGCCCTTCAAGACTGGAGCTGAAACACCTCTCTGATTTTAAGAGTTTTAGTCTCATGTGTGCAATAAAAGTCCAAGAGTGTCAGACTGTTTCCTGGACACCACCGGGGCCATTGAAAAGCACGTGAAAATCTTCCTCCCTCAACCAATCGAAGAAACCTGGTGCTATGGTGGCCAGGGGCTTCTGAGAGAAGTGGCAATTTCCCAATTGCATTGGAGTGCTTGATGGGAAGCATAACAATCATAGCTCCAGCGAGGAGTGGAATTCTCTATTTTAATTATAGAGGGACTTTCTCGACTGCACAGCTGGCCCTTTTGGATGCAAACTACAGGTTCCTGGTAAGTCAAATAGGGGATTTTGGCAGAACCAGCAATGGTGGCGTGTTCAGAAACTCCGCCCTGCGCAGGGGGCTGGAGAACAACACCCTCCATGTACCACCACCAACACCCCTGCCAGGCACTGAGTTCCTGGGGCAGGTGCTGCATGTCATAGTGGCTGACGCAGTATTTCCCCTAAAGCCATTTCTCCTGAAACCCTTTGAAGGACGAAACCTCTCGGGACAGAGCCACATATAACTACAGGCTGTCGAGGGCTCTCATGACAGTGGAGATGGCCTTTATTGTGCTGGCGGCGAGATGGAGGATCTTCCGCTGTATAATACACATCAATGGAGAAAGCGGACCTCCTGGTTGTGGCAGCCTGTATTCTGCATAACTGTCATAAGGCCTGGTGATGCAGAATGCAGGCTGCTGTGGGAAGGTGAAAACCTGCAGTCAGTGAATAACCATGTGATCTGCAGTGGTCAGGAGGCATTTGATGTGTGGGATAATTTGTGCAGTATTTTTCTGAGGTATAAACACACATCCAGGTAACGAAATTAACACCTGCCATCTGCCAAATGCTGAGTAAATGTTGTCTGTGGCTGGCAGATAGGTTTTTCTTAGTCTTTCAGTCAGTATTCAGTATGCTGACACTGCCTTTAAACTCTCTGTGCAGTACATCAATTTCATGCTCTGTATCAAAACTATGTTAAATTGCATCGTCCCTATCAAATAAAATAAAAAATAAAAAATAAAATAAATAAATCCTGTCTTATTTGTCTTAGTCTTATTTGGTTACATAATACAGCTCTGTTGTGTTAATTTTAGGTTTATTTTAATAGTTTCACTTGTTGCACCTTTTGGATGATTTATTTGTAAATATATTTTATACAGTCTTTTAATTGTGCGTTTGTATTTTGCTGTTTTGTGTTTTTCTTTTTATATTTGTGAATATGCAGGGGAGGAGGAGGTTGTTGGTAACTTTGAGGAGGGCTGTTTCTGTGCTGTGAGTGGAAGAGAAGTGCAGAGTGGAGCTAAACGTGTTGAAAGGAAAATTAGCTCCAATGGTAGAGCACTTACTTTGCGTGTGAGAGGTAGCAGGAACGATACCCTTGTTCCTTGGGAGACTTTACCCAAGCAGCAACTATCACAGCTTGAAGCTGAAGCCACAAGGGAAGTACCTTAAAGTGCAATGCCACTGATGACCATTTTTACACCTGGTCATGTGTAAGAGGACCAGAAGGGTCTGGATGAAGTATCAATTGGAACGAAATGATGCAAAGTCCTGAGTAAATTTGTGTTTGACTTTGCTCCCTTCAGTAGCTCCTGATTGGATTTGCTGCTTTAAATGTTCCTTAATAATGGAGCCAGTTAGCTTGATGACATGTAAACACAGCAGACTAAAGTCAGGCTGACTCGACGAGGATGGGATTCGAACCCACGTGCGCAGAGCACAATGGATTAGCAGTCCATCGCCTTAACCACTCGGCCACCTCGTCTGTTGACGGGGTTTAAATGTCCATACAGCCGTGGCGTTGTATGGACAATCTGTGAAACACGTTGACG
Organism: Thunnus thynnus; assembly: GCF_963924715.1. NCBI lineage: Eukaryota > Metazoa > Chordata > Actinopteri > Scombriformes > Scombridae > Thunnus > Thunnus thynnus. The sequence goes on from NC_089518.1 coordinate 39,202,970, forward strand.
TCAGGTAACGTGGCGGTGGTGAGAGCGGTCAGAGTCACGGGACTGAAGGTGTGAATAGTTGAGGAGCCTTTTCAGAAGGATTGAATCATAGCTGACAGTCTAACATCCCGTTCACACATGCAGACTCCAACACTGGAGACACAACAGGACGCCTTTCATTATCACGTGGACTCTCAAAAACTGCCACTGCTGCTCAAAGGGAAGTTGAGAAAAGTTCAACTTTATGCTGAAGTTGAGACAAAAGGGGGAGATTGAAAAAAAAGATGCGTGGGAAGAAAAAACATGCAAACAGTGTTTACATTACATGTAAGAGGACTCTATCTCAATTCTGATTTAATCGTACTGATCAGGTTGTTTGTTGTTTTGCACAGGATAGTTCCAGAGACTAACATGTAGACAGAAGGAAAGCCTTCTGGAGAATGCGGGCATCGATGCTGCTACCTCTCGCATGCTAAGCGAGCGCTCTACCATTTGAGCTAATTCCCCTGTGAGCTGTGAAGCACTCTTTTCGCGGGATGAGTGAAGATCACAATGGATTAGCAAGTCTTCACACAGACCTGAAAGGTTTCATTGGTGTCTTTTCTAAGTGGAGACACCAAATAAAGATAGGTTTTCCCCCCTCCAGGAACAGCAATCCTCCACAGGGGATGAAGGAAGGGAAGTGCAGCATGGAACTAGATATCTTCCTTTTTTTCGTAGGGGAATTAGCTCAAATGGTAGAGCGCTCGCTTCGCATGTGAGAGGTAGCGGGATCGACGCCTGCATTCTCCAAAAGACTTTAAAGCATTTCTTCTACTTACGTAGGGAAAGTCTAGCTAACGTAGAAATCTGATTTTTACATCTGAACATGGGTAAGACGATCGTAATCAGAAAGGTCTGGATCGATAGGACCCAAACGACACAAAGTTCTGAGTAAAAGAGGGAGAGCAGGCGGGAGAAAGAAAGAGGTCCCGGGAGACCCGACTGTCCGTCACAGAGAGGCCTGGCTGCAGGGGCTGTTAGGTGGGGCCGAAAACTTGGTGACGTAGTGACAGGGGCTGGTTGGTGAACTGCTGTAGCTGGCCAGCTAACTGCTAACTCGCTAGCTGGCTGGGCCACCGCTAGTCATTCACAACAGCTCCCAGGAATTCTCTCTGTTTTCTCGTCTTGACATTAATACACGGCTCATTCAAAGAGGTAGCAGTATCATGGCCTCCTCTCATAACTGAGTGCAAAGCAGCTCTCTGTTGTGGAGCAGCTTTTATTCTGAAAGAGGAGGGTAAAAGAAGCCAACGGTGCAAGTCATCCAACATGCTACGATAGCTTCCTCCATTTTGGACTCTCTGTTCCCTCTTAAGTATCATAGGGATCTCTTCCAAGAAGGCTTGTGATTGGTTGGTGGTGTGCAGATTGACTTTGCCTCCTTGACCAGATCCTCTGATTAGATGAGTTGAATTCACTGCCTTAAATGCTGCCGCATGGAGGCCTTGATGGAGCCAATTAGCTCAATAACATGTAAACACAGCAGACAAGCTGACTCGACGAGGATGGGATTCGAACCCACGTGCGCAGAGCACAATGGATTAGCAGTCCATCGCCTTAACCACTCGGCCACCTCGTCTGTTGATGGGGTTTCAATGTCCATACAGCTGTGGCGTTGTATGGACAATCTGTGAAACGCATTGACGTCGGGGTAACGTGGCGGTGGTGAGAGCGGTCAGAGTCACGGGACTGAAGGTGTGAATAGTTGAGGAGCCTTTTCAGAAGGGTTGAATCATAGCTGACAGTCTAACAGCCCATTCACACATACAGACTCCAACACTGGAGACACAACAGGACGCCTTTCAGTATCACGTGGACTCTCAAAAACTGCCACTGCTTCTCAAAGGGAAGTTGAGAGAACTTCAACTTTATGCTGAAGTTAAGACGAGAGAGGGAGATTGAAAAAAGAGATGTGTGGGGAAAAAAAACATGCCAGCAGAGTGCTGACCTTACATGTAAGAGGACTCTCTCTGTCTTAGTTCTGAATTAATTGTAAAGGTGAGATTGTTTGTTGTAGTGCATGAGAAAGTTCCAGGGACTATTACATACACTGGCTGCAGGGGCTGTTAGGTGGGGCTGAAAACTTGGTGACGTAGTGACATTCATGGGGCTTGTTGGTGAACTGCTGTAGCTGGCCAGCTAAGCGCTAATTCGCTAGCCGGCTGGGCCACCGCTAGTCATTCACAACAGCTTCCAGAGTTTTTCTGTTTTCTCTCTGCTGTTCCGTCTCCTCGTCTTGACATTTATACACGGCTCATTCAAAGAGGTAGCAGTATCGTGGCCTCCTCTCATAACTGAGTGCAAAGCAGCTCTCTGTTGTGGAGCAGCTTTTACTCTGAAAGAGGAGGGTAAAACCAGCCAGTGGTGCAACACATCCAACACGCTAGGATAGCTTCCTCCATTTTGGACTCTCTGTTCCCTCCTAGGTATCATAGAGATCTCTTCCAAGAAGGCTCACCCTTGGTCAGCGGTGTGTGGATTGACTTTGCCCCCTTGAGCCGGACCCACTGATTGGATGAATTGAATTTACTACTTTAAATCAAGGTCTTAATCATGGAGCCAGTCAGCTCGATGACATGTAAACACAGCAGACTAAAGTCAAGCTGACTCGACGAGGATGGGATTCGAACCCACGTGCGCAGAGCACAATGGATTAGCAGTCCATCGCCTTAACCACTCGGCCACCTCGTCTGTTGACGGGGTTTCAATGTCCATACAGTCGTGGCGTTGTATGGACAATCTGTGAAACACGTTGACGTCGGGTAACGTGGCGGTGGTGAAAGCGGTCAGAGTCACGGGACTGAAGGTGTGAATAGTTGAGGAGCCTTTTCAGAAGGATTGAATCATAGCTGACAGTCTAACATCCCGTTCACACATGCAGACTCCAACACTGGAGACACAACAGGACGCCTTTCATTATCACGTGGACTTTCAAAAACTGCCACTGCTTCTCAAAGGGAAGTTGAGAGAACTTCAACTTTATCCTGAAGTTAAGACGAGAGGGGGAGATTGAAAAAAGAGATGTGTGGGGAAAAAAAACATGCCAGCAGAGTGCTGACATTACATGTAAGAGGACTCTCTCTATCTTAGTTCTGAATTAATTGTAAAGGTGAGATTGTTTGTTGTAGTGCATGAGAAAGTTCCAGGGACTATTACATAGACACAGTAGGAAAGACTTCTGGAGAATACGGGCATCGATCCCGCTACCTCTCGCATGCTAAGCGAGCGCTCTACCACTTGAGCTAATTCCCCTATGATCTATAAAGCACTCTCTTCACTTTTACTTCACTCCCCCCTGCAGTCTTGAAATGTGGCTTTTCTTGTTAACTTGTAGTCGTGTAAAGACAGAAGATTGAATTGAACATGACCTGACGAGGATGGCATTGGAACAGAGGCGTGAAGAGCGCAATTGATTGGGAGGTCTTCACGCAAACCTGGAAGGTCTGGAGGGTTTCGTTGGTGTCTTTCCTAAATGGAGACACCAAATAAAGATAGGTTTTCCCCCCACCAAGAACAGGAATCCTGCACAGGGGAGGAAGGGAGAGAAGTGCAGCACAGAGCGAGATATCTTCTGTTTTTTCGTAGGGGAATTAGCTCAAATGGTAGAGCGCTCGCTTCGCATGTGAGAGGTAGTGGGATCGATGCCCACATTCTCCAAAAGACTTAACTGTTCCTTCTACTTTATGTAGGGAAAGTCCAGTTAATGTGGAAAACCAGTTTTACATCTGAACGTGGGTAAGACAGTCGTAATCAGAAAGGTCTGGATGAGGCATCCATAGGACCCAAACGACACAAAGTCCTGAGTGGAAGAGGGAGAGAGAGCGGGAGAAGGAAAGAGGTCCCGGGAGACCCGACTGTCCATCGCAGAGAGGCCTGGCTGCAGGGGCTGTTAGGTGGGGCTAAAAACTTGGTGACGTAGTGACATGCACGGGGCTGGTTGGTGAACTGCTGTAGCTGGCCAGCTAAGCGCTAACTCGCTAGCCGGCTGGGCCGCCGCTAGTCATTCACAACAGCTCCCAGAGTTTCTCTCTGTTTTCTCTCTGCTGTTCCGTCTCCTCATCTTGACATTTATACACGGCTCATTCAAAGAGGTAGCAGTATCGTGGCCTCCTCTCATAACTGAGTGCAAAGCAGCTCTCTGTTGTGGAGCAGCTTTGATTTGACAGAGGAGGGTAAAACCAGCCAGTGGTGCAACACATCTAGGATAGCTTCCTCCATTTTGGACTCTCTGTTTCCTCCTAGGTATCATATAGATCTCTTCCAAGAAGGCTCACACTTGGTCAGCAGTGTGTGGATTGATTTTGCCCCCTTGAACCGGACCCACTGATTGGATGAATTGAATGTACTGCTGTAAATCAAGGTCTTAATCATGGAACCAGTCAGCTCGATGACATGGAAACACAGCAGATTAAAGTGAAATTCACTCGACGAGGATGGGATTCGAACCCACGCGTGCAGAGCACAATGGATTAGCAGTCCATCGCCTTAACCACTCGGCCACCTCGTCTGTTGATGGGGTTTAAATGTCCATACAGTCTGGCTGGGCCACCGCTAGTCATTCACAACAACTCCCAGGAATTCTCTGTTTTCTCATCTTGACATTTATACACGGCTCATTCAAAGAGGTAGCAGTATCATGGCCTTCTCTCATAACTGAGTGCAAAGCAGCTCTCTGTTGTGGAGCAGCTTTTACTCTGAAAGAGGAGGGTAAAAGAAGCCAGCGGTGCAAGTCATCCAACATGCTACGATAGCTTCCTCCATTTTGGACTCTCTGTTCTCTCTTAAGTATCATAGGGATCTCTTCCAAGAAGGCTTGTGATTGGTTGGTGGTGTGCAGATTGACTTTGCCTCCTTGACCGGATCCTCTGATTAGATGAGTTGAATTCACTGCCTTAAATGCTGCCGCATGGAGGCCTTGATGGAGCCAATTAGCTCAATAACATGTAAACACAGCAGACTAAAGTCAAGCTGACTCGACGAGGATGGGATTCGAACCCACGCGTGCAGAGCACAATGGATTAGCAGTCCATCGCCTTAACCACTCGGCCACCTCGTCTGTTGACAGGGTTTTAATGTCCATACAGTCGTGGCGTTGTATGGACAATCTGTGAAACACGTTGACGTCTGGTAACATGGCGGTGGTGAGAGTGGTCAGAGTCACGGGACTGAAGGTGTGAATAGTTGAGGAACCTCTTTGGAAGGATTGAATCATAGCTGACAATCTAACAGCCAGTTCACACATACAGACTCCAACACTGGAGACACAAAAGGACGCCTTCCATTGTGATGTGGACTCTGAAAAAACTGCCACTGTTACTCAAAGGGAAGTTGAGAAAAGTTTATGCAAAAGGTCAGAGATTTCCTTGCAAGGCAGCTGGATTTGCGAGATCACAACATCAGGAGATCACGCAAGAATCCATCTTGTCAGGCTTCAATTGATGCACTTGTGTCTGAACCACCAGTGGTTTGGACCAATCAATGTCCTATCAGGATTCTTGTGTGACCTTGTGATCTCTTAAATCCAGCTGCCTTGCAAGGTAAGACAGTGATGGTTCATCCAATCACCTGCCAAGTATTTTTTGAAAGTGCCCTTTTCCAAACAGTTTCCAAGGACGACTTCTGTAGGAGAATTTACTGCTTTATATCAAGGCCTTAATCGAGCCAGTTAGCTTGATGACATGTAAATACAGCAGGTTAAAGTTTAGTTGACTCGACGAGGATGGGATTCGAACCCACGCGTGCAGAGCACAATGGATTAGCAGTCCATCGCCTTAACCACTCGGCCACCTCGTCTGTTGACACTGTTTAAATGTCCATTCACTCATGTCACTGTTTGGAAAATCTATGAAACACAATGAAGTCAGTTGACATGGCAACTGAATATGTGAATCCTGAATGAATTGTACAGATTGGGTTATTTGTAGTTGTGCACAATAATGTTCTTGGGGATATTACATAGACACAGAGGGAAAACCTTCTGGAGAATGCGGGCATCGATCCCGCTACCTCTCGCATGCTAAGCGAGCGCTCTACCATTTGAGCTAATTCCCCTGTGCATCACTATTATATTGTTCTGTACAGACAGACTGTACATAATGGAACATAATAGAGTCCTGAATGAAGAACACAATCACACTTTAGATTCCTGTCCTTTTGTGTCATGAAGGTCGACACATCAGTTCTGTCTTTGTATTGCAAACAGTGTTGACTGAGGACCAGACAGTCGTCTGCTACAGCTGTTATTAATGTCACATATTAGACCTTCATTGTTATATAAATACTGTGGGACATTGCTGCCACCCTCTGTTCAGACTGTAGCACAAACAGCACAAACTGTAACTCATTTTGCACAAAACACTTGTCCTCCAAACCTTTTGTAATGAATTTCTTTGTATTTCTTTCTTATTGAAGTATTTTGTATCTGTTAGAAATCTCTCACTGTTGGCTTTTATTAATCATTGAGTTGAAAGGAATCAATTGAGTTGCATTTTTAAAAGTGAGATTCTCCTCTGTTCATTCTCACACTGCAGCCTCTGCTCTCTGTGTCCACACACACACACACACACAGGTGTTGTCTTCAAGTCTGGCCTTCAACAGGTGACATTGATGACCATTGGTCAGAAAGTGCTGCTGTAAAATGCAGAGAGAGAATGCTGATTGGTTGAAGGAAACCTGGTTTTCTGGACATTTGGTTCAAAAAGCTGCCTGACATTATCCTGATTATTTCACTGTTTCACAGAGACAGTTGTTGGGCTTGAAAGGAGTGCGTTTGGTTATTAGCTATAATTTATAATTATCAGAGATAATTATGAATTATGAAATTAAAAATTATTAACTTAGTCAATAATGCGGGGCACCACCCGGAGACCGGGACTAATAACCAACTGTAAAGGTAGTCTCAAACAAAGTATTCACTTAAGGGGAGCTAATACCTGGTGTATCAGCACCTCTAAGTGAATGGTGAAGGTGAAATCAGCCATTTATCACAATAACAGATGCACGATAATGACAAGAAACTTCTCTTTAAAGCTATAAATAGTATTTATTAACTTCCACAAGAACTAACAAGGTCAACAATTGTTTCAATCAACAAATACTATACTACCAACTAATACTAGCGAAAAACACATAAAACAGCAGCTGTGTAAAGGTAAATGGGTAAACCGAAGCATGTGTGTGTGTGTGTGTGTGCATGTGAGAGAGGATGTAAGAGTAAGTGTAAGCGTGTATGTGTATGTGCGTGTGTGTGTGTGTGTGTGTGTGTGTGTGCGCGCGTGAGAGAGGATGTAAGAGTAAGTGTAAGCGTGTATGTGTATGTGCATGTGTGTGTATGTGCGTGTGAGTCACAAGATGGCCGACGTGGATCACGTGACGATACAAGTGACTCAAGATGGCGCAGCTTCCGGGGGAAGTTGTGTCACATGAGAACAACCGGCGGAAGACGCCACAGAGTTCCAGTTAACAATAGCAGACAGCGCCGACCGGTGGTCGGTGGCGTTTCTGCACTCACGTGTCTGATGGCGGATAACAAAGGGGCAAGACGGCGCTATGGCCCTCTGTTATCTGACTATCAGATGTGTGGAAAACGTGCGTAGTTAGGTGGATGTGTAAGTGTATGTGCGTGTGTGTGGGTGTTAGTAAGAGAAGGAAAGAGAGGAAGGGAGATCGACTCTCGGTCCCGCGACCGTGAGGGGAGAGTAGCGGTTGCTTTGTCTACAGAGAGCGGGAGTACAGACGGTAGTCGGTATGCACGTTGTCTGGTTGTGGACTGACAAAGCAACTTACTTTCCACTTGCCGTGGCACAAACACAGAAATCCCGAATGGGATAGCACAAACTAAACAGGCAGCAACTTAAAACACACACTCCTCAGAGTGTGTGTTTTAAGAGCTCATAAACACACAACTCTAATACTATCTCTGCCCAGACAACCTCTTACTTGTGTCGCTCTCTGGAGCGAACCGATGTGTGTGGCAAAGTCCGTCAGTGAAATCCAGCAGCGGGTCCTCCGGTGCGTGGTGCTGGCGGAGCCGTCCTTGTTTCCCAGGAATGACGGCGACCCCTGGTGACGCAGCCTACCACCTCCCCATTCCGGACACATACCAAGTGTCCTCAACGGTCCACTCACGGAGCACGACCGCTCCGCCATCCAGGGATATGTTGCAGTCTGCCCTGAAACAAAGGGATCAGTGCTACAACCAGACTCCCTCCACACTGCAAAGTGCAGGGTACCGGTCTCACCACCACCACCACGATGAGTTTGGCTATGAGGGGATGATGGAAGATCCGGATGGCCTGCCGCCGCCAACTTACGGTTTGAGGACCCGTCAAATCGAGTCTCTCACCCGTGATGTAGAGCAATTCGACCCGAGAAATCACGAGTCAAACATCGATGATTATCTCAGGGAGATTGAGCGGTGCCTGGTTGATCTTCCATATGCCTCTCCACGCGAGAAGCTCAAGCTGGTGTGGAAAACCACGGCAAGAGAAGTCCATGTTTTCATGGAAACTCTGCCAGCGGAGACCAGAGACTGGTACCCAGCCCTCTGCAGAGCCTTGCGGGAGGAATACTCGCTGTACACAGACGAAGCCTCCACCACTCTCAGTGCCCTTACTATCACCCAGAGGAAGCACGAGCCTCCGCGTGAGTATTACAGGCGTCTGAGAGCCGCCTACTTCCAAGGGCGCAATGCCCCTGGCCTGGAAGAGGAGCAAGCCTTCCGATCCCTCTTCCTCCACAATCTCCATGAAAGCATCCGGTACGATGTTACCATGCACTGCCGCACCGGTAACTACACGACGCAAGAAATCAGGAGATACTCTCAGATGGCATGGGAAACACGCATCCGCCCAACCAAAGGGCATGAGACGGAAGCCAGAGTCCTTGAGGTCTGAACTTCAGAAAACGACACCTTGATGCTGGAAGGCGACGAAGTGCCTCGCACCAAGGGCAATTTCAGAGCGGGGCCCCAAGGACACCGACCACCTCGCCAGCAAGGGGAAGCACAGAGCCAAAGAGGTGGCAGCCCAGCGCAGAACCAGGACCACTTTAAGCCACGAAGGCAGGACTCTGAGCAGAACACTAAGCACCTGAATCAGTCAGGTAAAGCCAGGAACTTCACTAGGAAGGAACGCCTTAAGGAGGACTTAAGGCGTTCCACCATGAGAGCCAAGTCCAGGCAGGAGTTGGTATTGTTTGGGCCAACCGCACGGTTGAAGAACCGAACCACTACCAGCTAGGCGCAAAGACAAGCCAGTACGCGGAGATTGCTGCAGTACTCATCGCCCTCCAACAAGCCACTCGCCTGGCTGTTGGACAGCTAGTGATCTGCTCCGATTCCAACTACGCTCGCCACAGCTTCATCTCACACTTTCCCACATGGAAGGAAAATGGCATGAGGAACGCCAGGAACAAGGAAGTCAAACACTCTGAACTCTTCCTGGCTTGCGACCGCCTTGTGATAGACCATGGGATGACTGTGTACTGGAAGAAAGTCAAAGGTCACTCCCAGATCTCGGGTCCCGATAAGGATGGCAACGACGAAGCCGACCGGTTAGCCAAGTTAGGCGCCGAGCAGGGGACACCCTGGGAGTTCAGTGAAGATTGGCTTCCGACGTCCCAAGTCAGCACGGTGAATGCCATCACCCGCCGACAGGCGCGAGAGAGACAAGAGGACCCTCAGACCTGCGCACAGACAGTGCATTTGGGTCGGAAACCTGGAGATGCCGACTTGGTTGCCATGCAGGAACGGGATCCTGCCATACAAGCTATCCGCCAGTTAATGGCAGATCCCACGGCACAGCAAACACCTCAACCATCGACTAATGAGTCCAAAGAGCTGAAGGCTCTTCGCCATGTCCAACCCCATCTCAGAATTGACAAGGGCCTGCTGGTCTACAGCCCTGATGGTCAGGGACCGGCTCGTTGGGTCGTCCCGACGGACCATAGGCGGGTGATACTGGCCCATGCCCACGACTCCCCTGTCGGGGGTCACCGGAGCTACAAGGCTACTCTTAAAACCCTGCAGCAGGTTGCCTACTGGCCATCCATGGCCCGTGACACGCAACTCTACGTCCAAGGATGTCTGGTTTGCTGTCAATTCCAACCTTCACGACCCTTGAACCGGGTCCCACCTCCAGATGGACTGGATTGGTCCAGTCCCCAAGTCTTCAAGAGGTAACAAATATCTCTTGACTGTGACCTGCTCATTCACGAAGTGGGTCGAGTGTCTTCCGGCGCCCAACGACACGGCTGTGACAACAGCAGTCCTGCTGCTAAACCACGTCTTCAGCCACTGGGGGCTGCCACTCTCCGTCGACTCAGACAGAGGCACTCACTTCACCTCAAGTGTCATGACAGCCATGTTCGAGATTCTGGGAGTGGAAGTCAACTTCCACATCCCATACCACCTCCAGTCATCAGGTCAAGTCGAGCGTGCCAATCGCACTATCATCAGCATGCTGAAGAAGTATGTTAGTGGTAGTGGCAAGGATTGGGACGTGAAACTCCCTCTGGTGTTGATGGCCATCCGGTTTACCCCGCACCGCTCTACGGGAGTGACACCTTTCGAAATGATGACTGGGAGGGAAATGACCTTGCCGTTACATCTTCTGTATTGCCCAGAGGATGTAAGTGTGGCAACGGCCTACACAGCACATCAGTACGTCACTGATCTGCGAGACCATCTTAGAGTCACGTTTGCATGGGCCCAGGAGAACCTGGAAACCAGTGCCAGAGGAGCAAAGGCCTATTACGATAGGAAAACGTCCCATCGTGAGTACAGTGAAGGCGACAAAGTGCTCTATTTCAGGTTTGCCAACCCGGTAGGACAGTCCAAGAAGTTCCTACCCAGCTGGGCTGGCCCCTATGAGGTTGTGGGAAAGCTCTCTCCAGTAGCCTACCGGATCAGAGTTTCCAAACCGAGTCAGGCGCCAACCTACAAATGGGTCCATGCAAACCAGATCAAGCTCTTCCGTCCGTTTTCACTCCCGAGGGGAGAGGCCGTCTCCACACCCGAAAGGGGGGAGCAGTCCGCACCCCAAAGGGGGGAAGACGATGCATTGTAGCTCCGTAGGGACAGATGCATGCCTCCAACCTCCCCGCCGGCATGCACTAACATCTAATCTCTACTTCCCCTTCCTGACAAGTAATCAACACTTTGGTCTGTTCTAGGATGAAACTCCCTTGGATCCTTGGCATCTTCCTCAGCCTACGAGTTGCTGTGCCCACTGATGTGGTCAACCTTGGCCCTCCAACCGGTATCGTCCTGCAGGAGATACCGGGACTAATTACCCGGTGCAGCCGGTACACCCAAAGAATCTACATCCACCTGCCTCCATGCCTGATGGAGGGCAGATTAAGCGGAACCCAAACGCATGACACTGTTGAGCACGCCAAACAAACAACCATCCACGTGCTCGAACAGCTGCAGAAGTTCCTGGTCACAGAGAAGGACCTCAGTAGTGGGAAACGACCAAAGAGGTTCCTTGGAGGACTGTTCACCGCAGTCTCGGCCATTGGATCGCTGTTTTCAATTGGACTCTTGGCTGCCAACTCTGTCAGCATTAAAGCCCTTCAAAGGCACATGGGCGAACTCAGTGAGGAAATGCCAGAAATCCAACAGAGACTCCTCATCCAGCGTGAACAATTACAGGACTTGGGTAAAACCCTCCAGGGTACCATAGTAACTGTTAACCTTCATTCTGCCCTCATCAATAACACCTTGCATGCCTTAGGGACATTGTCAGAAGTAGTCAGGGATGATTTTATGTACGTACGCGTAGTGAGAGATCTAATGCAGGACCTCCTTAGGGAAATTAGCTCCTCAGTTAGCAGCCTGAGCGGTGGGCAAATACCGACCTACCTCGTTCCCATGAGCCTGGTCGAGCAAACCCTCAGATCCGCAACAACTACTGTGGTACAGTCATCACAAACTCACCTGGCATATAGTCTTGGTAGTGCAATCCCGGTTTATGTGAACCCACAGAACCTGGAGATAGGGTTCCTTCTCAACCTTCCTATCATAGAACGGCAGAATGTGTATAGGTTAAAGTCAGTGCTGAATGTTGGTTTTTGGCAAGACAACACTCATGTCCACCTCAAGACACCACCAACACTCGCATACCACGACGATGACCCCTCGCTCTACCTTAGTCCCAACCTTAACTTGTGCACCAAAACTAAGGACGTCCACTGGGTTTGTCCAGGCAATCCCTTCATTCGGGATGTTAGCAATTATCTCTGTGGCCTAAGAGCCGAGTCCTCTGAACAAAAGTGTCAGGGTAGACTGTCTGTTAAAGACGAAGGTATGGACACTAAGGTAGAACGAGCAGGTAATCGATGGCTCGTTCGATTACCTGCTAGCGAAGCCCTAACGGCCTACGATCGTCATGACACAACCACTAAATTGACCCTACCCAACCAGACGATGTTCTTGACAGTTCCTCAGGGAGCCACCATACACTTTGGTGACATTGTCCTCCATCATCTCAACCCTGACCAACACGACAAGGAGATTGAGATTATGGACGCATTCAGAGGTCACAACTTAACCATTGACGGCACCCTTCAGCAACAGCTCCTAGCTGAGGGAACCAAATTAGTGAAGTTTAGTCTCAAACCGTCTGGACTCACTACGGCTTACTTTAGCCACAGGTCGTCACCTTCACAGGAACATAATGTCAGTTGGGCCGCCTTTGGGCTCCTTCTTAATGGTTGGGTCATCACGGCAGTCATTGCGCACATCATGTTCAGATACATTCGCAGGTTGCAGGCCAGACTGGACACCCTCTTGGTGGTTCCAAGAGGGTGTTCACGCACCAGTCTGCATCTGCCCCTCGTACTAACACCAGTCCTCTCCAGGAGTAGGCCTGACAGCCTCTAACCCCCTCCTGCTTTTCTTCACCCCTACCTTGGGCTTTCCCCTAGTGCCAGTGGTGAACATTGAGCAGCAAAGGATTGTAAGCGTACCTGAATGTATTTTTCTTCCTGCTTTTGATGTGTAGCATAGTTTAGAGACATTCTGCCCAGACGAAACCTCAGTGCTTATCTGCCCAGACACTAAAACCTCTGCTTACTGAACTGTACAGACTCTGACTTTTCCTCAGGTATCATGGACTCTTTGTTTCAAGGATATGGACTATGTAACCCACTGGTCACACCTCCTACATGGATTAGTTGGCCCTTGAGTTGCTCTGAAGACTGTGGCCAGCACCCCACTCCTCAGACCAGCTCCGGAGAGCGACACAAGTAAGAGGTTGTCTGGGCAGAGATAGTATTAGAGTTGTGTGTTTATGAGCTTAGTGCTTGTATTGTTTTTGTGTGTTTAATGGACCGCCGAGTCCCGTTTGCTGCTGCACTCTGAGGAGTGTGTGTTTTAAGTTGCTGCCTGTTTAGTTTGTGTTCACCATGCTAAACTGTTTGTGTTATCCCATTCGGGATTTCTGTGTTTGTGCCATGGCAAGTGGAAAGTAAGTTGCTTTGTCAGTCCACAACCAGACAGTGTGCGTACCGACTACCGTCCGTACTCCCGCTCTCTGTAGACAAAGCAACCGCTACTCTCCCCTCACGGTCGCGGGACCGAGAGTCGATCTCCCTTCCTCTCTTTCCTTCTCTTACTAACACCCACACACATACACTTACACATCCACCTAACTACGCATGTTTTCCACACATCTGATAGTCAGATAACAGAGGGCCATAGCGCCATCTTGCCCCTTTGTTATCCGCCATCAGACACGTGAGTGCAGAAACGCCACCGACCACTGGTCGGCGTTGTCTGCTATTGTTAACTGGAACTCTGTGGCGTCTTCCGCCGGTTGTTCTCACGTGATGCGACTTCTCCCGGAAGCCGCGCCATCTTGAGTCACTTGTATCGTCACGTGATCCACGTCGGCCATCTTGTGACTCACACGCACATACACACACACGCTTACACTTACTCTTACATCTTCTCACACACACTTCGGTTTACCTATTTACCTTTACACAGCTGCTGTTTTATGTGTTTTTCGCTAGTATTAGTTGGTAGTATAGTATTTGTTGATTGAAAAAATTGTTGACTTTGTTAAGTTAATAAATACTATTTATAGCTTTAAAGAGAAGTTTCTTGTCATTATTGTGCATCTGTTATTGTGATAAATGGCTGATTGAGGGAGCCAGTGCTCGGACTTTCACCTTTACCATTCACTTAGAGGTGCTGATACACCAGGTATTAGCTCCCCTTAAGTGAATACTTTGTTTATGAGACTACCTTTACAGTTGGTTATTAGTCCCAGTCTCCGGGTGGTGCCCCGCATTATTAACTAAGTTAATAATTTTTAATTTCATAATTCATAATTATCTCTGATAATTATAAATTATAGCTAATAACCAAACACACTCCTTTCAAGCCCAACACAGTGATGCAGAAGTTTTTGTTTGGATCGGTTTCTCAGGTTAGAGCTTGATGTATGACTTTGTCATTGTCTCATAATTCTCACTGTATTGTACTGCACTGCCTGTTTGAACCTTAAAATATGTACTTTCCTTCTGTGCAGAATGGAGCACGAAAAGGTGAAACAAAAAAACAGGCACCTGGAGCAGGAGGCTGACAAGAAAAGAAAAGGTGTGCACAGTAGCTGGCATACTTGTGCAAACATTTTATATTTCATTTCATTTCAAGAAAAGTATTATTGAAATGACAATTTAATGTTCTCTTGCCAGACGTCAGTGAAGCTGAAGAAGGCAGCCACAGGAGAGGATCCTTGCCTCCACCTCTGCAGGCTCCTCAACATTCACAAAACCCACAAGGTTTATGTTGTATAGGAGGAAGAAGAGGACAGAGGAGAACAGGGAGGTCCTCTCCAAAGCTCAGGGAATCACACAGCGGAAGCCTGGGGACTCCTGCGACATCTGTGGTGAACCCAGACACCTCGACACCGGGCACACGTTCTATAGGGGACAGTTTTTTCTGTTCTCTGGAGGAGGAAGGACGTCACAGCAGTGGCTGCAGGAGATCAGGGCAGCGGAATATATCAATCAATCAATTTTTATTTATATAGCGCCATATCACAACAAAAATCATCTCAAGGCACTTTTCACATAGAGCAGGTCAAGACCATACTCTTTAATATACAGAGAAATATATAAGGAAATATTGTTGGTATTTTACACTTTTTCCGCCTGCAAATCAAACGAAAATGGCGTTCAGCTGCATGTGTAGATCTGTTTGGGTTTTTATTATTATTATTATTATTATTATTATTATTATAAACTCAGTTCTGTTTGTGCAGTAAAATAAACAGATTATTATCATTAACGCTGTCACATTACACAGAAGTAATTATGATGACATTTTAATGGATTTGTTTATATTCTGAAGGTGTGTTTAACAATTATTTTGGTCCCAATAAGATAAAGGCAACATTAATAATAAATGTTTTCTGACTGATTGCAGAATGGATTTCACTCCGGTTTTTCAAACCCAGCCTTCGTCGTCTGAACTCGCCCTCCAGCCTTCATCTGATGCGTCAAGGCTGGCCGAAGCCTCCCACAGGTAAGGGTCAGCTGCGGCGTATCGGGTGAAGATCCCTGAGAGGATGAGGGAGGAGGCGAAGGCTCGGAGGAGGCTCCAAGTGCTGGCAGCTGGTGCTCAGTGAGAATGTGCTCCGGTTTGGCCAGTACCGGGGTCAAACGTTTAAACGGCTGTTAAGCAACGATGTGGGCTACACCTGTCATCCTGGTGTCCCACCAGAAGGAGAGGGAAGGCGGGGACACGTCTCAGTCGCCCCTCACCACCAACATAGCAGCTGTACTTGTCTCCTACGCCCAGCTGTTCCCAGAGATGACGGCGGCCATCCAGCGGCGTAGGATGCACAAGGGCGCTCAGTCAGTGAGGGGTATGGATCAGACGCTGGTGGGGTTCGGTGCTCACGCCAGGGAGACGTACTGGTCCCTGTATGAGTCAACCAGCGGCGAGAGTTGAACTAAGTATTGCAAGCGATGGTGCAGGAGACAATGGGAGCTAACGGGGGTTTTTTTTGTTGTTCTTGTCATGTCTGTAGTTACCTGCAGTGACTGAGGAAGCAGAAGGTGAAGGCGTGGTCCCAGATGTACACGCTGTATGTGTATGTGCTGTACGGCCAGGACAACGAGGCGGCGGCAAAGCCATCAGCTGCTCCTCCGGCCTCCAGCAGACAGAACCACAGCCTCCATCGAGTAATTAATAACATCGATGTAATTCTCACTGTACTGCCTGAAATGTACTTTGCTTGTGTTTCATTCTTTCTGTGCAGGATGGAGCACAAAAAAGCAAGACGAAAAAACAGGCACCTGGAGCAGGAGGCTGAAAAGAAAGAACCCAGACACCTGGACACCCGGCACGCATTTTATGGAGGACAGTTTTTCTGTTCTCTGGAGTTGGGGCCTGGTGGAAGGACGCAACAGCAGTGGCTGCAGGAGGTCAGGGCAGCGAAAGACATCAAAATCCCCCCGACGACCCTGTGGAGGCTGAAGAAGCAACAGGACAGCGAGCAGCCTGAAGCCTCATAAACTTAGGGTCTGCCAAAGGTGTGGCCAGCCTGCACAGAAAGAGTTTGGATAAAGCCAGCACACTATCAACGATAAGAAAGAACACTTTTGTATCCTTTATGAAGGGAAGACTGTGGACCTGTGGCAGGTAGAGAGGAGGAGAGCGATGGAGCCAGAGGAGAACACAGAGAAATGTAAATAAGTCTTTTGTTCAACTTTGTCCTCTCAGAATGCTCTTTTGTTTCTTTTAATAAATGTTACGGAAATGCAAAAACATTAAAACTATTCACACTGGCAGTGATACAAATTTGCATCAGAAACACGACTTTGAGACGACTCATTCTGCTCAAGCAGCCAACCAAACTGCCTTCACCAGACTGACTGACATGTCGGCTCCACGGGAAGAAATCCACAGTTTATAAATACATGATGATGAATATGATACATGAATCAATATTGATTCATTGGCTTTATTTCTTGCCCACCGTAGTTAAAAACACATCCAGCAGAATATTTATCTCACGTCAACATCCCACGTTGGCCTTCACAATAAACAGCTGTGTGTGTAGATTACACTTTGATTGGTTGATGCTTTTACTCGCTGTGTGAAAACTGCTTTTTCACCTCATAATATTCACGTTCTGTGTGAATAAAAAGCCTGATGTGTAAAGGCCTTTAGCATCAACATCTGCAACCTGAGAGTTAGTGAGAGAGCAGTGAGTAACGTTATTAAAAATATACACCGTATAATGTTAATATAACTCTCAACAACTGCACTCAATCATTTCTACAGAGAACAACAGTTGGTAGTTGGTGAGTTTTCCTAGCTGTTGTTTTGTGCTAACGTTAGCTAGAATTGCTGTTGTTTTGTGCTAACGTTAGCTAGAATTGCTGTTGTTTTGTGCTAACGTTAGCTAAATTCAGCCTTTGAAACCCAGTAACATGAAAAGTTGATGTAAAATCCATTAAAGAGATGTTAAACTGTTAGTAACGGTTCAGATACACCAAGTGTGATTAATTGTCAACATATCCTGAAATGTTGTGTTTCTGATCATATCTGATGGCTAACAGCGAGCGTGCAGCACGGTTAATATTGATGCCATCATAAATTTTAAGATGAGATTTCGTGGTTATATTGTGTGTGTACAGTATGACCTAATGTTCCTTTAACTTAACCATTAATATTGTTGCCATTTTAAACTTTTTTCACCTACAAATTAAATGAAAACACCGTTCAGCTGCGTGTGTAGATCTGTTTGGGTTTATTAAAGTATTTAAAGCATTATTTGATGGTTAAACCAGGTAATAGGCTCAAATCATGTTTAATGACATCGGCTGACTGGGAAAATCATTCAGGCCAGTTGTAGTGTGAAATATAGTCCCAGTCAGGCTTTTTAAGTGGAGGTCTGAGAGTTCCCACTAGGAACATTTTATTTACAAAGACTTGATTTCCTGCATTCTGGTGGATTTTAGTTCATGTGAATAACAAACTAATGAGCAAACAACTGCTTAGTACAATGAACTGTTATGAAGCTCAAATAACACCAAAAGGTGCATATCATTAAGGAGGAAAAAAACTAGAGCACAGCACCTTCAGACGAAAACATGAATGAATCTCTACATTGTTGGAAAGCAGGACTTGGCAACCTGGGGATTCGAACCCTCAACCTTTAGTATCCCCAGAAAAGGCGACTCACTGACTGCACCACTGGGGAGACGTAATACATCTCTTACTCTCATTTGACTTGTATGAGTGGGGACGTTTACATGCACACTAATATTCCACTATACAGGTCATGTAAACAGCATTTTCTGTTTGGATATTTCGAATTAGGCCTTATTCCAAATAAAGCATTTTCTGATAAAGACATGTGGGATATGCTGCTATTATTCTGGTTTTAGGAGCATTATTTGGACATGAATGCAGCTCATTCGGCCCTCTCGCCTGTTTACTCCTGCGCAGGTAAAATAAGCTGCTGGAGCAGGAAGGCAGACAGAGGAGAGGACTGAGGGACGAGTGGAGAGATGTTCAGAGTGAGTCTTCTCCACGCGGAGACGGACGAGTTTAGTTATTATCCTGACTGATGCACCAAAAACACTCAGCAGTGTAGTGAACATCATGGGACAACCGAGGTACTGGATGTGTCTGTAACTGTACATTTATTATATCAGTCATATCAATATCACTTGTGAAACAAACTGAATATTTTGTGCATGTAAACGTCGTCACTGGTGTTTCGTGACTGTGTTCAGACACCACAGTACCTGCTTTCAGTGTAGATGTTCACCTGAACGTTGTCTGACAGACAAAATGAGTGTTGCTGGTTCTGATCTGCATGACTTTAACGTGAGAGGCGCTCCGTTAAGTACTTAACTAATGTTACCAGTTATTTTAAGATCTTAAATTGTAACATCAGATAAAAAGATTCATAAAAACATACTCCCCATGTCTTACGACTTTTGAAAGATTTAAGACATTTTTATACCAATTAAGGCCTTATTTTTAAATTAACGAATTCAGTACCTTTTAAGACATGTCATACATTGAAAGCTTCCATAAAACAAAGCTTTAGACACTAGCTGAGCTGATAACATTAGTTAAACAGTTGGCACACACACCACTGTAGGTCAGTGTCAGGTTTAATATACAGTATATTGTGTAATCATATATTGTAGGTCAATGCAATGATTTTGCAACCAAATGATGAAGGTTTACTCACTTTGAGTAGTTAGCTGCCGTTTTACCATCATGTCGGCCCACAGTAATAATGGTAGTAAATCTGATATGATGCTTATTTTGATTTGAGACATTTGAGTGGCTGAAATATTCATGTGCAGATTATATGGGACATCAAATCCAAACACTTCCTTTCTTCTCCAATTTTCACTTTTTTTAAACAATGTGTAGCCCTCACATACAAGAAAAAAGGAAACAGTCTATTTAGAGGTACGTTTTTAAAGAGGTTTTTGATGAAGAGGACTCTGTTCAGCCCCTGATGGTTAACAGTCCAGGCAGTGGCTGATGGAGAAGAGAGGGGGGGTCACAAGTGAGAAGATGGAAGAATGGAAGTCTGTAATGTCCAGAACACAGAAACTCAGCCATGAAAAGAGCAAAATTACCCCCCAAAAGCCCAGCAAGCTCTGGAGGAGTGTCAGCAGCAGGAGGAGAAAGAGTCCAACGGCAGCTCAGAGTGACTTTCCATTACAGGACACAGAGGAAGCAAAAACAAGACAAAAGAGACGGACGTGATTTACTTGTTTGTCTGCTTGGTGTGTAGATGGTGTGATGTGTGTGTTGTTTTTGTACTTGGTGTTGAATTAACATTTCGAAACTTTTCAAAAATCTCAAGCCTCATTTAGCAGCATTGATTTATTTGATAAAGGGACAAATTAACCTAAAAACAGGATCGTTGGTAGTGTGAGTGGAACGTGGACCAGCATGTAGATGTTAATTTTTTAGAATTAAAAAAAAAAGTATTTAGCTATTAAAGGAGAAACAAAAGCAATTTCATTAGGTTTATCATTTAGGATCTTCTGCAGATAATATTAAAAAAAAGTTCAGTCCACTGGTCATTCTCTATTTTCCTGGAGAGGAAAAACAGTCCAACCTGTTTGTTGTCTCCCAAAACCTTTTATTCTCCATCACCTGCTGTCTGCAGCCAATCAGGGATGGTCTCTGCAATTAGAGCCACTTTGACTCAGGTGGCATCAATCTCCCTCATTTGGAGCTAAATGGTTCTCAGCTGTACTTTGACAACAATATTAATCAGATTTAACCTCTGAAGAGGCAAAGTCACAGCATACATATTGTTATTGAAGTCAATAAACAAGTGAACATTAGTTTCTTTGGAACTGACCTACATTACAGCAGGAAAAATGACCGACAAAGACATTTTAAATAATTTTAAACACAAGTGAACAAACATTTCTCAAACATTACAAGTTCAGGGCTCATAAATGTTGATCAGATGAGTGAGAGGAATGTGACACACCAACACTGACCCAAACACATTACACACTGGAAACGGAGAAAGTAGACAAACAGGGGTTTATATATTTGATGAAGATGATGAAACATTTCAGATAATAAATGGACTGCCACCTCTTGGCCAATCAATCCCTGTTTCCACACGTTTGTCTGCCTTAATGGGCCTTTGGAACTTAAACATATGTATGTATATATATTAATACAGGCACTAACACTACTCAACAACTCTGTGCTCTGAGCTGAGAGAGGAAACACTTTTCATAAGTACGGTCAGTTGGGGTTTCGGCAAATCTCCCTTATCTTCAAGCCCAATGTTGAACCAGGTAAAGTTAAAGATAACATGACGACCGTCTCTGGACTCATCGTCCTCTACCTGCAGGAGTCTGGTGAGCAGAGTCGGGTTAAATCAGGGAGATTCAGTTCAGCTGGAAGGGCTTCTATATGGAGGTGGTGGCTGGTGGCAATCACGTAGTCATGTAGTCATGTAGTCAGGGAGTTGACTTCGACACTCCAGACTTCGGTATCAGAGATTTCCGATGTCTGGTATCGTGAGACTGAGCTGGTGGCAGTCAGTCACTTAACCTCTCTCCTCTGGCTTCCACCATGTTGTGTTTAGTTTCATTTATCTCTTAGTTATGTAGGCTACAATAAATCTATTTTTCAGTTACACGTTATGTGTGGTCTCCCCTCCGTTGTCCAGCCTTGAGCCGGGTTGTGACAATGACGTTTTACTCGCCGACTACGCTCACAACAAAACCTTCACAAGTAAAAATTTAATAAGTACTTTATCAAACTACCTGTTTAAAAAGCAATATGTAGAAATGTGATATTTTCAACTGCTTTGCCTGCAGTGTCTCATCCACCACTGGTGTGTTTTACACAACCACAGTGATCTGGTCAGGCTGATAGCGGACCAGTAAAGGGTATTGATAAGTGTAGTAGTATCAATTAGGTAGGGGCTGCTAACCGAGCTGCTGCTAACGTTTACTTAGCTTGTTTCTCTGGTAACTTAAGATCCAAACATCCAATGACTAAAATCCTTCATCTAGTTAAAAGATTTAGTCAAAAACAACCAAAATCTAAAGTTCATCGTAAAAATGTGGTTTTAAAACTGAAGTCAATTTATGACACCATCATGTAGGACAACCACAACGCTGACACATGCATCTTGTGTGTGTATACTCTTTGGTAGAAGAGGTATGACACCATTGACAGGCGGTACTTAGGAGTTGGTCCTTTCTCAAATCAACAAACACGCTGACAACAATAAGAAATAGCACAAACTTTCCACATCCTCCATTTTTGGGATAAAAAATGGCAGAATTTCTAGGAGAAAATAATCATGTACACACAGTTTGTATTATAGTAATGTGACGGTTGCTATTAATATGAGGAAACTTAGTTAATGGAGGAGAGACGGAAGATATGATAAAAGGATACTGATCGTATATTACCTTTCAAAATGTAAATAAAAAATTAGATTTAGAATAGCAAATAGCAAAACTTACCTAGACAGACCAGAGTATCACAGCCAAGGAAACTATAAAAGTAGGAAGAGTCGTTACGTCACTGTAGGTCATGAACGTGTGTTGATGTCACACTTGAAGACTCTCTGCGCCGTTAGCGTGGTGGTGAACGGGCAGATCACTCCTTCATCTCTCTGTTTCACAGGTTATCAGTCAGGGTGACGGAGGCACCGATGTTTTAATGCGTTTGTTATTTAGCTAATGTTTCATGTGTTCAAGTTACATTTCATGTGTATGTTAATTCAATAATTAATTTGCATGCATGTTACATTAGTGTTAAACTAGATTTATAACAGACCGGAGCTTCTTATGCATAGTCTATGTGAATGAGATTAGTAACAGACTAACGTTAGCTAAACTGTGATAATGGCATAACTAAATTAACAAGATCATTTAATGGTGTATTTTTGATATAATTCACATGAGCTGATAGATTCAAATGATTTCTGTTTATAATAAATGTTAATAACTGCTAAAATGTTTGTGTTTGGTTTTTATTATTTTGTACATTTGAGCACTGGGCTTATTTTCACCTTTGAACCCTTCAACTGTGTCAACAGCAGCAGCAGAGTAATACATGTAGTGTTTCATTGACTTGTATTGCAGTTTAATATCATGTTTACACGTGAGAAATTGTGTAATGCAATATAAATAATCCGAAATAATAAAACTTGCAAAGTGCAGTTTGTCTTTGTCTACCATCATTTAGGCTAGTTTATTCCTAGTATGGGTAATAGGCCTATGTCATAAAGTTCAGTATTAATGTTAACTGAAAGCTTAAACAACTCCCACTCACTTTCTTCTTGATCACTAACCTCCATCAGACCTGCTCCTTCAGCCTGTCAGTCTCCTCCATCTTCCTCCTCTTCCTCTCCTCGCCTGTTTTTAGTAACACGTTATTCTATTAAACTCAGATTTTACAAGAACTCAAGGCTTACTGAGTGATCAACCAGTTTAAATTTGTATTTGTGTGAACTGGCAAAATCTTCTCACCTGACTGGCCTTCAGAAATGTCTTATTTCCATCTACATGTTGAGGAAATGAGGGATATAAAGTAGCGTTATGATCAACACAATTAGACCTTTTCACTGACATGAGCTGATTATAAACAATCTATCCCTTCTGATATGATTGCTTTGAAATACTTAAGAGGCATATAAAAGCAAAGTATGTAAAGAGCTGTCAATGACATTATTTATATCTCTTTCACTCGTTCACACTTTGGCTGGCTGGTTCGTCAACTAGTTAGTACAGTGGAAACCGCTTATAGTGATCACGTCCGTCTGGGTCAAATTAATAAATATAAGCAGATGATTATTATAACCAATTTTTTTCTTTGTTTCTCATGCAGATAACCATCTAATTGACATTTGTATATTTATTACACAAATAAAAAAGTAATGAAATGACCAGCTTTGCTATTTACTGTAGCTATTATGTAGCTATAAACACACCCACACCCCACACCTCCACACCCCTGATAATGGAGCCACAGCTGCTAATCACAATATCATATGTGTATCATGGGAGTAAAATAAAAAAATAAAAATAGTTACCATATTTTTATTTTTCCCCCCATGTTTTCATGTATGAAAAGACCCAAGATGAACACTGTAAGTGGATTATTGCTTACTATAAGCAAATTATTTAAACAGCATTTGTATAGGAATGATTCTGTCCCGAGCTTTTTAATCCATATAAGCGGTTGATCACTGTAACTGTGATTATATGAGCTGTTTCCACTGTATAATGTTAGTGTCAAATAGCCTATCCTCTTGTCTTTTCCTCACTTAAACCGTAAGTTAGCGAACATTAAGCAAGTAACAAAGGAGTAACAACTTGATAGCTCGCTGTATTGACCGTCGTTTGCAACAAATTCATATTGGAGCTATGTATCCTCACTCTGTAACTACTTACTATTTCACTCTGTATATTATGCTTATCTTGGTAAAGTTTTAGCAAAGATTCTTAGCATGCTTTTATTTTTAAAAAGATAAACTTCTTTCCACAGTGTCTCTTCAGCATTAAACATCAAACACTGTGCTACATGAAAACACTTTATTCATCTTTCTGCAATAATTAACAAAGACACCAAAGAACAAATACAGACAAGTTGGTCTGAGATTAATATGAATTATGTCTTAAGCTGATTTATTCAGATAAAAAACATCTGTTTATATACATGTAACAAAAAAAATAAAGTGTTCATTTATCTGATGAGCAGTTTAATGATATTCCTGCTTGTTCAATATTTACTGTGATATTAATGAATTGGATGCTGCAGAGAAAAAAGTTTTAACATGTAAACATTTAATTTCACTGATATTACAAACATCATGTTCTTCTTCATATACAAAAGAAAACAAAAATAACATAATTTCCAACAAACCAGGGCAAAAGAAAAAATTTCAATACAGCATAAAGATAGTCTGCAGATGGAAAACATTTAGTCTGAAACTGCAGCTCATTGTTCCTTCTTATCTTAAAATACTGAACTTAACAAACCAAATCTCTACCATCTACTGCTGATTAGACCAAACTTTACACACTGAAACAGAAGATCCTGAATGAAACACATTAAACAATTAATAACAAAATATAAACAAAACAGCATCAAATGTCCAGAAACCTTTCATCACACAAATGAGGGTAAACTTCCTACATCATGAGAGAAAGCAGCAAAATAGCTTCTTCATTCATTCTACCTTGTTGAAAAATGCTAAAAGATCCTGTAACATCAGTGCTGTTACCATGGTTATTGCCAGCTTTTAAAAAAACGTTTAAGTTATTGAAACTGAATGATTATAGAAAAAGGAAACAGCTGAAACTTCTCTGCTGTTGTGACGTTTACATGAAACCAGTCGACTCATGAAATGCAACAGTCTGATGTGTCGTCTTCCTTCAGAAGTTCTATCAAGTCATTTACTTCTTTTTCATGTATTTTCTGCAGATTTTCCTTTTCACCCTTATTTTTCACTTTCTTTATTTCCTGTTCTTGTTTTTTCAGTAAGACGTTGATTTTCTTCAGGTTTTCACTCTTTTTGGTCAAATATTTAAATATGTTATAGATTTCACCTTGATGTTTTTCTTTCATTTGTTTTTCATTGTTGGCTTTTAGTGCTTTTAACAGGTCAAACTGCTGATCTTTGTCTTCCAGTTGTTTCTTATATTCTTGTATCTGAGCTGTAAGTTCCTTCATCTGTTTCTCTTTGAGTTCAGTTAACTTTTCAGCTTTCTTTCTGGCTTCATCTTCATGCTTCTTTGTTACATTCTCCAGTTTTTTCTTATATTTCTCCTCTAATTCTTTTCTCTCTTTCTCCTCTTGTTCTCTTCTGATTTGATCTTCTTCTTTTCTTTTCTTTTCATATTTTTCTCTTTCTTCCTCATATTCTTCTCGGAGCTTTTTTAATCGTCTCTGTTCTTCCTGTCGTCTCTCTTCATCTTCTCGATATCGTTTCTCCCACATTTCTTTTTGTTTCTTCTCCCAGGCCTCTCGTTCTTCTCTCATCTCTTCTCTGCTCTGCATCAGCTCTTTATCAAGGTTTTCTTTTTCCTCTGATTCTAACTTGATCTTTTCCTCCAAAGCTGCAAGTTTTTGTTCCCACTCCTGTCTTTGAATTTCTTCCTGGTTTTTCCTCTTCTTGTCTTCTTCTTCTCTCTCTTCCTGTTCTTTCTTTATCTCTTCACGTTCTTTCTGAATCTTTTCCTCCTTCTCCTGAAGTTGTTTCTCTCTCAGTTTTCTCTCCTGTTCAATTTCTGCTCTCTGCTGTTCTCTTCTGATTTGATCTTCTTTTCTTTTCTTTTCATATTCTTCTCTTTCTTCCTCATATTCTTCTTGGAGCTTTTTTAATCGTCTCTGTTCTTCCTGTCGTCTCTCTTCATCTTCTTGATATCGTTTCTCCCACATTTCTTTTTGTTTCTTCTCCCAGGCCTCTCGTTCTTCTCTCATCTCTTCTCTGTTCTGCATCAGCTCTTTATTATTTTTTTCTTTTTCTTCTAACTCTAACTTGATCTTTTCCTCCAAAGCAGCAAGTTTTTGTTCCCACTCCTGTCTTTGAATTTCTTCCTCTCTTTTCCTCTTCTTGTCTTCTTCTTCTCTCTCTTCCTGTTCTTTCTTTCTCTCTTCACATTCTTTCTGAATCTTTTCCTCCTTCTCCTGAAGTTGTTTCTCTCTCAGTTTTCTCTCCTGCTCAATTTCTGCTCTCTGCTGTTCTATTCGTCTTTTCATTGCCTCCATTTCTTCTTCATGTTTTTTTCCAAGTTCCTCCCTCTCTCTCTTCATCTCTTCTTCCTTCTCCTTCAGGATCTTCTCCACTTCCTTCTTTATTGCTGCCTCGGCCTCTTGCAGTATGTCATTGGTGAAGCAGCTGCCGCCATTTTTCTTCACCATGGAGTCAATCTTGTTTATCAGTTCACTGACTTGTGTGCGGTTTCCTTCATCACAGTTATTAAACACATGGTATCTTCCTCCACAGTCAGCAATCAGCTTCTTAAAGGAATCATCACATTTCTTCTCTATGTAATCGTCAATGGACTTCTTCTCACGCTTTAGTTTGTCTCCTCCAGTTAAAAGAATGATGGTGAATTTTTCTGAATTCTTCCCAAAGACTTTCTTGATGAGTTTTAATGTCTCCTTCTCTTTTTGTGTTAATCTGCCAATCTGTAACACCAACAGGAAGACATGTGGTCCTGGAGCCAGATGACTGATGCATTTCACCATCTCCTCATTAACCTCTTCATGGGACAAAGTGGAGTCAAACAGACCAGGAGTGTCGACCACAATGACAGGACGACCGTCTACTTCACTCTGTGCTTTCAGACACTGTTTGGTGACTGATGTTTGACTTGCTTCAGCTTTAAACTCTTTTCTTCCCAGAATGGTGTTTCCTGAAGAGCTCTTTCCACTGCCAGTCTTCCCCATCAGCACAATCCTGAGATTCTCTGAGCTCTGATTCTCATCATCACCTGTAACATCAGAACAACTGGAGTTACTTGACAATCAACAGCAAAAAAACAAGATCAAAGAAAGCTATTAAAAGTGTACTTACAGGTGACCATGATTTTTGTTTGAAGTTGTGTAAGTTCAGTCTGTAGCAAGCTGATCTTTTCAATCTGAGCATGGGCAAACGTATTTGTTGTATAGCAGCATGGTTTATCCTTGTTGGGTCTCATCTTCTCCACAGTATCCAACATCTCAGAGATCTGCTGCTTGTCCTTGATGTTGAGAACAACATATCTGCCTCCACAGCTCTGAATGAGCTCCTGGATGTCTCTGTTCTTTCCTACAAAGTCATCAACAGCTGGAGCTGTAGGATCTGTCTCCACAGTGAACAGAATCATGGTGAAGTCATTGACTGGAGAGCTGAATGTGTTCTGGATGGTCTTTAACTCTCCCTCGTCTTCATCAGTGAGGGGATCCACAGGTAGGACCAGGATGAAGGCATGGACGCCCTCAGGATCACAGAGTAAGATACACCTGAATGATTCCTCCATCACTGCCTCCTGAGGTTTTCCATACAAGGCAGGCAGCTCCACCAGGGAAACCCGACGTCCACACACCTCTCCCTGATGTTTAACACACTCTGATGAGTTGGAGACTGGATGAAGCTCTGTCTGACCTAAAATGGCCTTGACTGCTGAAGTCTTCCCTGCTCCTCTCCTCCCACACAGAACCAGGTTTAAAACTGGTTTAATGGTCTCTTCAGTGAAGGTGAGGAAGGTTCCTTTGTTTCGATGAACAATGTTCTCAATCTCCTCCATTAACTGTCTGTGGTCATCTTCAAACATGTTGTAATGTCTTCCTCCGCAGTCTTTAATCAGCTGATTCACATTGAAACTTGTTGCATTCTCCTTGTGTGTGATGATGACCATGGAGTGTTTAAAAGCATCTCGACCAAACAAACTCAGGATGAACTTCAGTCTTTGTTTGTCCTTTTCATTAAACTGAGAAGGCTTCACTAACAGCAGCAGAACATTTGGTCCGGGGGGGGAAAGATTTATGCACCTCATCACATCTCCTCTCACTGTCTGCTCAGACTGACTGAAGATGTCTGGAGTTTTTACTATAGTCAATGATTTTCCTCTCCACTCTCCACACGTGGCAACACATTGAATGAATCTTGTTTGGTTTTGGAAATGAAAACCTTGATCTTCAGTGATGAAGTTACTAAGTTTTTTCTTTTTGTCTTCACTTTTCCCCACCAGCACAATCCTCAGTGCAGAGACTGTAAAACAACAAGGAGATAAAACACATTATCACAGTTCAGAGTTGGTGACAACAGGTGAGTCAAATTCAGCCACTAGAACACAGCAGGTACTCAACCATGATGACAAAACAGCCTTACAGACAAATCTGAGAGGTAGATCTGGACAAAGGAAGTAAACAAGTCACATCTCTGTGGTGTTAAGTCACTTGAAAACACACGTATATCACTGTGATGTATTTCTTGTGCCAAGAAATCTGACCAGGAGATCCTGTAGAACCAATGAACCAAAGTCATCAATTATAGATGGATGTATATATATATATAAATAGGTCTGTATACTGTATGTTCATATGTTCTTATTGACGTATACATGTGTTTACATGTATGGATACATACTACAACCTTTGATATTTTATCAAATGTACATGTGTGTTTGTCTGTGCCTTTGCTGCACTGACTTAATTTAATATGCTGTTATATCTAGTGCATGATAATATTTCAGTGACTGCAGTTGTCCAGAGTGTCGGAGCTAGTACAAATATCCAGGGGGGGGCAAGAGGCTTACAGCGGCGGGGCACCAAATTACTGGCAAGTGTCAACATAGCTGTTCATAGTGAAAGTTAAATCAAATCACAAAAATAGTGCATTCTCTTCACTTTCCTAATAATCTAACAAAAAACACAATGAGAAATAAAGGCACGGACAAGCACGTTTTACCGAAATGTTTGACTGAAAACACACGTAATAATAACACATAACGAGGTTACAGCAAATGAATGTTGAATAAAAAGAACATTTTAGATTTGCATATACCAAATAATTACGCCAGTCAGTGGCCAGTATGAACAGGATAACAAGTGAACTTTAACGTAAGCCTGTGTAGGCCTAAATAACATTATAAATTCTCATTAGAACAGCTGTAGTCTGTGACTGGAGGTCCTTCCATTCGTCTCTCAGCTTCCTCGTTAGGTTCGTAAAATGTAAAAACGTACAGTGTTAGGCCACAGCGTTATAAGGTTAAATATTTACAATCAATTTTAGATTTTCAGTCATTTATAATGGATTTAAGTCATCGCTACAATTACACTGAAAAACATATGCTTTTATACAAGTGAGGGGGCACAGTGAATGAAGTGGGGGGGCACTGCCCCCTGGTGCCCCCTCGTGAAGCCGACTCAGCAGGGGTGTGTGATGAAAACACATTCTTTCAACATAAAACGAGCTTGTCAAAGGAACCAGAAAATAGTGAAAATAACAAAGTGGAGGCAGAGAGAGTTACAACAGCAGGGAGACGACAGGTACAGTAGCTCCTCTGCTGCTCACTCCTGCAGTGCTGAGGAGGAACCCTGGTACCCTGATAACACATCCCCCGAAAAACTCAAACTAAAACCCAACGCGCTTGATTCAGAGCTGGTAGGAGCAGGACTGTCTGGAATATTCTGTCACTTAGGATACAACTTTTCGTAGCCATTTCCTGTGCTACCTGGCTGTGCTCCTTTTTTCTACAGATGTGAGCCGTGTAGTTTCTGTTATTCTATTCATAATTATTTAGTCAGTTTTCCGAGTTTTCCAAAGTTGACTATTTTTGTCTATTTTAGCATCTGCCGTCCTTCTGTCCATGTTATTATATTCTGATAATCTTCATTCAGTGAATGTATATGATGTTTAGTTTGTCAGTTATTAAATATATAAGATATAAAATGAAGCTTTTTGTTTGTTTGTTTGTTTTTTCTTCTTAGTGGAAATAGTGAGTCATCTTCAGAGATTATAATACTGCTGACAATCTAGTACATGACTACAGGCGTGGGTTAGGGCTGAAAAGACCAAACTGTTCTCATGTATAGATTGTCCCTGCCTACCGCCTCTGCATTTGGGTCCACCTGCTCCACTCACCCACCCTGACAGTACAACTCGACCAGTAATGGACCCAGCAGAAATGGACCCGGTTCCTGTGTTCCAGCCTTTGATACACCCCAATGACTCTGATGGTGAGCAGATCATCAAATTTTTCAGGTCAGTCCATGAGGAGGACCCCATGCTGGCTAAAAGGTTGATGGCAAGCCACTAGGAGTATAGATCTCCATTTCTGTCGGCCCCAGTAGTCACCCAGCCTCCAAGCCAGCTGACCTCCTGACTGCTAGTGTTGACCATGCTAGCCTTCAGCCTGCACCCCGGATAGCTCACAACCAGCCAGCCCCCCAGTCACTAAGGGTTGGGGTTGTGAGTCTGCAGCCTACCAGCATTGCCATTCTGCTTCCACACCAGACATTCCTGCTCAAATGACTGTTTGAGTTTTTCTGCTTTCAAGCAGCTAAACATGCCAACAAAGATTCAGATAGCCAGCAGTCTGCTTCAGCCCCCACGCCGGACTGCCTACCACCAACCTGCTGGTCCCGATGAACATTACTCCTTGGGTCACCTTGCCACCTTACCTGTCCGGTCCAGGGCTGAGTCTCCGCTCCCCAGCGCCACAAAGACGCAACCTCCCATTCCTGCTGGCGTGCAGCAACCCTCCCTCCCTGCTGGCATGCCGCAACTCCCTGTTCCTGCTGGGCCGGCGCAGCTATCCCTTATTCGGGATAGCTGCGCCGGTCACTCACTGTCTTAACCACACCCTCGACCTTGTTCTGACTTATGGGATTGAAATTGAACACTTAATAATTTTTCCACAAAATCCTATTCTATCAGATCATTTTTTAATAACTTTTGAATTCCTATTACTGGATTATACACCATTAGACAAAAATGTCTTCACTAGATGTCTACCTGATAGTGTTGTAGCTAAATTTAAGGAAGCAATTCCATCAGTACTGAATTCAATGTCATGTCTCAATACTACAGAGGACTCTTATGTTAACTTTAGTTCCTCCCAAATTGATAATCTTGTTGATAGTGCTGCAGGCTCGTTAAGAAAAACACTCGACTCCATCGCCCCCTTAAAAAGGAAGATAATAAAACATAAGAGGTTAGCTCCATGGTATAACTCCCAAACCCGCAAATTAAAGCAAACATTGCGAAAATTGGAAAGGATTTGGCGTTCCAGCAAACTAGAAGAATCTCGCTTAATCTGGCAAGAGTCTTAAAACATATAGGAAGGTCCTCTAATGCCAGAGCTGCCTATTACTCAGCATAAAGTAAATAAAAACAGCCCTAGGTTCCTTTTCAGCACTTTGGCCAGGCTGACAAAGAGTCATAACTCTATTGATCCATGTATTCCTATAGCTCTCAGTAGTAACAATTTTATGAGCTTCTTTATTGATAAAATTCTAACTATTAGAGAGAAAATTAACCACCTCCTGCCCTCAACAGGCACCGTTCTCTCCCCAAACACAGGCACCTTAGAAACAGCAGTAAATCCTGACATATTTGGACTGTTTTTTTCTCTTGTCAACTTTTCTGAACTAACTTCAATGATTTGTTCAGCTAAATCATCAACCTGTCTCTTAGACCCCATCCCAACTAGGTTGCTTAAGGAAGCCTTACCCTAGCCTTGCCGCATTCGACACAATTGACCATCAAATCCTTTTGCAGAGACTGGAACATTCATTGGCATTAAAGGAACTGCATTAAGCTGGTTTAAGTCCTATTTATCAGACCGATTTCAGTTTGTACATGTTAATGATGAATCCTCCGTGAAGGAAAAAGTTAGACACGGAGTTCCACAAGGTTCTGTACTTGGACCAATTCTATTCACCTTATATATGCTTCCTTTAGGTAATATTATTAGGAAACACTCCATAAATTTTCGTTGTTATGCAGATGATACCCAATTATATTTATCAATGAAGCCAGATGAAACCAGTCAGTTAAACAAACTCCAAGCATGCCTTAAGGACATAAAGACCTGGATGACCTGCAATTTTCTACTACTAAACTCAGATAAAACTGAAGTTATTGTGCTTGGCCCTAAACACCTTAGAAACACATTATCTAATGATATAGCTACTCTGGATGGCATTACCCTGGCCTCCAGCACCACCGTAAGGAATCTAGGAGTTATCTTTGATCAGGATATGTTCTTTAACTTAAAATCAAATCTCAAGGACTGCCTTTTTTTCATTTACATAATATCGCAAAAATCAGGCACATCCTGTCCCAAAAAGATGCAGAAAAACTAGTTCACGCATTTGTTACTTCTAGGCTGGATTATTGCAATTCCTTATTATCAGGCTGCCCTAACAAGTCCCTAAAGACTCCCCAGCTGGTCCAGAATGCAGCTGCATGTGTTCTGACTAAAACTCGAAAAAGAGATCACATTTCTCCCATTTTAGCTTCACTACATTGGCTTCCTGTAAAATCTAGAATAGAATTTAAAATCCTTCTCCTAACTTACAAAGCCCTTAATGGTCAGGCACCATCATATCTTGAAGAGCTCATAGTACCGTATTATCCCACTAGAACACTGCGCTCCCAGTATGCAGGCTTACTGGTGGTTCCTACAGTCTTTAAAAGTAGAATGGGAGGCAGAGCCTTCAGCTATCAGGCTCCTCTTCTATGGAACCATCTTCCAGATTCGGTCCGGGGTGCAGACACCCTCTCTATGTTTAAGAGTAGGCTTAAAACTTTCCTTTTTGATAAAGCTTATAGTTAGGGCTGACCAGGCTCGCCTTGGATCAGCCCTTAGTTATGCTGCTATAGGCCTAGACTGCTGGGGGACTTCCCATGATGCACTGAGCTCCTCTCTCCTCCTCTCCATCTGTATACATTCATGTAACATCAATGCATGTCACTAACTTTGCTTCTTCCCTGGAGTTTTTTGTGCTTTCTCATCTGTCAGGAAATCCTGTGCTGCAGGCCGAGCCTTCGTGGTCCTTCACAGTCCTGTTGGCATCCTTCCCTGGCTATTGCTTCTTATTGTTATTGTTATGATTGTTGTTATTCTGCCCCCCCCTTCCCTCTTTCTTTCTCTCTCTCAACCCAACCGGTCAAAGCAGATGGCCGCCCACCAAGAGCCGGGGTCTGCTTGAGGTTTCTACCCATTAAAGGGGAGTTTTTCCTTACCGCTGTCACTGCTCATGGGGAAATTGTTGGGTCTCTGTAAATTAAAGAGTACGGTCTTGACCTGCTCTATGTGAAAAGTGCCCTGAGATGACTTTTGTTGTGATTTGGCGCTATATAAATAAAAATTGATTGATTGATTACATTTTTTAAATTCTGATAAACTGAGATGCTGGTCGTTGGCCCTGCTAGACACAGACATCAGTTTGATCATGTGACAGTAACTCTCAACAACTGTGTAATTTCACAAAGTTCGGCAGCCAAGAATCTTGGTGTTACGTTTGATCCTAGCCTCTCTTCTCATAAGCATATCAAAGAAATCACCAAGACTGCCTTCTTCCATTTACGTAACATAACTAATATTCAGTCTTCCTTGTCTGTGGCTGATGCAGAGACCCCATTACACACACTTGTTTCATCCAGACTTGATAACTGTAATATTCTGTTTTCAGTCCTGCCATGTGCAGGTCTACCAGTGAAAGTCTTCAGGTGATTCAAAATACTGCGGCAAGAAAATATCCTCATTACACCAATTCTAGCCTTCCTTCATTGGCTTCCTATCCATGTAAGATCAGACTTTAAGGTGCTTCTGATGACTTATAAAATCCTAAATGGGCCCCATCATCCCCGTCTGATCTCCTTAAACCTTATATTCCATCTCAAGCTCTCTACACTCAAAATACAGAGCTCCTGTGTGTCCCCAAAGTTAAAAAGAAGTCAGCAGGGCCTTTTCCTATCAGGCCTCCTTTCTCTGGAGTAATCTCCCTGCTGACATCAAACAGTCTGACTCTGTTGAGTAAGTAATCAGTGTCAGCTGATGGAAACAATCTTAAACAATCTTTCCAGTTTTTGTAGCTTTCAGTCAGTGTGTAGGTTCGTTCCCAGCTTTAGCCTCAGTAAATTGCAGAGAAACATCTTTGCATTGGGCAGGATCAGCTGATTTTTACAGTGTGTATAATGTCTGCACAATCATTGATTCATGATTTTGACACAAATTTGCTTCCCTCTGGTGAAAAGTGTTGACAGGTTTTTTGGAGACTTCTTCCAGACTGAGGGTCTAAAGATAGAGGATGTCATTTGTTGTACAGATCGCGAAGCTACTTGATGCAAACTTGTGATTTCTGTTCTTAGGCTAAATGACAAAAATTGACTTGACTACTTCATAAAGTTTCTGGCAAATGTGATGGTTTAACTAGTTGAATATTTCTTACTTTATTTGTGTAATATGTTTATTTATTTATATTTAAATTTAACCTTTATTTTACCCGACAAGATATTAAGAACAGTTTCTTATTTACAATGACGGTCTAGCAAGTGCCAGAGGACACTTGAAAGGGGGAAGGAGAGTAGAGAACAAAAAAATATATAAAATATTGTTGAAGAATTCTGATTCAGTTTGACTTACAATTAGGATGTTCGAGTTCAGGGCTGCTCCTGTTGCACTCCTGGACATTTAAATCATCATCATCTGTAAGAAAAAACAAAACAGAAAAACCCAGATTAATCATCAAACACCTATATATCTAAAATCCCTTTAGACTAATAAGTAATGTACTGTACAGGCTCATGACTAAACAGTAAACAGTGATGGTTGAGGTCTGCTCACCAACCCAAAACCTGTCGGGTTCAGATAAAGTTTGAGTTTCCAGGTTCAGGCTGTGTTGTTGTGTAAACCTTTAGGCTTAGTTCAGGTTCCAGTTTGGTTATTTTCAAAGGTTAATTATTAAGAAATGTCTGTCTTACTCTCTCTGACTGTGACAATCACCTCAGTCCATGAGTGTCATGTGTTGCAACAGATACACAATGATCAGAAGGAGAAAGACAACACTGTAGTTGGTGTGTTGTTGTGTTAGACTGAACTAAGTGTCAGTAATGAATGTAATAAAGCAAAAATACAGCTTCAGGTCTTAAGCAGGTTTGGCTTGGATGTTAAATTTGGCATCAGATAAGAGATCTGTCTGAATGTCATCTCACAATCAGAGTCGTCTGATAGTCGGGATAATGAGGTATTTATGTCAGGTTTTCCAGGGTTGTTACTGTTAGATTTGGTTTAAGAGTCAAACATCAACAACTCTGAGTTTACAGACTTGGTTACAACTGAGCAACTCAGAGTCAATGTTTCATTCAGATTTAGAATATTTGCAGCCTGTTTTATTTATCAAACTGCAAGTAGCCTAAGGAGTAAAAGATTTGGTGGAGTTGTTAACAACTCATAGACATGTGAAATGTGACCCCGACTACACACTGCTTTTTGTAAGACGTCAAAAGACAAAAAGGTTGGAAACCACTGGTTTCATCTTTAACAATGTGTTGTATTTTAAAAGCTTGTTATATTATCCATTGTGTCAAATCTTCATCTGAAAAGTAACTAAAGCTGTCAAATAAATGTAGTAGAGTAGAAAGTACAATATTTCCCTCTGAAATGTAGTGGAGTGGAAGTATAAAGTAAAGTACCTCAAAGCTGTACTTCAGTACAGTACTTGAGTAAATGTACTTAGTTACTTTCCATCACTGGGACTAATAAAGTCTGACTGAACTCACCAGATGCTGCAGTCGCCATAATCTACTCTGCTGGAAACATCAGAGACTGATTCAGCTGGAGGGGAGAGAAGAAGAAATAAAGCTCATTAAAGTGTTGAGGTGACATGAAGACGTGTGTCTGAGGACAAACATGTGGATACTTACTGGTGTCAGAGTTTGTGCTCTGTGTTCTCTTTGAGGAGTTCTGCTGAAGAAACGTAACAACATCACAATCATCTTGAGACGAGAATAAAAACATCAAGATACAGTTTGGGAAAGATGAGGTCATAATTAAACAAACCAGTGATTAAAACTGTGAATGAAATTAAATATATATTAATATGTATTGAATATTCAAATAACATAAAGAGCAACAAATTGTTTTTCACTCTTTAGCCAGTAAATATTTTACTGTATGTAATTTATGTATTTATGTATTTATTGGGACCATGTACAGTGTTAAACATACATGTTACCATTTCATGTACTGTAGAGTAGTTTATAGCTTATTTATATATTCTAATATATGTCTTTCTGTCTTTGTGAGGACATTTTGTTGGTCACTGTTTCAAAGAACAAAGACCAAAAGGTTCAAATGGTTAAAACTCAGTTTTAGTTTAGATTAGAGTTGGGTTTAGCTTCAGTTTAGGTTTGGACATTTAGTTGTTCTGGTTAAAGTTTGTTAGAGATCAGAGAATAAATGATGTAAATGAGTGTCCTGACAACTGTAGTGTGTGTGTGTGTGTGTGTGTGTGTGTGTGTGTGTGTGTGTGTGTGTTCCTAAAATAAAGGGTTTAATATAAAACATGTTTTAATTCTGATGAAACTGAACTCGGGAAAGACTTTAGTTTCCTTTTAAAAGTGATCAATCTAAATGTCCGTAAATGAAACTTTAATGAGTTTTTTTTAACCTGATTCTGTTTTAGACTCTGAAATGGCGGAATTACGGCCGACTGACACGATGCTCTGACTGCACTTCAAGTAAAAACAGGAAACCCTTTTTCAAGCTCGTCTGTCCGTCAGTTTAAAGTTAGTGAACAGAAAACTTTGCAGTTCAGTTAGTGATTAACTGTGATAAATTAATACAACAGTAAAATGATCTGAACAGAAACTCACCTGATGATGTTGAATTTTCAGTCATTGATGTCAGTTTGTGTCTTTTCTGCTTTTCTTTCCTCGGTGAAATTCTTGATGCAACATCAGTCAAGAATCGAAAGAGCGATTCAGTTCAAGACTGGTGTAGATGTATCGCAGAACACAGAACATTAATTACCGTCAGATGCTGACTGATCCTTTTAAAGAAGTTACCGCTGCTGTGCCATCACTCTGTCAGTTTAAAGACGCATTTATCGTTTCTGCTGCAGGTGTTAAATAAAGTCAAAGGAAAGAATCTGACAC
This sequence comes from Thunnus thynnus, assembly GCF_963924715.1. Taxonomy (NCBI): domain Eukaryota; kingdom Metazoa; phylum Chordata; class Actinopteri; order Scombriformes; family Scombridae; genus Thunnus; species Thunnus thynnus. Next base: position 39,240,136 of record NC_089518.1, read on the forward strand.
ACAGCAGCTGTGAGCAACTAACAGAACACCAGTACTGATGTTTCTGCGAAGTCCCGGATACGAGCTAAAGGAAGTTGGTTTGTAAGTGTGGAGAGCTCTGTGTGTGTGCACGCATCTCTGCTAATTGAAGACACGCAATTTGAGGCTTTTGTGCTCTCTGCAGTTTTCATTGTGGGCCAATCTGTGTGCTGAAATGTGGAGAAAAGACTGAAACACTAGAAACAGCATCTTCACTGCCTGTAATACATCCATGGCCTGTATGCGTCTTGTCCTCCTCCTGTCGCTTCACATTAAGTTCCATTAAAACACCAGTGTTGAGGAGCAGAAATATGCGGGGCTCGGCTCAAAAACATCCGGGGCTGAAGCAGTGGCGGCCCCGGACCCAAAGCTTTGGCACTGCGCTCACAGCTGTTGTGTTCATAAACGAAATGCGCACTTTTTACCCTAAGTGTTGCAATATAGGGGCATTTGACGGGACACAGTGATTCGCGACTTACAGTATTAGTTAGTACATTATTAAAGTAGGTTATCATCATGATGGGCTTTTATCAGAACATGCAGAAAAACAGATTCCCATGAAATCTTGTTGACAGACTGAGAATTTTAATTTCGTTCATTTTTTTTCTTTATTTCTCATTAACTTTCTATCAGTGGATAATCTCTAAATGCTTTGTTGTATTTTCAGTTTCCTCTTTAGCTTCTTAAATGATGAAACATTTAATTTCATTAAAGTCAAAACGATGTAATTCAAAGGATTCAAAGGCTCTATTGTCATATGCAGAAATAAGTTATCAATGCAATGAAAGTGATGATTAGTTCACTATGTCTACCTGGTGCCCTCAATGACTCCATTTAACATATATACTAGAAACTATGTTTAATAAAGTATTTAAAAAATATTAGTAGCAAATATACACAGACACACACATCATACCCACCACTCACTGTACTGTAATGTTCTTTTTTCCAAAACACAACCAGACAGGTGAACCTGATAAAAGCAGCTGTGTGTCCACATTTTACATCAATGAGATATTAAACTGAAGTCAGTCTGACCACAAACCATCTTTAAAAAATATCAAGATTTATAACAGACTGGAGTTTCTTATGCATAGTCTATGTGAATGAGGTTAGTAACAGACTAACGTTAGCTAAACTGTGATAATAGCATAACTAAATGAACTCTGAGCTTGTTAGCTAACGTTATGTAACGTCATCTAAAGTGTTTGGTATGGTGACTCAGCAGACAGCAGGACACCAGACAATTATCACAGCAGAGATTGTTTCATTCATGATGATGAATTATTTTCTGATGATCAAGTTTGTTGTTTAAATTTTTGATAGCAAATGTATGTTGTTATTGCTTTTATAGCTAAGGGTTAATTAATAGCCTTCCAATGCACAATTAATAACCAGAGGTTTGTAAATGTGATATTCCCATAACATTGGTTATTATTATTATTATTATTATTATTATTATTATTTAAAGCAGCCTGGATCAAAATAAAAGGAAGAGAGAAGGAATGAAGAATACAGATAGTAACAACAGTATTTATTTATCCTAAACTCAATATTTTCAAGGGACACTTCACTTGCAACATTTTTTTTAGTTGCCATGATGAGTATTTTAAAGTATACCCATCATCATCATCATCATCATCCTTAGATAATATTTGGAGACCAACAGCGAATAAAATGTGCACATTTGGGAAAAATCAGTCAGTATTCTCTGAAGTGTGCTCTTTCATTCAGTAGAAGCATTTTTCATGGAAGGTCACATGTAGGTAGAAGAAACAGTAAAACTCTTGACTAAAAACAGAACAAATAAACATAAGTTTAATATGAGTATAAACACTCCAAACTGTGGTTAAATGAGGCTCCTTGAGCTGTGTTGTATGATGCTCATCTGTCATTCTGGTCCAGCAGCAGCAGCTCTGACTGTGTTGATGATATGTGGTTCATCAGAGAGGCTGGACGGCCGGAGCTTCATGGTCCACACCAGCATTCATTCAACCAACACACCTTGTCCCAAATATATCCTGATGACGGCACTAATTAAAATGTCCACTGTTTATATATAAGCTTCATCTGAGTGTGTGTGTATAAATATTTTAATAAGTATTAATAACCGCTCAAATGTTTGTATCTAGTTTTTATTATTTTGTACATTTGAGCACTGGGCTTATTTTCACCTTTGAACCCTTCAACTGTGTCAACAGCAGCAGTAATCCATGAAGTGTTTTATTGACATGTATGACAGTTTAATATCAAGTTTACATGTGAGAAGTTGTGTAATACATTATAAATAATAAAGCTTCCAAAGTGCAGTTTTCAGAGTTTTTGTTTTATTAAACAGAATAAAGTTGTTCACTCATCACGTCGTTTTGGGCTGCAGGTGTTTACAGAGAAAAAACTTTTAAAAAAGCCACTGTACACTATATACACACACACTAGTCCTAACTATTAAAAAACCAAGACAAAATAATAAAAGTATCTTCCATCTGTCTGTTTCCTCCTCATTTCCTCCTTCCACTCCTCCACAGTCTTTCCACCGGCCACTGCACAGTACGCCACACCATGGATGCGTGTGTGGCCAGTCTCCAATCTCTTGGGCTGGCCACACTTTTACTGCTGCACTGGCTGGCGGGTTTTGCCCCCAGGCAGGGGCTCCTGCCACCTTCGTCTTCCTGTAGGCTGTGGATCTTGGCACCTGCTGTGGTGCAGGACGGGGAGGAGGCTGAGCATCAGGGGCAGGAGCAGAAGTGAAGGGAGGATAGGGAGGAGGAGGAGGAGGCAGACCCTGAGATGAGGGTCCTGGCTGCTCCTTGACCCACCTGTACAAAGCACAGCCCTTTTGCTGGAGGGAGAGACTGGATGGCTGAGGACATCACTTTACGGGTGAGGGCAGCAGTGACCTCTGAGGCCTGATAAGTAACAGGTGGTGGGGAGGGAGGAATGATGGCCCCGGCAACTCCTACTGTTGTCCTTCCTCCAGGGCGGGGGCAGGTGGCGGGAGGGTGGCGGCTGCAGCTGGTGGTGGTGGTGAGGAGGAAGCTGGTGACTCCACAGGCTGGACCATGACGTGGGCTGCCGGAGGTGGCGTGGGGTGGTCGAGCTCCAGGGTCGCCTCCAGCAGCTCCTCATCTCCGGCCCCCTGCTGTGGTGATGCTGAGATAGCTTCAGGGGGTGGATGCGGCAGGAGCAAGAAAGGTCCCTGTACATGTGAGGCTTAAAGACAAATACAGTGTTTCAGTAACATGAAAAAATGTGACTGATGTGTTAATATTGAATGACAGGCGCAAGAACAGCCAAGCTGCATAAACACTACAGAAGTGCAGAAGGTTTTAAAGAGAGAAAGTGAGGATGAGACTAAATGATGACAACAGATTAGACTAGAAGCAGGCAGCAGCTAGAGGGGTTACGAAGGGAACTAGGGAGAGGAGGATGAAGGCAATGTTACTCTACAGATGTTTCTGTTAGCGACGTTCGGACAGGTGACTGGCAGCGAACACAAACTTACTCTGTCGGTTCCTGTCCTCTGATTACAAAAACATTTATAAAGCAAAAGTCAAATGAATTCAAGCCTTTCTGTTATTAACGATATGTGACATGAATAATACGTTACTTTTGGCTACTTACACTCCTCTGTCAATTACCGCCTTGACCAGCTCTTCATCCGAAGGCTCCTCAGACGATGTTGAGGGGAGAGCTGGTCTGAAGGAGGCTGCAATCACACGATCAGAGGGAATAAACAAAGAATATATACAGTGAACACAAAGTTTAACTCTGTATGTAATTTAAACTGGATGGACTTGAGCTTGCCTGGAAATGCAGGCTTAAGGGCCACCAGCTTCTTCACTGTGGCCTGAAATTCCACCACAGACAGAGAACGCTGCCCAGAGATGAAGGCCACAAGCGCAGAACCAAGAAAAGGTCATCCATCCAGTTACAACTACATTTTGCCAGCTTTAAAATAAAACACGTACTTTGATGCACTTCTGGCTGTCTGGCTCGCAGTTCATTGTCAGTCTCTGCTCCGGATGTAGTGGACGGCGTTCTCCATCTGCGTGTCAGGAGCTTGCACCTTCCTCTGGAGGTAGTTGACAAACTGGATTTTTTTTTATGGTTCTCAGACTCATACGGGCTATGCAGGGTCTCAAATTTGAAGTTCCTGAAGCCAACAAGGGCCTGTCCCTCCTGCTCGAGCTGGAGGGAGGTCACCCACGCCTCCTCGAACGCCTGATGGAACCTGACTGCCTCAGGGTACGCTGAGGAGTAGCGGGTGAAGGCGTCTTGTAAGTTCTAAAAACTGTCATGACTGACTGAGACCCTGTCCTCTCTTGCTCCTTTTGGTGGGAGGCGACCAGATTTACGCTGTAGCCCACATTGTTCTCCAGGAGCCAGTGGAAGGTCTAACCCTGGTACCGACCAAACAGGACCTTCCACCGGCTCAGAACAAAGGTGGCGTTGGCGGTATCGCCATCCTCAGAGGCGATGTGGGCCCAGGCCCTTCTCAGGCTTCTTTGCCCTCTGTGGTGTTTGGCCTCCAGCTGCCTGCCAAGGGCTGAGGGCTTGAGCATCTGGGGAAGCCTTCATGAGGAGGGTCCGAGGGCTTGAGCATCTGGGGAAGCCTTCATGAGGAGGGTCCGAGGGCTTGGGCGTCTGGTGAAGCCTTCAGGAGGAGGGTCCGAGGGCTTGGGCGTCTGGTGAAGTCTTCAGGAGGAGGGTCCGAGGGCTTGGGCGTCCGGGGAAGCCTTCAGGAGGAGGGTCCGAGGGCTTGGGCGTCCGGGGAAGCCTTCAGGAGGAGGGTCCGAGGGCTTGGGTGTCCGGGGAAGCCTTCAGGAGGAGGGGCCGAGGGCTTGGGCGTCCGGGGAAGCCTTCAGGAGGAGGGGCCGAGGACTTGGGCGTCCGGGGAAGCCTTCAGGAGGAGGGTCCGAGGACTTGGGCGTCCGGGGAAGCCTTCAGGAGGAGGGTCCCGTTAAGGTAGAACTTACATTCTCTGTTTTGACAGTAGAATCTATAATCTAACATGGCAACACAATTAGATTACAGTGTTCTGCTGCACTCATATCTTAACGCCATAACAACCAAACAGCAGTAACTTATTCCCACTGTAAACAAAATCTTTTGCCAAATTGAACATATGAGTGTGCAAGTAACACATTGACAACAATTATTTCACAGCTTACACAAATCAGTGGCGTTAACACAACAAATAAACATAAATAAGTCACTATTGGTTTTCTGAGTGTGCCATGTCGTCAGTGTCCAGGCACAGTCACCATTAGCGTGTAGTTTCTTTTCTTTTTTTTTGTCTTTGGTAAGTTTCATATTTAATTAAAAGAACACGCATCCTTCTCCTTCACAGCGGAGATAGAGAAGCATTGATTTTAGAGACTATTACTGATGATCCACTAGAGCAGAAGTTCCTTAAAGGACGCCTATTTTACCATTGAGTAAACTGAAAAACTGATATATTTTATGGATATTTCATATTATATTCAATGCATAACAATAATAGAACAGAGCAATTACAGTAACAACTGTAAAATGAAGCCAAAGAGAGAAGTCTGCTTTTCAGTTTCTTTTTGCCCAAACTGTTGTGTAGAAAAGCTTGTGTGCAGGTTTAATGTGTTACAGTGATGTAAAGATGTGAGGAGGAGCCGTCAGTGAGCTGGAAGATGCAACAGAAAGCAGAGAAACTGTGTCTGCTGTTACAGACCATCAGTGTTCAGCTGCTTTTTAACTCTGCAAACTTCACTTTGTTTGAAAGCTTTACTATATATATTTATATTTATATGCATTACCCAACTTCCCACATGTAAACATGACATTTAACTGCAATACTAATCAATAAAACACATGGATTACTTTTGCTGCAGTTGCACCAATCTGCCGCTGGGTGTCGCTGTCTGACCGCTCTGTAGGAGGCGTTCAGGGACGCTGCAATCCAGAGAACTGAAAGCAAAGAGGGGACACAGTGTTAATATGACAAAAAAAAAAAAAAAACTAAAATAAAACGATAAACTTTGATCATCTGTACTCATGTGTGTTGTGTTAGTGATCTGTGATAAAAAGCATCACTGTCTTCGTGTTATTTAGCTGGAAAAATCTCATTCTCTTGTTAAGAAAAAGCCACTACACCAAACTCAGTGATAATTTTGACACAAGTGAAAAGCATTCATTACAATTGGCTTCTGTTAATCAGAGTTGTAAGGAATAAGTTCGGCACAATTTCAATGTGAGTTTTCCTCTCTTTCTTCTTCCATTATTACTTTCAAGATTCCTGTCACACAAAACATATTTAACACTGTGTACAAAATACAATTTAAATATCACATCATACAAAAGACAAGTGACATTTATGTACAATTAGTCATAAAATACAATTACAATGGACTTAAACTCAACTTTGGCACAAATGTAGCCAGTCAGACTCCGATGGGGGGCAAATTTATCACAAATAATGCAAATTTTATTATGAACATTATTCGTGGTAAATAATAATTTACCACACAAATCTCACTGGAAGCTGAAGTCAGAAGTTGGCAGCTGTGTTTTACTATTCTCCATTCATTACTCCATCATGTACTAAGACTCCACACTGTTGTGCAGTTTATTTGGTCTGCAGTTAAACTGCTTTATAACACCTGAAGTGGTTCTCCATCGTTGCCTCAGCAGGGGATCGAACCGCTGACCTTCTGCTCCGCAACAGATAAACAGAAGCAGAACCACCATCCCTCTCTTCCACCTAATAAATTGATCCTGGTCCAGTGAATCTATCGTTCATATCCGCTTTTTCACAGCCAGAGGCGGAGAAAGAGCCTCTCATGTCTGTGTTTACATCCGCTGACAGGGCGCATCGCTGCTCTGCATCAAGGCGGCTTCCTCTGATCTCGGACCATCTTCGGGTTCCGTCCCTCTCACACAGGTCTCAGGCAGATATCCCGCCTTCAGCTCTCGCCGTTACTGATTGGCCAGTCTCAGTTAGCGGATACACACCTTGTGTTGCTCTCATTGGTTGTCTCAGATGCCTCCTTGTCTGCGGATTGGTTCATATTCAGCCGTCACGCACGTCAGTTTTTCTACCAGGTTGTTCCACTGACCTGACTACGTTACTCGTTGGTATTTGGTAGTATTTGTAAAAAAAAACCTCTTTACTTTTTATCTAATTTTTAGTCTTTCATAACTTTGTCCTGTTTTTATCGTTTTGAAAGGTAAGAAACGCTCAGCATGCTTCTGTCTGTCACGTTTTCGGTTTCTGCTCCGTTAACGGAGTTTTCTCGTATGAATCGCGACCGTAACGTTACTGTAATATAAACGGTGTTGTACATGATTGTTTTCTACTAAAAAATGCCGTTTTTAATCCCCAAAAGTGGAGGATGTGGAAAGTTTGTGTTGTCTTTTATTGTCAATGCTCTGAATAGCTGTTTTAGCTGAAGCTAATTAGATAATTACGGAGCGGGAACCTGCAGAAGCTTAATGCATTCACTTTTTTCTAAGTTAATGAAAAACGTCAAACTCTCCTTATTACTAGAGCTTGATTTCATGTCCAGCCTGTTTAGTTGGATCCAGTTTAATTTTGTTTTTTTGCTTTGAAACGTTGGCAGATACTGTGTCTTTAAGTAATATCGATATTATTGTCATTAATTTGTCGACTTTGCGCTGGAAACTCAGGACAGGCAAAAATGTTTCATCAAAGCCCAAAAAATAGATGAAAGCAAACACAGCAGACTGCAGCTGAGAGGTGATTTAAACAGGTAGAGCTGGATGACTCCACTTTAATCTGCATTTATCTGATCACCTTAAAAAACTTACAACAGGTCAAACATGAGAAAAAAACAAGTATAATGCATTAAATTCATAAAAGAACATGATTGAAAACGCGTGTAAATGTCTTTCAGGACCTTCGTCTCGCTCTTTACCGTAACTACTGAAGGCGCAACGAAGTTCAGACGGCGGCGTTACCGCAGGCAGGATTTTAAGGCATCTCGTTAATTCAGAGAAAAGTTTTTTTTTTTCAAAAGTGAATCTGTACGATTCTGTAGGTTTAATGAATTACTGCAAGAACTTACTGTTGAATCAACTTTCACTTTGTGTAAATGTCCGTGTTACTTTGTTTCATTGAAATGTTAACTTTTCAGCTGAGTGATTGAATTAAATCAACCAATATTAGTCATAGTGGCAATAACGTTACTATTAATTAGTAATTAGTTAATATTAATCAGAAGCTATCTCAGCCTTTTCTTCGTCAGCTTGTAACTTCTCAATAAGAGAAGACTGAACTTTAGTAACCCCTTTAGAAATTCTTGTTCCAGATGTGGGAGCAGCAGCAGTCTGTCGCCTCCTCTGCTGCCACCGCTGCATCTCCGTCCTCCTCCACCAGCCGGTCTCCTTCAGCCAGACCGTCACCCTCCAACACTCCACTGCCTCCTCAGCATCCCGGGCCATCCTCATCCTCCCTGAGGAAGAGAAGGTCCAGAGTCCTGTCAAGTATGTGTCCAGTCATCTTCCTCACTCACATTCACATCGTGTCATGTTAAACTGAGGCTGTTGTTCTCCACGGTGTCGCATGTCGACTGAACTGTTTTTAAATGTGGCTCCAGGTTCCTCTGAGGATGAGGATGACGACCAGCTGCTGATGAAGCAGACAGCTGCTGCAGGTGAGTCTGTGTTTCATACAACATAAAGGCGTTCAGTCAGTACAGTGGGAGGTAACAGGTGGTACAGCAGGTGAACTGTGTCTACTATTACCGTTTTATTATATTTATTACTTTTATTTATTCTTTTTCTGTTCACAGCATCTCCTCTTCCTCCTCTTCCTCCCTCGCCTGCTGCTGTCAGACCGGTTGCTCCTCCAGCTCAGGTTTGTGTTGTTGTTATGAACATTTTGTAGTCGTGTGTTTAAAGCAGCAGCTCAGTGATCTGTTGTGTGTGTGGTTGTTGTGTTGCAGCTCCTCCTGCTGGGAGCTTGGAGGAGCAGCCTGCCTCCAGAGCAGCAGGACTGGGTCAGTAAGGCCCTGTTTGTGCAGGACCAGACAGGGAGGCCGGTCCTGTCTGAGGAGCTCCAGCTCTGGTACCACCCACCTGGTCCCCGGTTGGTCTACAGCCAGCGTCCCTCCAGCCCCGACGCTTTCTTTCAGCGGCCCTTCTTCTTCTGGGCTCCGTATCGGATGTGGCTCTACCGCCTCAAGTGTCCGGATTGTGAGCACAAGCTCACAGCCTGCGGGATTTACAAGACCATCCGCAAAGTCCTGGACCTTGATGGATGGTATTATATGGGCACGGAGTACCTGGAGTGCAGGTACTGATGACTAGCAACACTAACAGAGAAGAAGGAGAAGTTACATAGAGAATAATGTACAACAGAGCAGGAACAGTGTGTCTTTTCTCCCACAGGTCATGTGAGAAGAAGGTGGCGGGCTGGTCGGACTGTGTGACCAAGCAGCTGGACTTGGACCACCAGCAGCTGTTCCCTGCAGTGCTGGCGTACAAGTAAACACAACAAACTACACAACAAACTACACAAGCCTCTGTTCAGCCCAGTATGACACAGTGATGTTCAAAGGAAATATATTAAATTTCACTTAAACGCACAATATGTCATTTCAGCCGCTAGGCGTCTCAATCAAAACAATAACAACAGATGGAGAGTGATGATGGCGTGAAGTAACAAGGGATCATGGGAGTTGTTGTCTTCGTTGTTAAACGTTGTTTGTTGTTCGTACACGGAGATTAAAATTGTTAAAATACTAAATAAAGTTTCACTTATAAAATCAATATTTCTCCGACGATGTTTGGTGACCACCGGACTTCCTGGAGGGGCTGTTAGCCGAGCTGCTGCTAACGTTTGTCCAGTTTATTTCTCTGATAACTTAAGATCCAGACGTCCAATGACTAAAATCCTTCTTCCAGCTAAAAGATATAGTTAAAAACCACCTAAATTTATCATGAAAATGTGTCTTAAAACTGAATAAAAGTCCATTTATAACAGTTTGTGTGGAACAACCACAACGCCGATGTATTATCTTGTATGTGTGTAAGTTACTCTTTGGTAGACGCCATTGTAGCGGACAAACACAGCGCCGCCGTATGCATCTGGTGCGTGTTTACTCTTTGGTAGAGGAGGTATGACGCCATCGACAGGCGACCAAATGAAACGGTCCGTTACTTTGATTAAATTACAGATTTCTCTGGGTTTGAATGTAAGTACACAACTCAACAACATATATAACACAGGTCTAGTTGTTTTTAGACATTTTAATGTGGAAGAATTACATAAGAGAAAGCGTGTTGTTGAACCGTGTGACTGTTTTTGTGTCCTGCAGGCTGTCGTGTGATAAGAAGGTTCTGGCTCTGATGAAGACGCTGGGTGTCGGCCGCCTTCGCTCCTTCCTCGTCGAGCAGCACAAGGCGGAGTGGATGAGGCGCTGCTCTCACTACCTGCACACCTGCAGGAGGTGTGACGTCCCCGGAGCGGCTCCTCCTCCTCCTCCTCCTCACACACTGCCAAAGATGGAGCCGGTACCCAGCAGCACCTGGCTGTATGTACATAAAGACACATAAATATATACACACATATATATAAATATACACTCTGTAGACATGGTGCACCACAGATATGCACATAAACATAAGGACACATCAAGTATTTAACGTCACTGCTCTGTGTTTCCTCTGCAGGTGCAAACAGTTGAAGCAGGAGAAGACCACCCTCTGCACCGCCGCCCCCCCCATGCAGGCCCCTCCTCAGGCGGAGGAGACCCAGCCCGCCCCGAGCACCTCCGTCAGCCAGCACCCGCCACCACCAGAGGGAGAGGAGGAGGAGGAGGAGGAGGAAGAGGAGCCCACCGCCGGCCCATCCTGGGCTTCTCCTGCCCCGAGCACCTCCGCAGCCTCTCAGACGCCAAAGTCGACCGTCCGTCATCGTCAGAGAGCGATGGAGATGAAGGTGGGGGCAGCTGAGAGAGGACAGACTCCGAACAGAAGAGCCTCCTCAGTCCGCCGCTGTGGAACGTGCGGGCTGAGGCAGATTAAAGAGACGGGCCACAGAGAGCTGAGGAAGACGAGCGGGGAGAAGGTGAACTACTGTCCTGTAGCTGCTAAAGGACAGAACCCAGAGGAGTGGCTGGCCTCCCTCCATACCTGACCCCCCCCCCCCACCACCACCAGGAGCTTACTGTAAATAACGTAAATAGACATTGTATGTAAATGTTTTTATTTATATATATCATGTTTGTACATAGTTCATCTGGTCACTACGTCTCTACTGAGCTTAAACAACATGTTTGGGTACTAGACAGTCGCTCTGCTGGCTTTAATTGAGCTTTTGTAAAGACAGACGGTTCAACGAGAGGGCGGTCTCCAGTATGACCACGACGTCAACGAGCACCTGAGTACTGGTGAACAGCTGAGGTTCACTGGTGTTCACTGTGTGGAGACCAGTTTGTGATTGTTGGGTGATTAAAATGTGTGACGAGGTTCAGCGCTGTTAATTCTGATTATTGAATATGTTGCAGTTCTACATCTTTATTCTGTGTATTTATTTGTGTGTGTAAGTCTGAGGTTAATAACACTGTGCTCTTGTTAACTTGTCACAAATAAAGTTTTATTGTACTTCCTGTTTTATTGCGTCATTCCTGAATGTTGATTATAGGAATAAACTGTTACACAAACACATCTGTCGTTCTTCACACTGTGTATAAAATATAGTTTAGATGAGACAAACATGGCTGCCAGAGCTCCGTCTGCAGACAGATTTCAATCAGAAGTGAATGATTTGTTCCTTCATATTTTATTCTGCTTTATGTGCGATTAAACGGCGAAGCAAAGAGACGCTTATTGTTCCAAACATCAACATTTATTCCAGCTTCCGGTTGTTTATGCATCATATGCATTTATATGTCTTATTTTATCCCAAATAATCGGATATATAGCGGTTTGATTTAATGTGCTCTTATTTCTCTGTAAGGATGGAAACAGAAACCCAGTATTAATAAATGAGTAGACTGTAGTATTTATAAGCTCCGATGTCTTTTATCGGTACTTTTTAATGTTTTGGTGTCATTTATTCTACATATATTCTGACTGTGTCCACACACACACACACACACACACACACACACACACACACACACACACACACACACACACACACACACAGCAGACTACAGGTCGACATCTACACTCGTTACCGTAAGTGCAATAAAACCTTCGCGAGTAAAATCCAATAAATACTTTATTAATACAGTAAAAAGTGATATTTCAATCTGCTGTCAGCTTTTCTCTCAACCACGGCGCGTTAGTTCAGATAATAGTGAAGTTAGGAAAAAGCTAAAACGAAGGTTGTCTGTAGTTTAACTCAGTTTATCTTCAAATGTGTCAGATTCTTACAATCTCAGCTATACACAAATAATTTTTTTCTCATCAGCGCCCAACAGGACAAATTACATTTTATGTACAATTACTCATAAAATTCAATTCAATCAATCAATCAGTTTTTATTTATATGGCGCCAAATCACAACAAAGTCATCTCAGGGCACTTTTCACATAGAGCAGGTCGAGACCGAACTTTTTAATTTACAGAGACCCAACAGTTTCCCCCCATGAGCAGCACTTGGCGACAGCGGTCAGGAAAAACTCTCCTTAGCATAGAAACCTCAAGCAGAACCCGGACTCTAGGTGGGCGGTCATCTGCTGCGGCCAATCACAACGGACTTCAATTCAACTTTGGCACAAATGCAGCCAATCAGACTCAGGAGGGGGAGGGGGGGGAGCTGTTGTGTGATTGTTGCTCTCAGGTGATAGGTGGGTCATTAACATCCAGCCGACATCCAGTAAGTTTGAACTCTGCTCCTCCTGTTTCTCATGTCTGCTGATGTCGCTCAGCTCGGCTGTTTTTAACTTCACACTGCTGGTATCTGTTTTATCCTTCATGCAGAAATGACTGACAAGGCAGAGAGTGACCTCGGCTCCCTGAGACGGATGGAGATCAGGAAGTGGAGAGTTGACCCCGCAGCCTACAGCCCCCCACCACAGCTGAGGTTCATGAAGCCCTTTTGGCCTCCGATCCTGAAGAGAGGAGGAAAAGGAAAGAAAGGTTAGAACCGGTTGTTCTACACTTGTGATACTTGTGATACTTCACACTCTAATTAAACATGTGTACTATTCCTCTGCAGACACGTCCAGGCGGTCTGGGAAGGAGGCCTGTAGGACCCCGAAGGCGACTCAGCACCCAAATGCAGGGACCTCCAGGGACCTGAGTCCACCTTTCAGCAGCGGGCAAATCCTGGAGGAGTCCATGAGGGCGAAGGTGCCAAGGACCACTAAGTGGAGGCGGCAGGTCCGGCAGGAGGCTGTCGACGCCGGGGTCATCACACCCCGCAAACAGAGGACCTGCAGCCTCTGCAAACAGAGGAAGGTCAGAGAGACGGGACACAGCATCCATAAGAAGACCAGGAAGACCTTCTGCCAAAACACCGACCCCTCAGGCAGGACAGTGGAGGAGTGGCTGAGAGAGATCCGGGGGGGGGTCTCCACCCAGGACTTGTACCAGGCCAACCTGAAGAGATGGGGCTCATACAAGTATCGGCCAGATGTGAGGACCCGGTACAACAGGAAGAGGAGGGAGAAGAGAGCAGAGGAGAGGAAGAGGATGGAGCAGGAGGAGGAGAAGGAGTAGAGAGAGAGGAGAGAGATGGAGGGACACTGAACTGCTCAGACAGATTTGTATATAGTCTGTATATATTTTATAATATTTCGCTGTATGACTGTTCATGCATCACTCTTATTCTTCAACCACTGTGCTGTAAACTGGCTGCAGAGCTGCTCGCCTTCATGTGCACTAACACAACACTGTTATTTTAAATGTTGTGTGTTTGTTAATATTTATCCTGAAACACAGAGCAAAATCATTTTGTACTTTTTTTTATGACTCTTTCATGTGTGTGAAAAATAAAAACAACATTTTGGAATATTCAATCTCTGACTAGTTTGTGAAGTTTATGTTATTCTAACAATTATTTTGCACGTAAAATAATTAATAACTTAATAACTGACCTTTGACCATAGGAAGAGTCATGAGAGGACGAGGTTGCAGGAAGGTATAATTTATTAAAAAACACACGAAAAACATGCGAACAAATGCACAGATACAATGTAAAAAAAAAAAAAAAAGTTATTTCACAGATATTTACTGTATTATTTTACAGTTTTTGTTGTTTTTTCTACATTAAGTGTAAATGCCATAAAAACACAATAAATTATTTTTATTAAAAATATTCACCATAAAATAAAGGCTGTAATCTGTAAATTAATATAATGGAATATTATAGTTTTTTAACAAGATTTTTACTATTACTGAATGTAAAATTAAGGCAACTTTCTGTTTTTTTTACTTAAAATTTAATGTAAAAAAAAAACACTTACCGTCAAATAACAGTAAAAAAAACCTTTTTTTTAAAAAATACAGATATTTACTGCAGACATTATCTGCATTTTTACAGTCCAACTGTATAAAAAATATAAAATATTGCTAGCATGCTAAATAAATGTATAAATGTGCACAAAAAATTAAAAACATTGTAGAAATACCTTAAAATGACCTAATTTAAGTAATGGCTTGTTTTATACAGTATTCTTTTGTAAATTCATAGAATTATCCAATTTATCCTTAAGACTGCCCCATCAAAGCACAAATTCTGGATATAAAACACAAAAAAATTATGTAAAATTATATTCAAATTATCCTCCTTTAACAGCCATTAATGGTATCTTGAGAGCTTTAGGATTTAATTGTATGTGATTATCTCATCTATTTACAGTAAATTCCTGGTAAAAATATTGGTTTGATATTGTACAAAAAATAGGATCATGCAAAAATGGCTTACAAAAACATCATTTTAATAATCATTACCTTATATAAACATTATCTGAAAGTAATTACAAGCAACTATCCAATAGATCTACAGACTTTTCCAATTAATGTATGAGATTTACTGTATATAAATAGTATTTAACATTAATTACAAGCAACTATCCAACATATCCATCTGACACTCTTCTTCAGAGGGATATTTTTTGTAGCTCCCTCAAAACACAGAAAAATAAATCAAAAGTCAATTTTGTCACTTTTCCATTATGAACACACTAAACATTTAAACCTGCTGTATACTGAATGAGTGATCCAACTGTGGTGAATGACGAATGAGCAGAATACGCTGAATGAAACTTGATGACTCTTTTGTCCACTCTACTGCTGTGTTTTTAGATATATATTGTATAGTCTGAATATACGTTCATATTTCTATCTCCAGTGGATTGGAAATGTGTTTTACTTCTTTAGGGGAGATGTCAATCAAAGACAGTCTATACAGGCCCACACACTGCTAAGTAGAGGGGCCTTTAAACTGGGAGAAGCAGTAGAATTTAAAAATATATTGTTATGACCTGGCCTAAGAGAAACCCTGGCGCAACATGAAAATGACACTCCCTCTCCCCAGCTGCCAAAAAAAAAAAAAAGCAGCAACAAGGGATTTTGCAGCCTTTAAATGTTTATTTCATAGTTGTGGTTTCAGGGTGAGTTAACAGCAAAACAACAAACAAAAAGGAACTAAAGCTAATCAACCTAAAATTACCTATTTAAACATAAAGAAACAAAAATACAAATCACTGACATAACTCCTAACTTAACAGAAACAGGAGGAAAGATATTTACAATACTGTACACAGTGGGTCAGAGAAGCAGAACAACAACAACAATAACAATAGATACATGACTAGCAACAGCAGGAACAGCAGCAGAAGGACATCCCCACGTCAGCGCGGTCCATGGGGTTTCCTGCGGATGAGAAAGCACAAAGAACTCCGGGGAAGAAGTCAAGGTAGTAACATGCATTAATGGTAAATGAATACATACAGATGGAGAGGAGGAGAGTGGAGCTCAGTGCATTATGGGAAGTCCCCCAGCAGTCTAGGCCTATAGCAGCATAACTAAGGGCTGGTCCAAGGCGAGCCTGGCCGGCCCTAACTATAAGCTTTATCAAAAAAGAAAGTTTTAAGGGTGTCTGCCCCCCCGGACCAAATCTGGAAGATGGTTCCACAAGAGAGGAGCCTGATAGTTGAAGGCTCTGCCTCCCATTCTACTTTTGGAGACTGTAGGAACCACCAGTAAGCCTGCATTCTGGGAGCGCAGTTTTCCAGTGGGGTAATCAATCAATCCGTTTTTATTTATATAGCTCCAAATCACAACAAAAGTCATCTCAGGGCACTTTTCACATAGAGCAGGTCAAGACCGTACTCTTTAATTTACAGAGACCCAACAATTTCCCCATGAGCAGCACTTGGCGACAGCGGTAAGGAAAAACTCCCCTTTAATGGGTAGAAACCTCAAGCAGAACCCGGCTCTTGGTGGGCGGCCATCTGCTTTGACCGGTTGGGTTGAGAGAGAGAAAGAAAGAGGGAAGGGGGGGGGGGGCAGAATAACAACAATCATAACAATAACAATAAGAAGCAATAGCCAGGGAAGGATGCCAACAGGACTGTGAAGGACCACGAAGGCCTGGCCTGCAGCACAGGATTTCCTGCGAGATGAGAAAGCACAAAAAACTCCAGGGAAGAAGCAAAGTTAGTGACATGCATTGATGTTACATGAATGTATACAGATGGAGAGGAGGAGGAGGAGAGAGGAGCTCAATGCATCATGGGAAGTCCCCCGGCAGTCTAGGCCTATAGCAGCATAACTAAGGGCTGATCCAAGGCGAGCCTGGTCGGCCCTAACTATAAGCTTTATCAAAAAGGAAAGTTTTAAGCCTACTCTTAAACATAGAGAGGGTGTCTGCACCCCGGACTGAATCTGGAAGATGGTTCCACAGGAGAGGAGCCTGATAGCTGAAGGCTCTGCCTCCCATTCTACTTTTAAAGACTGTAGGAACCACCAGTAAGCCTGCATACTGGGAGTGCAGTGTTCTAGTGGGATAATACGGTACTATGAGCTCTTCAAGATATTAGATAATGTGTTTTAAGGTGTTTAGGGCTAAGCACAATAACTTCAGTTTTATCTGACTTTAGTAGCAGAAAATTGCAGGTCATCTAGGTCTTAATGTCCTTAAGGCATAAAGACAGTTTCCATGTGAAGTTACTGTATGAGAGCACAGACACATGAACAGCAACGACAGGAAAATACTGGTGATTTTAGGAGGTTTTGCTGCCGTTTTTACATGTTGTTGTTGCATTTTTTTTTAGATAGTCGCTTGTAAACAGTGTGGTCTCCTCTCGGCTGCAGTACTTCCGGTCACCGCTGCGCTGTTTGAGCCAACTTGTTGTGATGTTCTCTGCTTGAAAATTGATGTTTTGTGATGAAAATAATGTAAAATGAGGAACGCTTCACGAATTTGCGTGTCATCCTTGCGCAGGGGCCATGCTAATCTTCTCTGTATCGTTCCAATTTTAGTATATGTGCTACCGGAGTAACACGTTTCTACCACGAACATCAGCAGCCTTATAAAGGGCTCCGAGCCGCTAACCGACTCACTGACGGTGCGGCGGGAACACGGACAAAACCGGACAGAAACACGTCATCTGACGCTCTCAATACAGCAGCCAGCAGCAGGTCCGGATGCTTCGGGATCACGGTGTGTTCAGATAACGGGCACGTCTCGAGTCTCTTATTTTGCTCCGAGGAGCGAGGAAACATGAGAGCAGCCTTCACGGAGGTCTTTTACCAGCCGACACGCCCCCTTATTGGATATCAGTTATTGATTGAACGCTGCAGCTGATCACACTGATCTGATACATCACTGCAGTTTCATATTGAAGTGGAGACAGATTATAGATTCAATTTAAACGTATCATTCCCAAGTTTTATGCTTTACTTGTTTTCTGATTCATCATTTAGTTAAAAATCTGTTAATTGTCAGTCTGATCAACAAAAGAACCATAAACAACTTTCATTTATTAGAAAGACAGTACACAGTATAAATACCTCGTTATTTCTCCCACTAAGACAAATTCTTTAGCAAAACTGCCAAACTGGTCTCCCGATGGCCGAACAATCAGCCAACAATAAAGGAAAAATTTATTTAGAAATGAGAAATTAGGCCATATATATATAAACATAGCACAAAAAATAAGGATATTTGTGTTTGGTAGATTATTTCTTTGTTGTAACAATACTTCTTGGTAATAAATCTTATACCGTTGGAAAGCCTGTTCATTTCCCTTTTAAATGGTGCCACATTTAAACCCTAACCCACATCACCAGAATAGGTGTTACATTGTTTCTGGATGCATTAAACTAAATGAACAGTTAACACAGATGTCTTTTTTATTTAAACCTAAGAAGATAATGACTTGCAGGATAATACCAATGTATGATTTTTAAAGACACTTCCCTTATCTCATTGCTGCGGTAGAAAGCCGGTCTGAGTCTTTGACAGCTGTAAAGTGATGTCTGCGTAAACGCGATTTCAGAATCTGAGAGGTGGTCAAACGGCGTTTATGTGCGTTTAGTCTCCATTACAGCCCTGTGTACAACTGTAAAAAAGTAAATAACTTGCTTATTTTAACCATCACTCTATACTAGAAAAGACTCTGACTGTTTGTGTCTGTTGCTGTCTGTTTTGGCGTGAGTTACCCTGCTATAGAGCCGACAGCAGGCTGGGGTGGAACAGCAGAAAACAACGACTTTAAATGAAGTTTCGGTTGATTAAAAGTGACAGTTTCCATGTGAAGTTACTGTATGAGAGCACAGACACATGAACAGCAACGACAGGAAAATACTGGTGATTTTAGGAGGTTTTGCTGCCGTTTTTACATGTTGTTGTTGCATTTTTTTTAGATAGTCGCTTGTAAACAGTGTGGTCTCCTCTCGGCTGCAGTACTTCCGGTCAACGCTGCGCTGTTTGAGCCAACTTGTTGTGATGTTCTCTGCTTGAAAATTGCTGTTTTGTGATGAAAATAATGTAAAATGAGGAACGCTTCACGAATTTGCGTGTCATCCTTGCGCAGGGGCCATGCTAATCTTCTCTGTATCGTTCCAATTTTAGTATATGTGCTACCGGAGTAACACGTTTCTACCACGAACATCAGCAGCCTTATAAAGGGCTCCGAGCCGCTAACCGACTCACTGACGGTGCGGCGGGAACACGGACAAAACCGGACAGAACACGTCATCTGACTCTCTGAATACAGCAGCCAGCAGCAGGTCCGGATGCTTCGGGATCACGGTGTGTTCAGATAACGAGTCTGAAAGGATCGGTGTGGTTCTGGTCCTGGAAAGTCCGTTTCAGTGGGAATATGTGAGCGGACTGATGCATTGTGGGAGATGTATGCAAAGCAGGGTGACGTCAGGCGAAGACGATTGGAGGGCTGCAGACATGAAAACTAAAGACCGACTCCTCCAGCAGAGACTCTGACCCCCGACCCCCCTCTCCCAGAGATCCTGAGGGGGGGTTCAGAAACCCTGCTGGGCTGGTTTAGAGGCACCAGGACGTGTGTAGGAACCGGTCTGATCTGGTTTCCGCCTTCAAGCCGGAAGCAGCACAAACAACTCTGACGAGAATCGGCGGTCGGATCCTTTAAAGACAATAAACCAGCCGCTGATCTGAACATCAAACGCGTCTGAAAGTCTGAAATCTGCAATAAATGTCGTTATTTTCTGTGTTAAAGTGTTGTTGTGAAGCAGGAAGAGAAACTCTACTCAGCTCAATACATAAAAGCAGAGATGTCACAGTAGAATGAATGAATGAATCCATCATATGCAGATATACACATATCCTACAGGAGGCAGAAATACTGTTGAAGAGAGGAAATCTGTGCTGGAAACCAAAATCCAAACAGGGAGATCTGAGATCTGTAAACAGTCCTGTATTAATTCTATAAATTCAATGTTCAGTTCAAACAGGCTTTATTTATTTTATTTGCAGGGAAACATGCGTTTACATCGCCAAAGCAAGTATGAAATAAAAACAAAGCTGTGATTTTACTGTTAGTTTTGTTTTAATTCAAATAAATTCAGCTGCAGTTGCACCAATCTGCCGCTGGGTGTCGCTGTCTGACCGCTCTGTAAGAGGCGTTCAGGGACGCTGCTGTAGAGTCCGAATCCAGAGAACTAAAAGAAAAGAAAAGAAAAAACTAAAATAAAACCATAAACTTCGATCATCTGTATTCATGTGTGTCGTGTTAGTATCTGTGATAAAAAGGCATCACTGTCTTCAAGTATTTTATCCAGAAACAGCTCGTTCTCTCATTAAGAATAAGCCGCTACACCAAACTCTGATAATTTTTAATACATTTAAAACAAACATTCAAGTCCAATTTGACTTCAAACATCCATTCAGTTGATCATTACAGTCTATTCAGGCTAATAAAAGATTCAGCTTCTCTGAGATCTAACAAGTCAGTTTCAGTTCGACTTTTACAACCAGTTAATCAGCGTTTTTACTGCAATCATCTACTGAAGCACCACAGAGAACTGCACGATAGAGAAGCTACTCTGACAGCTGAAACTATATTACATTAATTGAGAATTATATCATTAATAGCAAGCAAGCAAAGTTTATTTATATAGCACCTTTCACAAACACCAGTTACAAAGTGCTTCACAGTCAAAGAAATAAAATAAAGTGAAATAAAAATAAAATAAATTCAGAATAAGTAAAAAACAAGGTACCAGATAAACTATCACATACTACCCAAATATGCAGAACTGAGCAGAATCCCTTCCTAATTAATAACATATTTTAAACTTAGAAAGTGTGGAGGTGTCGACAACCAAGAAAAACTAAAAAACCAAGAAAAACTAGTGATTTTACGAGGTTTTGCTGCCGTTTTTACATGTTGTTGTTGCATTTTCTTTTAGATAGTCGCTTGTAAACAGTGTGGTCTCCTCTCGGCTGCAGTACTTCCGGTCACCGCTGCGCTGTTTGAGCTAACCTGTTGTGATGTTCTCTGCTTGAAAATTGCTGTTTTGTGATGAAAATAATGTAAAATGAGGAACGCTTCACGAATTTGCGTGTCATCCTTGCGCAGGGGCCATGCTAATCTTCTCTGTATCGTTCCAATTTTAGTATATGTGCTACCGGAGTAACACGTTTCTACCACGAACATCAGCAGCCTTATAAAGGGCTCCGAGCCGCTAACCGACTCACTGACGGTGCGGCGGGAACACGGACAAAACCGGACAGAAACACGTCATCTGACGCTCTGAATACAGCAGCCAGCAGCAGGTCCGGATGCTTCGGGATCACGGTGTGTTCACATAACGGGCACGTCTCGAGTCTCTTATTTTGCTCTGAGGAGCGAGGAAACATGAGAGCAGCCTTCACGGAGGTCTTTTACCAGCCGACACGCCCCCTTATTGGATATCAGTTATTGATTGGACGCTGCAGCTGATCACACTGATCTGATACATCACTGCAGTTTCATATTGAAGTGGAGACAGATTATAGATTCAATTTAAACGTATCATTCCCAAGTTTTATGCTTTACTTGTTTTCTGATTCATCATCTAGTTAAAAATCTGTTAATTGCCAGTCTGATCAACAAAAGAACCATAAACAACTTTCATTTATTAGAAAGACAGTACACAGTATAAATACCTCGTTATTATTTTTTTTTTTTTTCTCTCTTCACCGCACTTAAAGCAGCAGCTTCCCCCCACCCCTACACCCACTCACTCCATTTCATTCCTGAAGCAAATATGGCTACTGCACAACCAACCAATGCCATGGAAAGGAAACAAATATTGCCTGCAGCTTTTGGATCAAATGAAAGACCACAAAGAAAGAAACAAGTGCCAGATCCCAAAACACAAAAATCCACACAAGTGAGAAAGAGCCCCAACTCCCCAGCAGTACGCAGCTTCATCACCAAAACACTCCAAAACTTGGAAAGAATGGATCCCATCACACCTCTAGAACCCAATCCAACCACCAAAGAAAAAGCACTGCCACCTATGAAATTATCCAAACCCCCCACCATCCAATCCTAATTCTAAACCATCCACTTCTGCTGAGACATCAGTCCCTCCGACCACTGATAAAATTGACAACCTCATCATCAAGAATATTTTTGACCAAATCAACCACTTGTTCTCTGAACTCAGCAAATACACCCAATCCACCCCCCTCAACAATGTCACTACACAGATGCAATCCACTCTAACCACCATGAAGCAGATCCTATTGAATGGACAAGACCCACACACTCCTCTCCCACCACTCTCTGCCAGCTACTCGGACATTGTAAGCACAAACATGCACAAATATCAAGCATTTAATACAGGCCCCAGGAAAAGAGCAAGACGGGAGTCGACAGAGAACCAACACCTTACACCTGTTGTAATAGAAAACTACAAAACCCCAAACAACTCTCCCTCAACCAACCAATCCATCCTCAAGGAAATACAAAGACTCAAGCCACAAGCCCAACTTCAAAAACTGGTCCACATGAGAAATGGCAATATTCTCATCTTCCCCAAGGACATTCCCTCCCTGAACTCTCTGCTCTCACCATGGCTCGAGGGAGCATTTAATGGAGCACACTTCACTTTCAGGCTAGCACGCAAACACAGCTCTATGCCCCCATCTGAAACCCCTATAAAACTGCTGGTCATCAAAGGTATTCACACAAACATCACAGAGACACAAGTCAAAGAAGAACTGGACAAACAAGGCATCTACATCTCCAGAATACACAGAATTACAAGCAAATCCACTCAACAGCCAACCACTTTCATCAAGATCCAGCTCACCAACCCAGACCAAGCTGCTAGCCTTCTCCATGAGGGCTTTTACATGGACCTTTTTCACTATAGAGTAGAGAAGGCACGACCTCCACCCACCATCAAACAGTGCTATAAATGCCAACAATTCAACCATATCTCAATCAACTGCACCAACCCAGTCGTATGCCTGAGATGTGGAGAAAACCACCACCACAAAACCTGCACAAAAGAAAAGCAAGAAGCCAAGTGTGCCAACTGTGCAGGCGAACACTCCGCTGCCTCCAAGACCTGTCCAGTCTACCTTTCATACATGACCCCATCAACCAAAAAGACACCAACTGCCAAACCCTCAGCCGGAAAACCCACTACCACTAACCCCCCAAGCCTGCACCCTAATGATGGCACCCACCTCACTCATCTGTGTGATGACTTAAAAAAAAACTCACCATGGATGACAAGAAAATAGAGGAAGTACTCAAAACCATCAGGAAACACACACACTTCAATATATAAAGTATGTGTCATTCTCTGTAAGACAACAGATGTCTACTTCCAGTCATTTTCTTTGTCCCTTCTAACACTCTTCATAATGGCCCTCACCACCTTTCTACACTTAAATATTAGAGGAATAAGGGGAAGCAAAGAGGAGCTAATCCAACTGCTGAACGAGAAGAATGTCTCTGTGGCTTCCATAAAGAATCTGAGAGGTGGCCAAACGGCGTTTATGTGTGTTTAGTCTCCATTACAGCCCTGTGTACAACTGTAAAAAAAATAATAATAATAATAATTTGCTTATTTTAACCATCACTCTATACTAGAAAAGACTCTGACTGTTTGTGTCTGTTGCTGTCTGTTTTGGCGTGAGTTACCCTGCTATAGAGCCGACAGCAGGCTGGGGTGGAACAGCAGAAAACAGCGACTTTAAATGAAGTTTCGGTTGATTAAAAGTGACAGTTTCCATGTGAAGTTACTGTATGAGAGCACAGACACATGAACAGCAACGACAGGAAAATACTGGTGATTTTAGGAGGTTTTGCTGCCGTTTTTACATGTTGTTGTTGCATTTTTTTTTAGATAGTCGCTTGTAAACAGTGTGGTCTCCTCTCGGCTGCAGTACTTCCGGTCACCGCTGCGCTGTTTGAGCCAACTTGTTGTGATGTTCTCTGCTTGAAAATTGCTGTTTTGTGATGAAAATAATGTAAAATGAGGAACGCTTCACGAATTTGCGTGTCATCCTTGCGCAGGGGCCATGCTAATCTTCTCTGTATCGTTCCAATTTTAGTATATGTGCTACCGGAGTAACACGTTTCTACCACGAACATCAGCAGCCTTATAAAGGGCTCCGAGCCGCTAACCGACTCACTGACGGTGCGGCGGGAACACGGACAAAACCGGACAGAAACACGTCATCTGACGCTCTGAATACAGCAGCCAGCAGCAGGTCCGGATGCTTCGGGATCACGGTGTGTTCACATAACGGGCACGTCTCGAGTCTCTTATTTTGCTCCGAGGAGCGAGGAAACATGAGAGCAGCCTTCACGGAGGTCTTTTACCAGCCGACACGCCCCCTTATTGGATATCAGTTATTGATTGGACGCTGCAGCTGATCACACTGATCTGATACATCACTGCAGTTTCATATTGAAGTGGAGACAGATTATAGATTCAATTTAAACGTATCATTCCCAAGTTTTATGCTTTACTTGTTTTCTGATTCATCATCTAGTTAAAATCTGTTAATTGCCAGTCTGATCAACAAAAGAACCATAAACAACTTTCATTTATTAGAAAGACAGTACACAGTATAAATACCTCGTTATTATTTTTTTTTTTTTTCTCTCTTCACCGTACTTAAAGCAGCAGCTTCCCCCCACCCCTACACCCACTCACTCCATTTCATTCCTGAAGCAAATATGGCTACTGCACAACCAACCAATGCCATGGAAAGGAAACAAATATTGCCTGCAGCTTTTGGATCAAATGAAAGACCACAAAGAAAGAAACAAGTGCCAGATCCCAAAACACAAAAATCCACACAAGTGAGAAAGAGCCCCAACTCCCCAGCAGTACGCAGCTTCATCACCAAAACACTCCAAAACTTGGAAAGAATGGATCCCATCACACCTCTAGAACCCAATCCAACCACCAAAGAAAAAGCACTGCCACCTATGAAATTATCCAAACCCCCACCATCCAATCCTAATTCTAAACCATCCACTTCTGCTGAGACATCAGTCCCTCCGACCACTGATAAAATTGACAACCTCATCATCAAGAATATTTTTGACCAAATCAACCACTTGTTCTCTGAACTCAGCAAATACACCCAATCCACCCCCCTCAACAATGTCACTACACAGATGCAATCCACTCTAACCACCATGAAGCAGATCCTATTGAATGGACAAGACCCACACACTCCTCTCCCACCACTCTCTGCCAGCTACTCGGACATTGTACGCACAAACATGCACAAATATCAAGCATTTAATACAGGCCCCAGGAAAAGAGCAAGAGTCGACAGAGAACCAACACCTTACACCTGTTGTAATAGAAAACTACAAAACCCCAAACAACTCTCCCTCAACCAACCAATCCATCCTCAAGGAAATACAAAGACTCAAGCCACAAGCCCAACTTCAAAAACTGGTCCACATGAGAAATGGCAATATTCTCATCTTCCCCAAGGACATTCCCTCCCTGAACTCTCTGCTCTCACCATGGCTCGAGGGAGCATTTAATGGAGCACACTTCACTTTCAGGCTAGCACGCAAACACAGCTCTATGCCCCCATCTGAAACCCCTACAAAACTGCCTGTCATCAAAGGTATTCACACAAACATCACAGAGACACAAGTCAAAGAAGAACTGGACAAACAAGGCATCTACATCTCCAGAATACACAGAATAACAAGCAAATCCACTCAACAGCCAACCACTTTCATCAAGATCCAGCTCACCAACCCAGACCAAGCTGCTAGCCTTCTCCATGAAGGCTTTTACATGGACCTTTTTCACTATAGAGTAGAGAAGGCACGACCTCCACCCACCATCAAACAGTGCTATAAATGCCAACAATTCAACCATATCTCAATCAACTGCACCAACCCAGTCGTATGCCTGAGATGTGGAGAAAACCACCACCACAAAACCTGCACAAAAGAAAAGCGAGAAGCCAAGTGTGCCAACTGTGCAGGCGAACACTCCGCTGCCTCCAAGACCTGTCCAGTCTACCTTTCATACATGACCCCATCAACCAAAAAGACACCAACTGCCAAACCCTCAGCCGGAAAACCCACTACCACTAACCCCCCAAGCCTGCACCCTAATGATGGCACCCACCTCACTCATCTGTGTGATGACTTAAAAAAAACTCGCCATGGACGACAAGAAAATAGAGGAAGTACTCAAAACCATCAGGAAACACACACACTTCAATATATAAAGTATGTGTCATTCTCTGTAAGACAACAGATGTCTACTTCCAGTCATTTTCTTTGTCCCTTCTAACACTCTTCATAATGGCCCTCACCACCTTTCTACACTTAAATATTAGAGGAATAAGGGGAAGCAAAGAGGAGCTAATCCAACTGCTGAACGAGAAGAATGTCTCTGTGGCTTCCATAAATGAAACACTGTTATCAACCAAATCACGAATTCAGATCCCTGGCTACAACATCATAAGAAAAGAACGGCAGACAGGACATGGAGGAGGAGTAGCAATCCCGATCAGAAAAAACATTGAATACAGTGAAATTGATTTCGGCCTCTCATCAGAAGAACTACAAGGAAATGAATACATTGCAACCAAAATGAAAATCCACCCACATCACCCTATTACAGTCACCAGCATTTACTGCCCCCCTGGAATAAAACCTTCAGCTGCACTGTTTAACGTTATCTCCAACCCCAGCCACTCCCTCATAATGGGAGATCTCAATGCAAAGCATGTAGACTTCCACTGCAGAAAAACAAATCAAAGTGGCATAGCACTCAAACAGATCTTGAATAGCACAAATCTGTCAATCATCAACACAAACAAACCCACCTATACATCCCCCCAAACAGGCAGCACAGACATTCTGGACTTGATCATATGCTCCCCTGATCTGGCTTCAAAACTGCATAAGTTCTCCACCACAAATCATCTCTCCAGCGACCACTTACCTGTCCTCACAGCATTCTCCTTTCATCTGCAAGCAACTCCAAGGAAGAAGTACAACTACAAAACAGCAGAGTGGGAAATATACAGAACACACATAGAAGGAAAACTACAAAACACCACCTTCATCACCACCCCCCAAGATCTGGACCAACAAGCAGTGCTGTCAAGTCAACTTCTCACCCGAGCCAGAGAGGAAACAATACCCCAAAACCCTGCTAAAACACTGACACAGACATTACCCCTTCACCTGCTCCAACTCATAAGACACAAGAGAAAGCTGAGAAGAGAATTCATAAGGTTCAGATCACCCCAAACCAAAACAGAAATAAACAGACTCCAAAACACTATTAAAATACAACTTACCCTTCACAAGCAGAAAACCTGGAACACATTCTACAGAAAACTCAATCAAGACACAAATCCCCGGACCTTCTGGCAAAAAATAAAGAGCCTAATTGGAGATTCAGAAAACAATAACACACCACCAATCAAATCCTCAGGCACAATCATCAGTGACAACAAAGAAAAAGCCACACTCTTCCGTAATCATCTTGAAAACATCCACTCATGCCCAAATGACCCACACTTTGACAATACATGGAAAGACCTGGTTGATAAAGAAATGACAAAACACAACACAAAAGAGACAAATACAGCCAATCTCATCACAGAACATCATCCCCTCACAAAGCCAGTCACCATCCAAGAAATACAACTGCACTTGAAAAAGATGAAAAATAAAGCACCGGGGGAGGACAATGTTGACACCATACTGATAAAACAAGCACCAACCGCTTATCTCCAGCACCTTGGACAGCTCTTCTCCACCTGCCTCATAACCGGTCATTTCCCCTCACCTTGGAAGGTTGCTGTTGTCACTATGATCCATAAACCAGGAAAAGACCCGCACAATGCTACTAGTTACCGCCCCATAAGCCTTCTCAGCCACATTGGAAAACTGTTTGAAAGAATACTCACCTCACGCCTCACAAACCACATAAACTCTATGGGCCTCCTAGGAATTCATCAAGCTGGCTTCAGAAAAGGGAGAGCCACCACAGACAACATCATCCGATTATCAGAAGACATCCACAGAAACTTCAATAAAAAAGAAATAACCATGGCAATATTCTTTGATATAGAAAAAGCCTTCGACAAGGTATGGCACAACGGACTCAAATACAGACTACTGGATACAAATCTCAAACTCCCTAAACCCACCCAATCCATCATCTTCAGCTTTCTTAACAACCGCCAAATCAAAGTCAAAGTTGCCTCTGCTATATCAACACCTTTCACCCCCCAAGCAGGAGTTCCACAGGGTGCAGTTCTGAGTCCACTTCTCTTTCTACTATACCTATCTGATATATACTACCCCCCAGCCACCATTGCCAAAGTCTCACAGTTTGCAGACGACCTCTGCTACTGGTCCAGTTCCAAATGCCCAAACCTAGCAGCCAAAAAAACTCCACACATGCATAACTGAAATAGAAAACTGGTCTAACATGTGGAGAATCAAACTAAACCCTGCCAAAACACAGTGCGTCCTCTTCACAAAAAACCCACACCTGCAGCCCAACAACAGTGCCAATCTAACACTATACAACCAGAAAATCAATATCAGTAAAGAAGCAACATTCCTCAGAGTCACATTCCAAAACAACATGACCTGGACAAAGCACGTCAATAACCTGGAACAAAAAGCAAACAATAGACTCAACCATCTCAAAGCCCTCTGTGGAAAATATGGCACATCACCCTCTACAGTCATCAAAGTCTACCTATCATACATCCGACCACTCTTCGAATACTCTGTCCTCGCCTGGATCACCATCTCTGATAACCAGCTACAACGCCTACAAACAATCCAGAACAAAGCACTCAAACTAGCACACAGACTCCCATCCTACATCAGCAATCACTATATACACACCATAACAGGAATCCAAACCTTAAGACAGAGACACCAAACAATAGCACTGAAATACCTGAGGACAGCGACAAACAATCCTTCACTCCAAAGAACCATAAAGGAAGCAAAA